>NC_062549.1:8934297-9236717 GCF_016906955.1 Phacochoerus africanus
AACCCCTGGGCCAGGAACTTCCACATGCTGAAGATGGAGCAGTAAAAAAACAACAGCAAAAAAAAAAAAAAATAGCAGAACCTTTATCTCCCACCAAGCTAAGGCTGCCATCTGTGGTGCCAGAATCAGTAGGTTCCTTCTGAGGGCAGGTGTTTATAATCCACAGGGCACGTCTGGAGCTGAGAGCTGAGCAGGTAACTCCTGGAAAGGCACCAGCTCCAGGGAACCAGGTTTTGAGGATTTCTGTGGTGCAGCAACTCCCTTAGGGTCCCAGGGAGGTCACCAAACAGAGGGTCAGCAGCATCTATGTCTGATCAACAAAGAAGGCAGGTGGGAGTTCCCTGGTGGTCTAGTGGTTAGGATTCAGTGCTTTCATTGCTGTGCCCTGGGTTCAATCTCTGGTCTGGGAACTGAGATCCAACGAGCCGCTGCACACCATGGTCAAAAAAAAAAGAATAGAAAACCCAAACAAAAAACAAATCAACAACAACAACAAACAACAAGGGAGGCTTGAGAGAGGGAGCAGACCCAGTGTCCGGGAGGCAGCAGAGCAAGGCGCTGATGGGCGAGGCTCTGAGCCTGATCACCCAGCTAGGATCACCTCTTTGCCATTTCTTGGCCTTGAGACATTTGTTTAGCTGCTCCCTGCCTGGCATTGGTTTCTCAATATATAAGATGAAGGTCACAATATGAAACACGTCCAGTGGTGCCTGGCCCAAGGGCTGTGCTCAGTGACCATCGGCCACAATTAGCCACACCAGGGCCTGGACCCTGGGCGGACAATTTCATTGATTCCTCTCCTTTCAACCCAACTGCACTTCTCAGGGGCTTTTAGCACATCAAAGGGAGTGTTTTGGGTGTTTTTTGTTTTTTGGTTTTTTTTTTTAACAAAAATCCATTAGAACAAAATCAGCAAAAAAGGACAGGTAACACCTGGCCAGGTTTAATGTTAGGGACAGTTAGCACATCAGAATGAAGGAGGTGATCAGCCTGCTTTTCTACTCTCCCCGTCCCCCCTCCACCAACACAGCAACAACAGGAGTCCAGCGCGTCAGAACTTCAGAACGGAAACCGCCAGTTCCAGACAAGTGGGACCCGGTTAATCAGTGTCTCTGCATATGTTCTTCAACGCAGGAAACATTTGCTATTTTCATCTTCGGAGCCGAGTTTGCTTTGAGGATCTGGGCTGCCGGATGTTGCTGCCGATACAAAGGCTGGCGGGGACGACTGAAGTTTGCCAGGAAGCCCTTGTGCATGTTGGGTAAGTCCTGACCCCCAGCCCAGGGGTGCCTCGTCCCCTTTTTTTGGTGGTGCGTTATTTCCCAGAGGCAATGTTAAGCAGACACGATTCTTCTGGGAAAGAATGCAGCCCTGGGGTGGGGGGGGCGCAGAACAGCCTCTGACCCTCCCTTCTGTCTTCGGGGTGCTGAATTCCTGCCTCTGTGGCTTTTCCCTGCAATGACGCCACAGGGCAAGATTCTTCATGGGGGTGGGGGGCTCTTTTGGCCTCTGGGTGATGAAGGAGCTTCTTACCAGATGTTGAGCATCCCTCAGTCCCTGGACTAGTAACACCCCAGTCATTGTGACGGCCAACCTTGCCCGGACAGTTCCAGACGGGCTGCGACGGGAGTGGATGGCATGACACCGTTGCTGGTTGAGAATGACCTCTGTAGGACCATGTCCATTGTACAGAAGTGGGAACTGAGGCTCATGGAGCTGAGTTGCTTTCCAGTCGCATGGAGTGTAAGCAGCAGAGTCCGTTGTAACCCATGGGTCTGGAAGCATCTGGCACCTGTGTCCTCCCTCGCCACCACATTGCTTCGTCCTGACCCAAAAGTTGCTTTGGTGTCACTGTGACCCCCCCCCATCCAGGTGTAGGCATGCGGATAGCAGAGAAGGTGGAAGCTCTCACGTCCTCCTATTGGTGCAGGATAGATCCTTATCTTCCTGTCTGAAGATCCTACTAAACTCATTCAGAAACAAGACAAAATTGGAGTTCCCATCGTGGCGCAGTGGTTAACGAATCCGACTAGGAACCATGAGGTTGCTGGTTTGGTCCCTGCCCTTGCTCAGTGGGTTAACGATCCGGCGTTGCCGTGAGCTGTGGTGTAGGTTGCAGACGTGGCTCGGATCCCGAATTGCTGTGGCTCTGGCATAGGCTGGCAGCTATAGCTCTGACTGGACCCCTAGCCTGGGAACCTACATGTGCCGCAGGAGCGGCCCAAGAAATGGCAAAAAGACCAAAAAAAAAAAGAAAGAAAGAAAGAAACAAGACAAAATCTGCCTGCAGTGGCAATTAGCCTTGGCACTTCAAATTCAGGGATGGTTACAGTTGGAGGATCCAGAATATCAGAGCTGGAAACCCTTCGAAAGCATTTAGTTGAACATGCTCCCCTGTCTGATGCTCCAGCCCCCTTCGCCGCAGCCTTTAAGTGGTTCCCCAGACTCCACTTGCATCTCTCTCGTCATGGGATGCTCACCATCTCTCATGGGTATTCATTCCATCTTAACTCCCTGACTCTCTTCAGATATTTGAGTTCAGCCATTCTCTTCCTCCTCTCGACCGCAGCAGAGTCTCCTTACATCAGAAAGGATGGGCTTAGAGGCTTCAATTCCATTTTGCATCCCATTTCTCAGCATCATAGACCCTCTCCTCTGAGCTGCTGCTATTCCTCACTGCCCTTTGGAAAAGCAGCCCCAGGACAGTGACTCTGGGGTGCAGATGGCCAGCCCAGGGAGGGAGAGCTGGACCCCTGTTCTGTCCTAGGGGCCAGCTTCTCTCCATGCTCCGGGGGCTGTGCAGCCGTGTTTGCAGGTTGCTTCACACAGAGGACCCGTACCCCCCACCCTGTCATTGGAAACCTCTGTTCCTTCCTCCCATCTGCTGCTGAGGCTGAAGTCTGAGGGTTTGGTTTATTGTTCAGAATTTTGAATGCAAGTGGGGTGTGTATGTGTGTGTGTGTACACTCGTGCACACATGCAATCTTGGAGGACTTCCTAGTTACTGATATTTTTTCATATTTTTTTTCCTTTGTTCTCCTTCTCTATCTACCCATGTTAGTCTAGTTCAAGCTGCTATAACCAAATGCCACAGACAGGGTAGCTTATGAATAACAGAAATTAATTTCTCATAGTTCCAGAGGCTGGAAGCCTGAGCCTGGGGTGCCAACAGGGTCAGATTCTGAAGGCTGTCGCCTTGCAGTGTCCTCACATGGCAGATGGAGTGAGGGCACTCTCTGGGGTCTTTTATAATCCCATTCGTGAGGGGGGCTCCACCCCAGAGGCCATACCCCCTACTACCATGACACTGGGGGTTAGGACTCAACATATGAATCTGAAAAGGCATCAACCTTCAGTCCATGGCAATCCCCAACTTTCCCGGTGACTTTGTGATGGATGGTGCCCCACATCAGAGCTTCCTGCCCAGTCAGGGAACGTCCTGGCATAAGGAGCCTGGGCCCCCTTAGAACAAGAGTGTACCCCAGGGAACGGTTGCCACTGCTCCAGGATTGTGGCAGAGCTGCAGGCCACGTTCCCTTGCTGGCCTTCCCAGAGCGACGAGGCTGGGCCTCAAATATACCATCTTTGGAGTTCCCATCGTGGCTTAGTGGTAATGAACCTGACTAGCATCCATGAGGACGCAGGTTCAATCCCTGGCCTCGCGCAGTGGGTTAAGGATCTGGCGTTGCCGTGAGCGGTGGTGTAGGTGGCAGATGCAGGGGTGTGGCCTTTAAAAAAAAAATTTCCCCTATCTTTGAGGACTTCTGTGCTGATGTTGCTACATTTTCTGTTCTACTCATCTCACCTTCCTCCAGAACGTGGTCCTTGCGGGAAATGTGGCTTTGTCTGTGTGTTTGACAAAAGGTCCGTCATGGTGTCCACAAATCTCCCAGCCCCCATCTTCAAGGCAGCCTCAGACCCTGCCCTTTTTGATGTGGATGGGTCCATCTGGGCCAGAATTCACTGTCCTATCAGAGTGGCATAGGCTTAAGTCACATTTACCCTGACCTAGGATTGGTTTGGTTTGGTTTTTTTTCTACAAACCTTATAAATGGATGCCTTTGCACAGATAGACTGAGAAGCCTGGCCAAGCAGACAGACATATTGGTATCTGGATGTCTGACCCCTAGTGTTGCCCAAAGTTCAGGCACATCTGGGAAACACTTTGACATGGTAGAAAGGATGCCGGTTTGGGGGGTAAACATACCTGGCATGGACTACAGAGCCTAGACCAAGCTGAGGGGCCAGCACAAACACAGGTATGGAGGTGTGAAAGAACGCTGTGGGCTCAGCAAACCACACAAGCTTCTAGACAGTTCCCAAGGGCCCGTCACAAAGGGTTGTCTTTGCCCAATGGATCCATATTCTTTCAAGTATGTTTCTTGGAACCCCGATACTCTTGCAAATAAACAAAAACAACCCAAGAAAACCAACCAACCATCCAACAAACCAAAAATAAAAACCAGTTACATGGTTTATATCTTTTGGGTAAGGCTTTACTTCATGGATAAAGTTCATGGCCACAGGGTATATTAGCATATTAAAGGCTCTGAGAGGTCCTGCAAAATCTGTTTAGTTGGATTTTTTTTTCAAATTTATTTGATCATGGGATGCTTTTTACTTGCTAGCCTCTGCTGCGGTACCATGAGGAGTTCGCAGATCCAGGAGTTGGCAGGGTTGGGGCAAGGGCCTGGGAGGGAATAAGGAAGAGACCAGGGCCTTCTTTTCCATCCTCGGCCACTTAACTTCAGGAGCCAGCTTGGCCCGTTCAGAAGTGGCTCATCCTCTTGGCCTCGCTTCAGTCACGGCTCTGGTAGATGTCTCTAGGTCACCTCCTGACGCCAGCATCCCACTTCTGGGCGGGCTTCGTGTTTTCCTACAGTCTAGCCCAAGGCCTTCTCTGAAGCTGAGGAAGGTCACTGGGCACTGCAGCTTGGAAGCGTGGGGGTGTTAAGAGTCCCCAACACCCACAGGGGATAGGAGCCAGTGAACAGGTGTCCGAGCTGCCATCTTTCAGAGGGATGACCATGGGAGGTCTTCTGCCTCGAGCTCAGATGCTCCAGCAGCAGCCTGGCCTTGACCACACCCCTGGCCCTGGCCTTTCCTCCTTCCCCACCTCCCTCTCCCCTCCCTCTGCTTCCTGAGAAGTTATATCCCCCAACAGTCACCCAGTCTCAGGTGCCGCTTCCAGGAGAAACCCACAGTAAAATAGCATCTGAGTTTCAGGCTTCACCTCTCCCACCTGCACAGCCCTGATCCCCTTTCGGCCAGAGAGGGACCCTGGCCCTCTGTGTGCCACCCCTGGAGGGCCTTGGGGCATCCCTTCCCTGGGATTTAGGGTGAGCATTGAAGTCTGGCAAGCCTCCTGCCTCCATTCCCAGCTCAGCCACATCTGGCCGCGTAGCTGTGCTCAGAGCCTGTCTCCTCCCCTGTCACAGGAGAACACATATCCTGCACAGCGACTGTCCCGATTTAACACAGCAACGCTCAGCGTATGTCCAGCTGCTGCCAACAAGGCCTGTGAGGGCCCCGTGCCTTGGCCTGACCGTCTTTCCTCCTTCCCCTCCTCCCCCTCTGTCCTCCTTCCCAGACATCTTCGTGCTGATCGCTTCTGTGCCGGTGGTTGCCGTGGGAAACCAGGGCAATGTCCTGGCCACGTCCCTGCGGAGCCTGCGCTTCCTGCAGATCCTGCGGATGCTACGCATGGACCGGAGGGGTGGCACCTGGAAGCTCCTGGGCTCGGCCATCTGTGCCCACAGCAAAGTGAGTGCCACAGGGAAGCTTCTGGACCACGCAGGCTTCTCACCCACCTGTGCCTGTGGGTGACATCCCCTCCCTAACAGCCTGCCCAGAGGGTGGTTGCCCTGCCACCACTGATGATGATGTTGATGGTAATGATGATGGTGATGGTGATGATGGTGATGATGATGTTGATGGTGATGGTGGTGATGGTGATGATGGTGATGGTGATGATGGTGATGATGGTGATGATGGTGATGAAGGTGGTGGTGATGATGGTGATGAAGGTGGTGGTGATGATGGTGATGGTGATGGTGATGATGGTGATGGTGATGGTGATGATGGTGATGATGATGTTGATGGTGATGGTGGTGATGGTGATGAAGGTGGTGGTGATGATGGTGATGAAGGTGGTGGTGATGATGGTGATGGTGATGATGGTGATGGTGATGGTGATGATGGTGATGATGATGTTGATGGTGATGGTGGTGATGGTGATGAAGGTGGTGGTGATGATGGTGATGAAGGTGGTGGTGATGGTGATGATGGTGATGATGGTGATGGTGATGATGGTGATGATGGTGGTGATGGTGGTGGTGATGGTGATGATGATGTTGATGGTGATGGTGGTGATGGTGATGAAGGTGGTGGTGATGGTGGTGATAATGGTGATGATGGTGGTGATGGTGGTGGTGATGGTGATGATGATGTTGATGGTGATGGTGATGATGGTGATGATGGTGATGGTGGTGATGATGGTGATGATGGTGGTGGTGAGGAGGAGCAGCAGGAAGATAAGGAGAGGTGCACACAGGTGTGCTGAAGCAAACAGGCACTGGTAGACCTGGGTTCAGGTCTCAGCTCCACCATATGCCAGCTACTTTGGCCAAGTTACTCAACCCTCTTTGATCTCTGCCTCCTCATTCTTTTTTTCTTTCTTTTTGCCTTTTCTGGGGCCACTCCCGCGGCATATGGAGGTTCCCAGGCTAGGGGTCGGATCAGAGCTGTAGCCACCGGCCTACGCCAGAACCACAGCAACGAGGGATCCGAGCTGTGTCTACAACCTACACCACAGCTCATGGCAACGCTGGATCCTTAACCTACTGAGCAATGCCAGGGATCGAACCCAGAACCTCATGGTTCCTAGTCGGATTCATTAACCACTGCGCCACGACAGGAGCTCCCATTTCCTCATTCTTAAAACAGGGCTGGGATAATGCCTGTACCACTGGATGGTGGAGAAGATGAAAGGCGCTAATGCACAGTAGCCTGGGACGGGAAAGAGTCATGCGGAGTAGTTTGAACCCACACTCTGCTGGTATGAGGGCACTTCCTGTGACCTCTCTGGATCTTCATTCCTGCATTCACAAATTGGGAATGAGGATGCACTTTTTACACCTTGTAGGGTAAAAAGCACTTAGAATACACTCGGTTCATAGAAATGCTTCAGTTTCTATTGTTCCTCTTTGGGGGGCCATACTGGGAAGTTCCTGGACTAGGGATGGAACCTGCAACATAGCAGCAACCCAAGCCACTGCAATGACAACACTGAATCCTTAACCCACTCCCCACAAGGGAACTCCAGCCGTTGTTACTGCTTCCCAGAAGCAGAGTGCCTAGAGTTTAGTATTTGATACAGATAAGCTGGCCCCAGGTGTCGGGCACTGTTCTTACTCCATCCCAGTGGTAAGGAAGCAGATAGGAAAAAAGGTCCTGAGCAGCCCTGGGTCACAGTCCGGGCAGTCTGGCTTTGTCGCCTGCGTTCAGTGGTTTGCTGCAAGTCCCCGTGGCCCTTACTTCTGCAAGGGGGATGGAGGCTTGCATGTGTGGGACTTGGTCCATGCCATCCCAGAGTCCCTTGTGCTTGAGCAGGTGTGGACCCAGGCAGGCAGAGGCCGTGCTGCCTCTCCTTCTCCCCCGCCGTCAGCCGAAACCTTTGGCACCACTTTGTTCTGACATCCCTGCCTTGGCAGGACCCTGGTGAAATGAAGAAAAACCTCTGTGTCTCAGCTCAGGCAGGAAAAACCCCTCAGAGGCCAGCGCAGAAGAAATCAGGGCCAAAGAGCCCTGGCTGGGGGAAGGGAGGGTGGTTCTTCAGGGGATAAAGTCAAAGCTGCCTTGGTTGCTAAGAGAGCATCTTTTGTGCCAACCTTGGTGGGTACAGTAGACACAGCTGGTGCCCTGCCCAGGCCTCCTTTACGGGGAGGACGCGCCTCAGCCCTTGGCTGCTGTGAGATGCGGCTGCTAATATTCCCAGCGCTCCCTTTATCTGGAGAAATGCAGAAGCTCTGCCTTGTCCAGGAGCTTATCTGGTCCTCATCCTCCTCCCCCTGCATCAGGGAAGCCCGCAGCCAGTGACTGGTTGACACAGGTCCCTTGCTTGTGTTGGGATCAGTCCTGCGGTGCAGTTCATGTTCCAGAGCTCCCCATGGGATCAGGCTGAAGGAGGCTCCAGCAGAGACCCCATCCTTGCTCAGTTCTTTCTCTTGCCCTGTCTCACTCTCTGGACACCCTCCTTCAATAATCCCACAAAATTAAATCTCTGTCTTAGGCTCTGCTTCAGGGGAACCGCACTTGGAAGAAGCCTGGGGCCAGGTTCTCCTGCTCAGTATTAACCGCACTATGCCAGCCTCACTCCAGCAACCCCAGAACGCCCCCTCCCCCGACCCCCGCAACTCCTGGGCTCTCCCAGCTCACATATACACCCAGATATGCTCGTATCTCACTGTGGAATAAATAGGAGCTTTGGAGCCAGACCGCAGCTCCGTGCAGATTTCAACTCTGCTGCCTTCCTTCCAGCCGTAAGACCTCAGGCATCTTGCTGTTTCTATACGAGCATCCTCAGCGGTTAACATGTGAGTCCCTCCAGCTGCTCACATGAGAACAGGTACATGTAAGTGCCTGGTGAGTAATACGTGCTCACTTATTATTCTAGAATGTATGATTCTAAATAGGCACTTCTTCACACACAGTACCAATAAATATATAAAGGAGATGACACACAAGTGGAAAACTCCTGAAGTCTCTCACCCAAGAATGTAGTTTTATCCCCCGCCTGAGCCACCTCTGGTCACAGGCTCTGGGAGGTCAAGGCTTTCTTTCGAGAATTTGTTTCCCCGCCCAACGTTCTTCTTTATGTTTTATCAGAGGACATGTTCGCAGCACCTGCTTGTGTCCGTGGAGCTGAGCTGATTCACGGCTCTCGTGGGCATCAGGGCTAAAAATGGCCAGTTGAGATTCTTGTCCTGTGTCCCTTCAGATTAGACTAGACAACAGTTGGGTGTTTGCCATGTGATCCCTGGGAAATGATGGCCCGAGCCACTGCCAGACCCCACGACTGAGGCCAGGCAGGTGGAACCTCAAGACAAAAATCCCACCCCTGGGAGTTACCATCATGGCTCAGCAGTTAATAAACCTACCTAGCATCCATGGGGATTCGGGTTCGATCCCTGGCCTCGCTCAGTGGGTTAAGGATCCTGCATTGCTGTGGCTGTGGTATAGGCCAGCAGCTACAGCTCCCATTCAACCCCTAGCCTGGGAACCTCCATATGCTGCAGGTGCGGCCCTAAAAAGACCAAAAAAACAAAAAATAAAATCCTACCTCTGTGGTAAGAAAGAAGAAATTGTTTGGCAAGCTCTGTATCCCATCCTTTCTCTGAAAAGTCCCCAGTGGACCAGCGCTTAGCCTTCACTGTCCCTAAGGGGCAGAGCAGCCCAGGGCTGGCCTCCATTCCCGGGGCAGGCAGTGTGTTTAGGAGATAAGCAAGTTTGCTTTGTTGCGAGTCCAGCAAGAGCTCAGACCAGTTCCTCCTCTGAGCCTGGTGGACAAGCACTTACCAATTCATTTGAAAACTAAAAACAGGAGTTCCCATCATGGCTCAGCTGTTAACAAGCCCGACTAGTATCCATGAGTACACAGGTTTGATCCCTGGCCCCTCTCAGTGGGTTAAAGATCTGGCATTGCCCTGAGCTGTGATGTAGGTCACAGATGCAGCTCAGATCTGGCGTGGCTGTGGCTGTGGCATAGGCTGGCAGCTGTGGCTCTGATTCACCCCCTGGCCCAGGAACTTCCACATGCCACAGGTGTGGCCCTAGAAAGAAAAAATAATAATTATAAAGTTAATGCTCTTTCTAAAGTCAGGATCAGCCAGCCTCTGCTTCCAGGGCAAGTTAGCCCTGGAGTCTCCTCCACTTAGTACAGAAAGGCAGATGTCTTCTCGCTCACACAGTGTCTGATGTGGACCAGGGAGCCCTCGTTTGCCTCGGAAAGGAGCCTTGAGTCACCGAGGCAAGGGAAGGGGGGCCTAGGGCATCCTGCAGGATGGCTTTAAGGCAGGAAGCAGCTCCAGTCACTCCCACACATTGTCTGCCGCGCAGTCCCCCAGCCCCAGCTGACTGCAGTGAGACTCAGGTGTGAGCAGGAGCCCGTGGATGTGGGGGAGCAGCCATGGTCTCTGCCACAGAGCTGCTGGCCAAAATCGTGTCCAGGCAGCATTGCCTTTGAAATGACTTGAGGGCCCAGAGTGGGGACACATCTCACTTTTCGGTGAGAACTGCTGTCCCAGCTCTGAATAATCCAACACAGCCCGTGCTTCTGTGCCCACTTGTACAGAGAGCCACTCCTTAGTTAAGAACCAGATGAAACCTCTGCGTTGCATTTGGGGGCCAGAGGGTACGAAAAGCATGGGCGCACTGGAATCACACTTCGCAGGGTAAGAGGCTCTGCTCGGACAGCCACTGGGGGCGGACGACCCATCTTTCCCTTCTCGAACCCCCAGCGGGCAGATGCTCACAGAGGGGCATGGCCGGCTGCATTGCCTGAGCCAACTCAATGAACTCTTCTGTGCTGTAGAGTGAACTCTGAACTGGGTGTATTCTAGGTGTTTTTCACCCTGCGAGGTGAGTGCATTATCATTCCCGTTTTACAGATGCAGGAGCGAAGCCCCAGAGGGGTTACAGGAGCTCTCCAAAGTCACAGACCCACTTGGCATGTGTTGCTCTGGGGAGGGTCAGACCTATAAGCCAGTGAGCATGATAAAGTGTGAGAGAATTAGAGACATCTATTTAGAAAATCATGAAAACACTTAAAAAAAAAAAAAGCTAGAAATGAACCCTCTCTCCAGTTGGGGGAGCAGACATCTGGAAAACCATCAGAAAGGTGGTGACATGGGTCCAAAGATGACTCGGGGCTCTTTGGTTGGTCCCATGGGGAGGGAGAAGGGCCAGGAGGGCAGGACCCACCGTGAGCAAAGGCACAGAGAGAGGCAGGAAGCAGCCATCAGCGAGATCCTACCGACCCAGAAGGCCAGCTGACTGGCGGACAGTCAGCATCGGCTTGAACAGCCTTAGACTCTGTGATGACTCAGCGGGAATGACAGACTGTGTTCTCCAGTGACCTTGACTTTCACCTGCTCAACCTAGCATGGTAACCCTTGGAAGGGGAATAGAATGAGAGACACAGAAAGAGCCTCAGGGACCGCCCTGGTCAGGGGGCTGGAAATGTCAGCGACGTGCCCATCCTTGCCACGTCTCAGCACTGTCCTTACCGTGAACATTTTTCTTTAAATCCATTTTCTCTGTTTACTCCTATGTACTAGTCTATCATGGGATGACGTCCATGAATAATAGGGGGTTTTTTAATAAATAGGTAATCTATGCTAATATTTAATATGGTTTAAATTAGCAAGTGATTACTTCACATTAAAAAATGCCTATCTGCATTTGAAGGATCTGTGGCACTTTCTGAAACTCTGGTCTAGTCCCTTCATTTTAAAGATGAAGAAACTATGGCTGGGGGAGAGGGATTACACGCCCAGAGGCACACAGTCAGTTAGTGGCAGGGCTGGGTCCCGTCCTCAGCTTGGTCCGCTCTGCCTCGGCGGCTCTCACTGTCCCCTTGCCACTGAGCTTTAGCCTTGTTCCATCCAGTCCTGGGTAGCATGGGGTCTCCTGAGTCCTGAGTCTTGTCTCGCAGGCAGTGGTCACTTCTTCCTGCTTTGTCACCTCCCGGGGAAGCCCCTTGAGCTGTGAGTCCACGATTTCCCTAAGAGAAAGCTTCCTCTCCTTGGGCCATCCACTGGTATGTTACTGATAGGAGTAATGACCCTGGGACTGACCCCATCGTACGGTGATGGGAGGTAAGGATCAGAGAAGGCCAGTAACGTGCCCGTGTCGCACAGCTGGAAACCTGGACTCCAGCTCCAGTGTGTCTGCCTCTGGCCTCCACGCAGTGACCACTTCCCCGTCCACTGCCTCCTCTCCCAGGAGCTCATCACCGCCTGGTACATCGGGTTCCTGACGCTCATCCTTTCTTCATTCCTCGTCTACCTGGTTGAGAAAGATGTGCCGGAGGTGGATGCCCAAGGGGAAGAGATGAAAGAGGAGTTTGAGACCTACGCCGATGCCCTTTGGTGGGGCCTGGTGAGTCCCCGCCTTGAGAGCTGCCTCATGGGGATTGGCTGTTGGAGATGCTGAGAGATGGTGGGCGTGGCAAGGACGAGCTGGTGGGCGTGGCGAGGATGCGCTCAGTCGGGCGGCTGCATCTTGCAGCCACAGGGGGAAGGAAGGTGTCCTCCGTAGCCCCTGCCCCAGGATACACCCCCTGCAGGGCAGGCCGGTGGAAGGGTCTTTTCTATAGTGTTTATAAGAAGTCAGGGCTCTGAACAGTCTGGTCCTGGGGTCACTGAGGGCCCTTACCTCATTAGTTGTGAGCTACTACCAGCCATGCCATGCTGTGCAAACACCCAGCAGCAGGTGCACAGGTGTGTACCCAGGCCCTCAAACACACCTAGGGACACACAGCCCCGCACCCACAGGCCATGTGGTACTAAGGCATTGCTCTAAGCACTTTACATTTATAAACATATTTTAAGTTAAATTACTCCTATTATTAGCCCCCTTTTATTTTATTTATTCATTTATTTATTTATTTTTATGGCTGCACCTTTGGCATGTGGAAGTGCCCAGGCTAAGGGTGGAGTTGGAGCTGCAGCTGCTGGCCTAGGCCACAGCCATGGCAACGCAGGATCCGAGCCTGACCACAATGCCGAATCCTTAATCCACTGAGTAACGCCAGGGGTAGAACTCAGATCCTCACAGAGACATCGGGTCCTTAAGCCGCTGAGCCACAGTGGGACTTCCTATTAGCCCATTTTTTAAAATGGGGAAATTGAGACATGAAGAGGTTGGGTATCTAATTCTAGGAAGAGCTCTGAGCCTTCCTGGACCTGGGATTTGAACTCAGGCACTTGGCTCCAGAGGTCACACTCTTAACTGCTCTGATAGCCTTCCGGATTCGTAAGTACACGTGTGCTGATAACCCACACAGGAAACCGCACACAGGAATACGCCACACACACCAGAACCGACACGGGCACACAGGTGCACACACACAGTTTGTATACATACACCCACAGGAGCACGTATATTCAGAAACGCTGCGGCTCACAAAATCACACATACGCAGATATACACAGGGATGCATAGGCACGTAAGCATGTTTGCAATTACTGAAGTATTTGTTACCATTGACTCTAGGGAAGATAACCTTGGCTTAGACACAGATGTGGTCTCAAGGCACACGTATAAGTTCACTGTACTTCGTCCCTTCCCTCCCATGGAAATTGTATTCTAAGTGGGAGCAGCGCCCAAGTCCATACAGAGGCTTGCGGGTAAATGTCAGCTCATCACTGATTTCCTGGGGAGCCCCGTGTCTGACTCTTCTCTCCTAGATCACACTGGCCACCATTGGCTATGGAGACAAGACGCCCAAGACGTGGGAAGGCCGTCTGATCGCAGCCACCTTCTCCTTAATCGGCGTCTCCTTTTTCGCCCTTCCAGCAGTAAGTACCTCCGCTGCGCCCCCCCGGTAGGACAGGCAGGATCCCTCAGCCCTGCCGCAGCTCAGCTTTCCAGCCTCGTCTTCCGTCCTCTCCTATTCCGAATTCCAGTTTTATCAACGCAGTAGCCACCCCCTTAGCATGATTCCCTGCCTCTCTGCTCAGGCTGTGCTGCCCCCTTGGGCTGGAATAATAAACACCTTCTCTGTCAAGATGCCGTTTCAACACTGCCTTCTTTAGGCTGTGTTAGTTAGTCACTCCCGTAGCTCTTTAAGGGCTTTTCTGATCCCGTGCTGGGATCGCTCATTTCCACATCTGCCTCCCGGGAGACTGGGAGCCCCCTGGGTTCTACAATTACGACGTCCACCCACGTATTCTTTGCCCATAGCAGGCATGTTGCATTTGCAAGTTCCCTTCCTTTGCCCTACCATGGACTGGTTTATGTAAAAATTGCATTTCTCTCAAAAGTAAGTTTTGACCCTAGATAGAATAATTCCCCCAAAGGCCAGTGCCAGTCAGCGTAATAACATAGCGATAATAGGTACCCTCTGTTGATTTTACCTGATGCTGGAATCACACCAAATGCTTTACCTCCATCATCTCATTTAATCACATGACAACGTAGGTGTTTGATGCTGCATTTACTCCCGTTTTCCAGATGAGAAAATGGAGGCTCATTTGGGTTAGTGAAGTTGCATAGTCACAGGGCTATTGGGTTATGAGGTCTGCTCTTTCTAAGCCTGGTTCTCAGTCCCAGAGCTTGAAAAGACCCTCCTTGGAGCATAATCTCTCTTCCTCGCCCCTCGTCTCCCAGCCTTTTGTTGCTGACGTCCTCTCTCCATCGCGGCTCTGCCTTGTCTGTTTTTCCCTAAGCTGTTTGACTTGGACCTGTGACCTTTCTGACTCCCAGTTTCTTCATGTGTAATAGGCAAGGGGCGGTGAGGGGGTCCCATGGGCTCTCCGTTCTCTCCCGACTTGAAAGGGGTGTGTTCCTACCCCGCGTTCCTCAAGTCGGTCTGCCCTGGAAATCAAAACAGATCATAATTTGGAGAAATCCCCACCAGCGTAAAAGTCTCAAGTGACAATTCAACCAAAATATTTTTTAAATTCTGTTAATATTGACTGGAAATCTATTCTGCATTATGCTTCTTACTGGGCAGTTCCTATTACATCTTCTCATTTTTTTTTCCCTAACAAAATTGTGAGTAGCTACCGTTATCCCAGTTCCCTGTGGGAAGAAACTGCGATGCAGCAGATAAGAAGCTGGCCCAGGGTCTCACAGCTGGAAAGTGGCAGAGTCGGGAGCTGAACCCTGACGTCAAGGCCCCAGTTAGCGCAGCTCCCCACCCCACCCCCCGGAAGAGAAAGAAGGGGTCTTTCCTCCTCCCCTTCACTCAGCATCTTCACGGCCCCCGGGAGTGGAGGCGGGGGCTCCAGGAGAGCCCCATGGGGCTGCGGTCAGAGCCCGACTTCTCCCTTCAGGGCATCCTGGGGTCCGGGCTGGCGCTCAAGGTGCAGGAGCAGCATCGCCAGAAGCACTTTGAGAAGAGGAGGAAGCCCGCTGCTGAGCTCATCCAGGTCTGTCTGCCTGGGGATGAACTGGAGTGGGACTCCGACCTGGGATGGCTGCGTCTGCGTGTGTGTCCCTGTGCTTGTGCAGGAGGGGGCGTGCCATGAACTGGGCGGGGATCCAGGACCACGCCTGCTTGCGACAGCTGTGGGTGTTGCTATGGTTACCTATAGGCCCTGTCTCTGCGTGTCCTGAACGTGACCATCCCATCACTCTCCCATCCAAGTTCTAAGCCAATCAAGGAAGAGACCCAAGACTCAGGGACCAACACATCAGCTAGTTTCACTGATGATGTTGGAGGAGGGAACTTGGCTTTGACCTGGGCCCACACGCTAGGTTTCCTCTCCTTCTTCCCACCGCAGCCTTGACCTAGGAACCCGCAAGGCAGAGTCAGCCTAGAGCACAGGTGCTCAGCCAGTTGGCCGCAGGAGCTGTGGCCCCTCACATCTGCCCCCCACAGGGAGCCCACAAGCTTAGAGAGGAAAAACTGCCCACGTGTGCAAAATATTGAACAGTCCACCAGTGTCCTGCCCAGTAGGCAGTCACGCACCAGCGGGAGTTGGTTCCTTCTCCATCCCTATCACTGTCACCACCGTGATCTGGGGGTTGGGGACAGTAGCGAGAGGTGATGGGAGAGGCGGAGGGTTCCCTCTTTTACTTCAGGGGTCAGTTCCTGCTTTGTGGTTTTCTGGGCCTTTGGGAGCACAGAGGCTAGAAAAGTAGAGCATCCTGGCTCCAGCTGCCTGGGACCAACCACGTCTGCGTGACCAGCCGCTCGTGAACTTGTGTCTGTTTGTAGTGAGTGTCCCTGTGGGTCTGATGGTGCACAATGTTATGCTCCACATTGTGGGGTTTCTAGGGCAGTTCCAATTGCTGAGTCAGCTCTGTTAGCCTCCCAAACCCCCAACCATCAGTGTATACAGAAGTTCTAGGATATTAGCAACAAGACCTTATCTCCCGGGCTATCTCTTGCACCCAGAAGTGGCACCAAAGACTATTTGTCTTTCTACCTATGTGAACCTTGCTGCATGAGTAACCCCGGCTCTTTTCAGGGACCCTCTGCCCAGCGCCCTCCTCTCCCCTCCACTCACCTCTCCACCCCACCCCCACCCCACAACATCAATTATCCGTCCCGGATGATGGGGTCGAGGAACTTTTTCTTCCCAAAGGAGCCGCACAAAGCCAAGGATCTGGCTTCTCTGGAGACACTCACCTGGCTTCCACTGGCCTCAGGGTCCATTTGACTCTTAGATGTCAAGGCTGATGACAAAAAATATTCAAAACCTAAAACCTGAAGTTAACTTTTGTTTGGGGCAAAATGATGACTATAGCTCAGGAGGCAGCATTTCAGACAGCTCTGAAATACAGCTCCACAGAGGCAGGGGGAAGGGCAGGATTTATGTGATTTTGGTGAAGGGGGAGGTCCATGCAGCATTTTACAGAAGGTCGCTGCTAAGTCTCGGGGTGGTTAATGCTAGTCACGAGGAGCAGACGTCACCATGAAGGATTTTAGAGCTTTTCTAGATACCAGGAGATACAAGAGTTGGGCTCATAAAATCTCCTGAAAATATCCAGCTCTCTAAGACCTGTCCTGGGAGTTTTCCCAGAGCACAGGGCGCTCACTCCTGATCCCCACCCTCAGCTCCTTTCAGGGGAGGCTGAGGGTCGGCAGGTGCGTGGCTCATGATCCAGTCCACGTTAGAGGCAGATGGCAGGTGCTGGTCCCCAGGTCACAGGGCTTAACGTTCCAATCTTGCGGGATGCTGTGAGCCGGTTTCATGGGACCCCGGGCCACACCTGCCCTCTTTTCTCCTCCTCAGGCTGCCTGGAGATACTACGCTACCAACCCAAACAGGATTGATCTTGTGGCAACATGGAGGTTCTATGAATCAGTCGTCTCTTTTCCGTTCTTCAGGTAAGTAGACTCATCTGATGCTCAGAGCCTGACTCATCCTCGCACCTGAGTCTGTATTTGTGCCTGTGGCCTTCATGGTTTCCTGGAGGGCATCCTTCAGGGCAATGGTTTCCAGTCTGGGCCGCTTGTTAGAATCACTAGAGCTTAAAACACCCCAAAGCCAGGCCCTATGCAGGCTGATGAAATCAGAATCCCCAGGGATGGGGCCCCGGCACTGGTATGTTTTCAAAGCTCTCAGATGACCCCAGGTGTCAAAAAGGGTCTCCAGAAGGACTGTGTGGAGTGGCTGAGAGGGAAGGTCAGTCAGTGTTGGAGCAGGATCAGTGACTAAGGAAGTGGGGAGTCAGCCCATCAGGCCACCCTGGCAATCCTGGAGGCACCACCACCTGGCCATGGCCTGCACCCCAGACCCCTCTGGACAGTGGGAGAGGGCAGGGAGATGAAGTAGCAGGGGAAAGCCTCTGGGGGCCCAAAGATGCTGTCTTTTTTTTTTCTTTTTTCCTTTTTTTTAAATGGCTGCACCATGGCATATGGCAGTTTCCGGGCCAGGGGTCAAATCAGAGCTGCAGCTGCTGGCCTACACCACAGCCACTGGAAACACTGGATCTGAGCCACATCTGCAATCTGTGCCGCAGCTTTCGGCAATGTTGGATCCTCAACCCACTGAATGAGGTCAGGGATCAAACCCACATCCTCACAGACACTATATTGGGTTCTTAACCTGCTGAGCCACAGAGGGAACTCCTGGAGATGCTGTTTTATGTTCTCAGAGTGGGAGATTAGATGAAAGGCTTCAAGAAAAGAAATTAAAACCTCTTCCTATGGCCAGAACCTGTGAAAAGGGAGGGGAGGGGTTCCCTGGTGGCCTAGAGGTTAAGGATTCGGTGTTGTCTCTGCTGTGGCTCAGATTTGATCCCTGGCCTGGGAACTTTTGCATGCCACAGGCTCAACCCCCACCCCCCCCAAAAAAAAAAAATAGAAGGAAAGGGGAAGGAAAGTGAATATTTATTGTACGTCCAGTATGTTCCCAGCATCCAAGTTTGTGTCTCCTGTAATCCTCGCGGGCATCCTAAGGCAGGTTCTCCAGGGTTGAGACGTATTAAAATCGGGGGGGGGGGGGAATGTGAACACACACACCCTGTCACCTTCAGCCATTTCAATGGTGTGACAGTGGTTAGAGCATCTCCCGTAGGTACATTACTAACTCAGTGGCCCTCGGGGCACCCTTGGAGGAGGCTGAGTGGTTGGTATCACCCCTCTCCTCTCACGGATGAGCCACCCAGGGCTCAGAAGCTGTGGTTGTTTTGGTCCAGCATCCGCCACATCTCAAGGCCGCCAAAGCCCATGGTCTTTTCACAACTTGGGCTTCTGAAACAGACCGCGCCTTGTTGGGTTTTAGATCCTGCAATCCAGAGCTCAGAGTTTTAAGTGTGTGGATAGAATGCTGGGCTCATAAGACCTTTGAATTAGCAGGAGTTGTAGAGGGGCATTTAGACTCCAGGAGCAGGACCTGCCTGCACCAAAGCGTGTTTCTGCCATGTGTCTGGGTTCACGGACCATCGCATGGCTGAGGGGGTCCCACCAACCCCATCCCATCTTCCCACACCCTCGTTGTGGGAGATGCAACCAGTCTCTGAACTTGGTCTCAATTTTCCCTCCACCTCCATCACCAGATTGGGGTAAAGATTTAATGAAATTCACACATCTGGGTCTACCGACTCGATTTCCTGCATAAAACCTTCCAGTGGATAACCATGGCGAAGAGAACAAGATCCCAAACCGGACCGTGGCCATCAGGGCCCCAAAACGTCAGGCTCCTGCTTACCTCTCCCATCGCAGCATCTGTGATGCTGTCACTCCCAAGGGGGTCTAAGGGCACATGGCACTTTCCATTCAAGGCACTGGCCTTGATCCTGAAAGCAAAGAGAAGTCATTTGAGGCGAAACTGACATGTTCAGATGTGTGTTTCAGGAGGACGACGTGAAGGGATGTGGAGGTTGGATTGGACAGGCTGGGGTTTTAGGCAAGGAGATCAGCCAGCAAACGGTGACAGGATTCCGGGTAAGAAGAAATGAGAGCTTAGAGCAACAGCAGTAGGAGGAAGGAGGGCAGTAGGAAGAGGGAGAGCCTGCAGGGGAACAGGCAAAGGGAAGAGCCTCAGAGGGTGATGACTTGCGGAAGAGCCAAGGGAATGAGAAGCAGCAAGGCTTCAGAATGGACTGATGCATTTGAGTTTACCGACCGTGTCTTCTTACTTGTAATTAGATTTACTTACTCCGAAGTCATGACCACTGTGATTCCTTTGGATTCTAAAATTCTACTGTTGCTGCATTTACTCGGGCTTGGGGATAGACCAGTCTTCCTTGAGACAGCAGGAGTCTTAGAATGGGCAGGTGACTTCTCCTGAAGAGAACAGAGTGACCTTGAACTTGAAAACTGAAATGTGTGCAACCACATGGAATGCTGCATCAGGATGATTTCAGCTTGCTTTGCATCCCAAGATCTTGGCAACAGGCCCATTCTTTTGAGTTGATTTATTATAAATAAGGCATTGTCCTAGCTGTCAGGGACTTAGAGGAATCTGCTGTGCTGCAGATAGCTGCTGTGATGGGGGAATGGCTTTGAGATGAAGAGGGAACATTTCTTTTTCGTTTTCAGGGACAAAAGGATAAAACCACTAGAGAATTCACTTGGCAACCATTCTGAAACAGGGCAGCCCCTTGGGAAAAGAATGACCCAGTATTCCAACCCCTTCCATATGTTTAATGGCCAAAAAAAGTAGCTGATAATACACTGGTGTGTGCTCACCTGCTTCCTAAAGCCTTTTTTTTTTTTTTTTTTGGTCTTTTTGCTATTTCTTGGGCCACTCCTGCGGCATATGGAGGTTCCCAGGCTAGGGGTGGAATCGGAGTTGTAGCCACCGGCCTACACCAGAGCCACAGCAACGCGGGATCCGAGCCACATCTGCAACCTACACCACAGCTCACGGCAACGCCAGATCCTTAACCCGCTGAGCAAGGCCAGGGATTGAACCCGCAACCTCACAGTTCTTAGTCAGATTCGTTAACCACTACACCATGATGGGAACTCCCAGCTTTTTGATTTGACTTTTGTTTTTGTTTTTGTTTTTGTTTTTGTTTTTGTTTTTTTTGGGGGGGGGTCTTTTTAGAGCTACACCTGCAGCATATGGAAGTTCCCAGGCTAGGGTCAAATCGGAGCTACCGCTGCCAGCTTACACCACAGCCACAGCAACGCCAGATCCCCGACTCACTTAGTAAGGCCAGGGATCAAACCCAGTCAGATTTCTTACTGCCGAGCCAAGCACAAGCGAAGGATCAGCAGGCGTGTGGACCCTTCATCCCTCAGCACAGAAGGGAAGCCAGTGGGTGGGACCAGGTAGAAGAGGTTGTCAATCGGGTGGTAAGACATGAGGCAGATCTGTGTGAGGTCAAGGTCATTGGCCGGGGTCTGGAGGAGTTGGGAGGTGGGGGAGTCTGATAATAGAGGAGAAGGCATGGAATCATGGTCCTGTAGAGTGAGAAAGAGATGGAAGCGGTGCCTCCAATCCTCTTCTACAATTGCAGTGTGGTCAGTTTACAGTATTGTGTCCGTTTCGGGTGTCCGGCATAATGCACAGAGCCGGTGAAGGGAGGAGATGTGAGCCAAACTCGTATCTTCTAACGCACATTTCCTGCTATGTGCTATTTAAAAATAATAAAATACTTAAATAGTTGTATAATTAAGTAATTGCATTTTATTTAAATAAAATTTAAGAGAACAGTGTTTTTGATAGGACATTCTCTGGCATTCTAGAGTTGCCTAGACATGCCGCGGAGGCTGTTGATGGGAACCAGCAGAGACCAGCCAGGCCAGGTGGACTTTTGTGGCCACAACTTCTTTTTGTCACATATATCCTAGTGCCACATGTAAGATGGAATTTGGAAAAGAAAAAAAAAAAAAGGAGGGGGAGAGTTCAGCTGCTTTAAATAAACAAATTAATCTTTAAAAAATATTTTTGCAGATGATCTTCCATCATAGGTTATTACAAGAGTGTGCCTCGGAGTTCCCGTCGTGGCGCAGTGGTTAACGAATCCGACTAGGAACCATGAGGTTGCGGGTTTGGTCCCTGCCCTTGCTCAGTGGGTTAACGATCCGGCGTTGCCATGAGCTGTGGTGTAGGTTGCAGACGCGGCTCGGATCCCGCGTTGCTGTGGCTCTGGCGTAGGCTGGCAGCTACAGCTCCAATTGGACCCCTAGCCTGGAAATCTCCATATGCCGCGGGAGCGGCCCAAGAAATAGCAAAAATGACAAAAAAAAAAAAAAAAAAGAGTGTGCCTAGCATCGCCTGTGCCGTACGGTAGCTTATCTAGTTTACATTCAGTGCTTTGGATCTCACAGTCCCATCCCCCGCCCTGCCCTCGGCCCCATCTCTCCCCTTTTCCTTCTCCTCTTACTGTCTCCCCTACTTCTCTGCTGTCAGAGACCCAGAGGATTCTAGAAAGTCAGGGCTTTCTCTGTCCATGCACTTCATGAGGGAAAATAGGCCCAGCGGATGTGTCCAGCTTCAGAGCCACACTGAGCCCAGATGCTGAGCCGACCCATGAACTAGAAATTCTTATCTCTCCTACTCATCCCTTGATTCTTCTGCCCCAATGCCTCTTCTCCTCTTCCCGTGTCCCCCACTCCTGCATCCCAATGACAGGCTAGTTATGCGTTCATTATTTCTGGTGCACTTACTAAGTGCCTGAGTCTATGGGGTGCTCAGCTTTTAGAGCCGAAGGAAAAACAAAACAAAACAAAACAAAAACAGTGGCTCTGCCTCCAAACAGGTCTCAAAGACCTGGTCATTCTAAGACAGTGTGATCTGGGCACAGCCCCACGTAAGAAGAGATTCGCTCAGCCTGGGTTCTGGGAATTGAGACAAGAAACACCAGGAGGAGCCTCTCCAGCTGGAACTTAAAGGATGAGTAGGACTGTCCCAGGCAGAACTGAGTGAATGCTCAGACTGAGGGCTGCGTGGGGACCGCAGGTGGCCTCCTGGTTAGAAGCGGGGGCTCTGGAGCCAGTTCCCCTGCGTTGGAAGACCGGCCCTGCTGCTGCCCGGCTGTGAGACCTTGAAGTTTGCTGAATCGCTCTGTATCTCAGTTTTTTCAGCAGGAAAATGGGAGTGACGATCACACTTACCTCGTAGGGTAGCTAATGACAGTTAAATGGGCGAATCCATAAGGTTAAAGTAGTATTAGCCTCATGATTATTGCTCGATAGGTATTAGTGATGATGAGGTTGCCTGTCATGACAGTGGGGATGACGGAGTCCCGGGTGTGCGGCTGCTCAATTATGAAACTCCTGGTTCCTAGAGTTCCCTTTGTGGCTCAGTGGTTAATGAACCTGACTAGGAACCATGAGATTGCGGGTTCGATCCCTGGCCTTGCTCAGTGGGTTAAGGATCTGGCGTTGTCGTGAGCTGTGGTGTAGGTCGCAGACATGGCTTGGATCCCTCATGGCTGTGGCTGTGGTGTAGGCCGGCAGCTGTAGCTCCGATTCTACCCCTAGCCTGGAAACTTCCCTATGCCTCGAGTGTGGCTCTAAAAAGTGAAAAAGAGTAAAAGAAATTCCTGGTTTCCTGATCTGTCCCCACCCTTTTTTTTTGTCTTTTTTTCTTTTTAGGGCCGCACCTGCAGCATATGGAAGTTCCCAGGCTAGGGGTCTAATTGGAGCTGTAGCTGCCAGCCTACACCATAGCCACAGCAACGCCAGATCCGAGCCACGTCTGCAGCCTACACCACAGCTCATGGTAATGCCAGATCCTTAACCCACTGAGCGAGGCTAGGGATTGAACCTGCAACTTCATGGTTCCTAGTCGGATTCATTTCCGCAGCGCCACGATGGGAACTCTTGTCCCCACTCTTAAACAGATCAACTGAACCCGGCACAAGGTGTGGGGCCGAGTAGTATTTTCTGGGTGAATAAATGAATGAGTGTCTGAGAAGAACCTTGGAGCTGAGAGCCAGTCCATCCCAGTGGGGGCCTGGGTTTGGCCAGGGGAAACCACTGCAGGGCCCACTTTTCTTGATGCACCATCTCGTCCTGGGGCGCCCGCTCCATCATATTCATTAAAGGGAAGCTTTGGGATGGCTGTGGGGAGAGGGGAAGCTGTTGCATGAAATTTATGCTCTGTTTATTTTTTTCTCCCCATCTCCTCATAGGAAAGAGCCACTGGATGCAGCAGCCAGGTATGTTTGTGGTTACGAATCCTCTGCTTCCTGCCACCGTGTGGGGACAGAGGGGCCAGTTGTGTGCGGTGTAGGGGCCTGGGTGGTCCTGCTGGTCAGGAGATAGAGGTTGGGGGCTCCCTGCTGTGGCTGGCCGCCATTTTCCTCCACCAATTTCATGTTAATTTACTCAGGAACAACTTTATCGTGATCCTAGCAAGCAGTACTTTTTTGAGTGTCTCCTCTGGGCAGGATTCTGTGCCAGGGTCCTGCATGTGTTTATGACATGTGGGCCTCACACCCACAATAAAGGATCAGCCCTCATAGCATCAGTTGTGCATTGACGCAGTTAAGGCTCAGAGAGGGTGAGTTATTCCTCCTGGATCACACAGCTACTGAGTGGCAAGATAAAAATTCAGACTCGGGGAGTTCCCGTCGTGGCGCAGTGGTTAACGAATCTGACTAGGAACCATGAGGTTGCGGGTTCCGTCCCTGCCCTTGCTCAGGGGGTTAACGATCCGGCATTGCCGTGAGCTGTGGTGTAGGTTGCAGACGCGGCTCGGATCCTGCGTTGCTGTGGCTCTGGCGTAGGCCGGTGGCTACAGCTCCGATTCAACCCCTAGCCTGGGAACCTCCATATGCCGTGGGAGCGGCCCAAGAAATAGCAACAACAACAACAACAATAATAACAACAACAACAAAAGACAGACAAAAAAAAAAAATTCAGACTCGGGTCTGAATATTAAGACTGTGCTATTTCCATCATATCTTGCTTCATTCGCTTCTTGGGCTCACAGATGGCTCTTTAAAAAGTGAATCACGATTATAATTCACGGGGTTCCCATCGTGACTCAAGAGATTGAGAACCCAACATGGTGTCCATGAGGATGCAGGTTCGATCCTTGGCCTCGCTCAGTGGGTTAAGGATCCAGCATTGCCACAAGCTGCGGCATGGTTCGTAGAGGTGGCTCAGATCCGGTGTTGCTGTTGCTGTTGCTGTGGCTGTGACATAGGCCAGCAGCTGCAGCTCCCATTGGACCCCTAGCCTGGGAACTTCCATATGCCACAAAAAAGGAGAAAAAAATGCTATAATTCAGGATCCCCACTACTGCGGAGGTCTCCCCAGTACACCACACTCACTAAACTGTGGCCTCTGATCGAGATGATAAGGAAAGACCATCCAAGCTGTATCCAAGCTGTCCTTTAGTATCCACTGTTGGGATGGGGGCTGAGTCCAGGACCCCCAGGGATATCACAACCCTCGGATGCTCAGTCCCTTATGTAAATTGGCATGATATTTGCTTGTAATCGCCTGTGTACTTTAAGTCATCCCTAGATTAGTTATACTACCTAAAACAATGCAAGTGCTGTATAAATAGTTGCAAACACAATATAAATTATGTGTGCATCGTTGCCCATGTGTGGCAAATTCCACTGTTGCTCTTTGAAACTTTCTGGAATTTTTCTGTTAATATCTTTGATCCGCACTTGGTGAAATCTGTGAATGCAGAACCTGCAGGTGTGGAAAGCCATCTGTATTTATACCCTGAAATAATTGTAACCATAAATCTATACAATGTATTTTTAAAATATGTCTTTAAACTATTATTGTTGACCAACTACTCTTAAGGCCTCTCCGTCCGTCTCCGGGACATCAACTCAACTGTTGTCCTTCTAGAGCCGACAGATTTTGGGCAGAGGGGCTGGTGGGACCCTGGACCACCTTCTAGAGGAGCCGCTTGAGGGCAGCGACCTTTGGGAGGCTGGGTCAAGTGCTTCTGAGGCCACATTCTGTACATAAACCTGCCTGGAGAAGACAGCTCCCATTAACTCACAGATACTGACACAGACCCAATTCGGACTTTCTGCCTCCTTTATGCAGCTTTTCAAATGCAAGGAGCGTTTCTTGCCTGGACCCAGCCTGGACTGTAGGGGGCTCTTTGGGGGATTGTAGAGGAGGGCTGGACGAGGACAATGCTGGAGGCATTTGCTAGAGAACCTGCAGCAGCTCAGGGCTCCCAGAGGCAGAGCAGGAAGATGCCTCAGAAATCCTATTCCAGATAATTTTACAGAGACGAGACACCTCCCCCGCCCCCCGCCGAGAGGGCAGGCTCACTCCCAGTTACAGAGCTCACGAGCTCCAGGGGTTACACGATCTCAGAACTCCCCATGGGCGTCTCATTCCCCTCCTCTCTCGAGACCAATAGGATTTTAAGTGATGCAGCTGTTGACAGTGCAAGAGAATTATTAAATCTCCCTTTACAGCCTTTTCTATGCAGGCATGAACAGAGTTCGGCCAGATTGGACCATGTGTGTTCAGTATCGCTGTGCCCTGGACTTGGCCCTTCCGGTTTAATTAGGGCTCGGAGAGAGGAGTTCTGTGGCTTGGCTGGTCATACTTCTCCACTTATTGAAAATCTGAAATCTGTTCATCCGTTTACCCATGCCCCTCTCAGGAACTCTCTGATCTGCCAGGGGTACAGAACGGAAGTATATGCAGTGATTTCTTGGGGTTAGAGTCCCTGGGTGTTTTCTGTCTCATCCTCCTCAGAGAAGAGCTGGGTCGGTTACAGAAGCCACTCAGCCTCCCTCATCCAGGCTCGGGGTGCAGCATTTTGGATCTGAATAGCAAAGAGGTTTGGCTGATGGATTGGTGGCAGCATAGGAGGGGGTTCGTTTTCTCCACACCCATTCCAGCATTAATTGTTTGCAGACTTTTTAATGACGGTGTGAAGTGGTATTTGGCACGTTCCATCTGCTTCTATGTGGGTTCAATCCTGAGCCGCTGCAGCTGCTGACCCTCAACACCCCTGAAAGGAGCTCAGATGGAGCTCAGGCTCCAGGCACTTTGTGTTCTGGGAAAACCAGTAGAACAGCTCTTCAGATAGATAGTTCCAGGAGGTTTTATGAGCCCTATTCTTGGATTTTCTCCCATCTAGAGAGGCACTAAAATCCTTCTTGGTGACGTCTGCACCTCATGACGGGTAGTAAGCTTCACAAGACCAGCAGCAAACTTGGGTAAATGTGGGCTTGAGCCCAGGTACCTCCCCTCCCCCCAAATCACAACTATGCTATGGTCCCCCTACCTCCCGGGCTATAGTCCTAAGTGTGCCCCATATAAAATTTAACCCTCAACTTTTAAGTTGTGCCTGTTCTTTAAGTTGACAATGACTATTCCGAGTGGTGTGAGGTGATGCCTCATTGTAGTTTTGATTTGCGTTTCTCTAAGAATGAGAGATGTTGAGCATCTTTTCATCTGCTTTTTAGCCATTTGACCGTCTTCTTTGGAAAAATGTCTCTTTAGATCTGCCCATTTTTTTGATTGGGTTTACATAGAGAGAGAGAAAAAGAAAGAGAGAGAACAGGATGAGATGTTTGTATATTTTGGAGATTAACCCCTTGTCAGTTGCTTTGTTGGCGAAGGTTTTCTCCCATTCGGTGAGTTGTCTTTGTGTGTGTGTGTGTGTGTGTGTGTGTGTGTGTGTGGTTTCCTTAGCTGTGCAAAGGTTTTTAAGTAGGTAGTATCTTTAATCCTCATTTGTCAGATGAGAAAACTGAGGTTCAGGGAGGTAAGTGACTTGCCCAAGGTCTACAGCTAATAAAGCAGCAAGAGCAGGACTTGGATCCAGCTGGTCTGGCTCCATGGTTCACGGTCCCGACCTCTCTGCTGGTCCTCAGTTGTTGGGAACAATCTCATTATCAGTGTCCCCTTTTTGTGTGTTCTGTTTTCTTCTACCTTTTCTTGGCTCACGTAGCTGGAGTCCCAGGCATGAGAGGGGAACAGGGAAAGGTGTCGGTCTAGGATCTCTGGAGTCAAGGAGGGCTTGATCAGACACGGTAACTCACACTTTTCCTTCTCCCTGTGACATCAGACACAGGAAATTCGCCTCACGAGGTGATGGATGATGTGGGCAGTACATCTGCCCATGCCCTAGAACCAGTGACCGTTAAAGGTGTGCAGGAATGGAGAGATCATCATTTCATCTAATCCACCCATTTTACAGATGGGAAAATTGTTGCCCAGAGCAAAAGTAGAGCCTTGGACACAATCTCATAGCTCTTTGTATTTTCTCCTGCCAATTAGACCCTGAAACACCAGTCCCAGGCTACAGAGTAACCGAGATTTGGGCCAGTTTTAACTTCGGAGTGACCCCTGCCATGTTCTGAGGGCTTTGTATCAATTTTTTTGAATGTTGGGGGTTGCCTATGTATAACACCCCTTTCCCTCTGAATTACAAACTAATGGAGACGTAGAGGAGACAGAGCAGGAGCAAAACATAGGCTACAGTTTCTGAGTAAAGCAGGATGGACTCTGGGGGTGACAGTGAGCTTTGTAGCACTTTCACTTTCTGCCAGGTCTGGCCTTCGGACCCACACGGACACAGAGCAGACTCTCCCAGCCAACACCTGGGGCCATGGCCTCTCTGACCCCTTGGGTCCCCGAGATCCAGAGAGAAAGACCATGTGTGACCTTGAATCCAGAACTGACCCGTACTATGGATGCCCACCCAATCAAGAAAAGGGACCAGTGGCTGTTGCACATTCATCATCACCCAGTCAGACAGCTTGCCTCCTCCCTTGGGGAAAAGCCAGGAAAAGGCTAGAAGTTTCTTCTCACTCCTTCTCAACGTGTGGAAATTCCATTTTTAGGACTTGGCAAAAATATAGGAAAGGATGCTTCCCGTCCCCTCCTCCCTGTGAGCTCAAGGTTTCCTAGCATCCCCGTGAGGGTGTGTCACGGTCTTCGACTCGATTCCATCCGTCTGAAACCAGTGCACATGCATCCACTATGGCTCCTTGTGTGCTGTACTAGTCTCCTGCAGCTGCGATCATAAATGATTACAAACTGGGCGACGTAACATCAACAGGAATGTATTCTCTCACTGTTCCAGAGGTCAGATGTCCAAACTTAAAATGTCATCGGGGCCATGCTCTTCTGAAGGCTCTAGGGAGAACCTGTCCTTGCTTCTTCCTGGCTTGTGGTGGTTCCTGGTAATCGTTGGCTTTTCTTGAACTTGTAACCCATCCCTCCATTGTCTGCCTTCACCTTCCCACAGCCTTCTTCCTTCCCAGTATGTTCAGGTCCTGGTATTCAAGCACCCATCTCCTTTCAGGTATAATAACATTAAGCATTGGATTGAGTTCCCACCCTCCTCCAGTAGGAGCTTCTTGATGACATTGGTAAAGACTCTACTTCCACATAAGGTCACTGTCACCGGTATCAGGTGAGGGCTTGAACATATCTTTTGCAGGGAGGCCCTACATGGGCAAAAGGTTCATGTGATGGGTTTGCATGTGTTGGGAAGCTGTCTGAGCAGACCTTGGTCTTGTAATTTTTGAGATGGACCTTTATGAGGGTGACGTGATGTCAATAACCGCCCCCCCCCCATACAAATGAGGATGTGGAGCTCAGCAAGGTGCAGCCGCATGCACAGGGCTGGGATCCCATCCTGTGTCTGCCCGGCTCCCTCCAGATCTGTGGTCCTCTCTCCCCTTGAACAGGGGACTAAAAATAACCAGGTGGTAGAATTAGCAGGTAGTCATAGCAACAGGGGCTGAGACAGACTCCCCATTTAGAGATCAGATTTTAAAGCCTGGCTGCCCTGCTGACTAGCCATGTGCTATTGGGCAACTCAGGCAATGTCTCTGTGTCCTCGTGTGCTGAGCTGTGAAGGGGGATAGTCGTGGTACTAACCTCGTGGGCTGCTTGGAATGATACCCGGGGTCCAGCAGAAGCACGTGCTCGCTAAAGATCAGTGCTCGTCATTGGGTATGTTATTGATACCTGAGATTTGAATACCTGGAAAATCATTCTTGTAGGGAACCGACGCAGAAAAACATCTTGTTCCTCATTCTCACATCAGTGAATCTGCGTCTTCAGAGCACCAGCTGCAAATGCTCTGGAATCATGCTCAGAGATGCTCAGACTTACTGGATCAAAGGAAACGAAGTAGACCCTTGAGCTCAGCGGGGATGACTTTGCACACCTATCCAGAGGAACGTGAACCAGATCCACACATCAGGGTTATTTCAAAATCACGATGCTGCTCCTTACAGCCCAGGAGTCAGTCCAGGCACCATCCTGCCTCCAGGTTTCGGCTTTATCTGCCCTTTTCCTTCCTCGGCCTAGACAGTCTGTTGGGACCACCAACCACCTGGACCTATGCTTAAGCTGCCTCATCTCTAGAAGGCAGAAGGCAGACCAAGGGATTCCTAAGCCACTTCCTGCGTGCTGTGAGCTTGTGGCCACAGTAACAGAGTTGTTTTGCTGCATTAGACAGTGTGAGTTACGGGCCACTTGGAAGATTTTTGACTGTTATGGCCTCAGGCACATTGCCAAACCTCTATGCCTCAGTTTCCTCATCTATATCAGGGTTCTAGTAAGAGTGCCTGTCTCCTAGGGCTGTTGTAAGAATTAGGTGCTTGGAACAGAGCCTTAACCGAGCTAAGTACTATATAAAGTTTGCTTTTATGATCAGTACTATTATTATCCTGATTGGCACCCACATTTCTAGGTTTTTGTTTTTTGGTTTTTTGTTTTTGTCTTTTTGCCTTTTCTAGGGCCACACCCACGGCATGTGGAGATTCCCAGGCTAGGGGTCGAATCGGAGCTACAGCTGCTGGCCTACGCCTCAGCCACAGCAATGCGGGATCAGAGCCGCGTCTGCGACCTACACCACAGCTCATGGCAACGCTGGATCCTTAACCCACTGAGCGAGGCCAGGGATCGAACCCGCAACCTCCCAGTTCCTAGTCGGATTTGTTAACCACTGAGCCACAACAGAAACTCCCATTTCTAGGTTTTTGGTGCCAAGGATCTTTTCCTCATGGTGTAAGGCTGGCTAGGAGTCAGCTCACCAGAGGGTTTTGTTTGTTTGTTTTCCCCCAATACATTATTTTTTGTCTACTATACAGCATGGTGACCCAGTTACACATACATGTATACATTCTTTTTTCTCACATGATCATGCTCCACCATAAGCGACTAGACATAGTTCCCAGTCCTACACAGCAGGATCTCATTGCTAATCCATTCCAAATAACCCCAATCTCCCCATCCATCCCACTCCCTCCCCCTCCCCCTTGGCAACCACAAGTCTGTTCTCCAAGTCCATGATTTTCTTTTCTGTGGGAAGGCTCATTTGTGCCTTTAATATATTAGACTCCAGATATAAGTGATATCATATGGTATTTGTCTTTCTCTTTCTGACTTACTTCACTCAGTATGAGAGTCTCTAGTTCCACCCATGTTGCTACAAATGGCATTATTTTGTTCTTTTTTATGGCTAAGTAGTATTCCATTGTGTATATATACCACGTCTTCCTAATCCAATCATTTGGGTTGATTCCAATCCAATGGACATTTGGGTTGTTTCCATGTGAATAGTGCTGCAATGAACATGTGTCTTTTTTAAGGAAACTTTTGTCCAGATATATGCCCAAAAGTGGGATTGCTGGGTCATATGGTAGTTCTATGTATGGTTTCTAAGGTACCTCCATACTGATCTCCATAGTGGTTGTACCAGCTTACATGCCCACCAACAGTGCAGGAGGGTTCCCTTTTCTCCACAGCCCCTCCAGCACTTGTTATTTGTGGACTTATTAATGATGGCCGTTCTATCTCGTGGTAGTTTTGATTTGCATTTCTCTAATAGTCAGTGACGCTGAGCATTTTTTCATGTGCTTGTTGGCCATCTGTATGTCTTCCTTGGAGAATGAATCCTAACTTTGCAATGACTTTCTCCCTCCTTTCCCCTTCCTTCCATTCATTCTTCCCTCAGTAACCTGAGCCCTGCTTGGTGTCAGGCCCTAGAGATTCCCAGGAAATTGGGGCTCACAGTCTGATGGGGAGGGCACTCACAGTCTGATGGGAGAGGCAATATGTCAACCAAAAAAAGAATAGTACAGTGTGCAAGGTACTGGTATCGGGATACTTCAGATGCAAGGGTACAGAGAATGAGAACAAAGGAAAGGAACTCTAAGTTCTGCCTGGAACAAGGGGTCAGCAGAGGATTCTGGAGGTGCTTTGTCTTGACTATTTAGGGCTGAGTAGCTTTACAGGGGGCTAAGGGAGGGATTAAGGCTCTAATTTTGTTCCTTCCCTCTTTCATTCTTTCAGCCTTCAATCTAACAGACACTGAGTCCCTAAGCCTGTACTCTTTCCACAGGCCATCTATTTCTGTATGAGAAATCCCTAGAAATGCCAACTCATTAGATCATTAAAGAAGACCAGCATGCAGATACCTCAAGAAAAATGTGCAAAATGCCTACATCAATGAGTCTTCATTTCCCTATAAAGGAACTTATTCTGCAGGTAGAAACAAAGGATGTGAGTTATTTGGTTCTCCCAGCTCTACCATGAGTGGTGTGAGAGCTGCAATCACCTTGTCTTCCTATTCCATTTATGGAAGGCCTGTCACATTCTAAGCCTCTGACGACCCCTTTCATTGCCATCTAATTCCCAGTTAAAATGTCTCATTTTAATGAAGAAACATAGTGAGATAGCCACTTTCCTTCATAGTTCTTTCTTAGGAAAACAGGGCACCGAAGCTTCAAAGGTTGGACACGTTACTATCTCTTTGCCTTCCCTACCTTTCTCAGGGTGACCAAGGTGACAGAGGAGCCTTCGAAAAGGGGGGGCTTCTGATCTTATGTAAGGCCCCACCTTTCCTAAATGTAAAGATGGAAGGAAGAAAGGATGAAGAAGAGAAAGGACAAAATTAAGGGTTTAACACCTGTAGGTGGGCTCAGATGCTTTGTGCAGGTTACGCCGTCTGTGCTCAAAACAAACAGAACAAGATGGATTGACCACTTCTTCAAAAGATTCTTCTCTTGGCCCCAGTGACACAGTACTCTTGGTTAATCCATCATCCATCCGTCTGTCCATCCACTTATCCATCATTCATAATCCATCACCCATTATCCATCCATCCATCTGTCCATCCACCCATCCATCATTCATAATCCATCATCTATCATCCAGCCGCCCATCCATCTGTTCATCCATCCATCATTCATAATCCATCATCCACCCGTCATCCATCCATCTGTCCATCCACCCATCCATCATTCATAATCCATCATCCATCCATCCATCCACATCCATCATCCATCCATATGTTCATCCATCCATCCACTTAGTCAATGAATATTTATTAAGACCCTCTTGTGTACCAGAAACCCTCTTAGGAGATATAGCCATGAATAAGAGAGACCAGGTCCCCAGCTATTTACTTGACAGGATACCTCCCAGGCATCTTAAAAGTAACATGTTCCAAACTGAACTTCTGTGGGGTGTTTTTGTTTGTTTGTTTTGCTTTGCTTTAAATTTAAGTTTAATTAGCTTGTCCAGGACATACATGCCCAACACAGATGGCATGAGGAGGCTAGAGAATATGGCCAGTTGTTACCAAGCAAAGTCGTTTACTGTGCATGCTGCCTTTGATGTGCTTTCACCTCATCTTTTGGGTTTTCTGCCTTCCAACTTCTCTGTGACATCACAGCCACACTGACACCTCTTCCCCACAACCTCATCTTGTTCTGTATCCAGGAAGGAAGAGTGGGGCAGGAATTGTATGTAGAAGTATCATTCCCTCTGGTTCTCTTTGTTTTATTCATATGTGCACTTTCATGAGTTTTTAATATGCAAAACTGGGCCCAGAGCTGAGTTTTAAGAGTAGAGTAAAGTGTAATGTAATTGAAAGTGAGAAAAATCTAGATTGGGACAGGAAAAGACTCATCCTTGGAGGGAGGGTATTAAGAGGAGGAATGAAAGGAGAGAGGAACATTCAGAATCCAGCAGGATGGTATAACCGCTGAGAAATTTTCCCAATGGAGAGAGTCTAAATGATTTTTAAAATTTTCTTGAAGAGAAGTTCCCGTTGTGGTGCAGTGGTAAACGAATCTGACTGGGAACCATGAGGTAGCGGGTTCGATCCCTGGCCTTGCTCAGTGGGTTAAGGATCTGGCGTTGCCGTGAGCTGTGGTGTAGGTTACAGACGTGGCTTGGACCTCACGTTGCTGTGGCTGTGGTGTAGGCTGGCAGAAACAGCTCCGATGAGACCCTTCGCCTGGGAACCTCCATGTGCCACAGGTGCGGCCCTCAAAAGACCAAAAAAAAAAAATGTTCTTGAAGAAACATGGTTCCTAAGTCAAAATAATGTAGAGGCAAACAGTGAAATGTCTTAGTACAATGTCTCTCCTTATCTACCTCGTTCCACCCTCCTGCCCCCACCCCATAAATAATTTCTTCTTAAGTTTTGGAGTATCTTTCCAGTGTTTCTTTATGCAAATACAAACCAAAATTAATTTATACATTCCAAATTCATGCCACATTCTTGCATGAAGTGTGTATGTGTGTGGTTGTGCATCTGTCAAGGAAAGAGACGGTTGAATTTAGCTTCTGATTTCTTCTCCAAACTTCCTTTGTCCCATTTGCTCAACTAAAAAAAAAAAAAAAAATGGCGTCCCTACTGAACCCCCCCCCCCACCACCACTGCGTAGCCAGAAACCCAGCCATAGGTTACCTGCCTCTTTCCCTCATGGCCACATAGACTCCATCAAGAAAGATGACTGTGGTTCTGCTGCAAGGTGCATGCTCAAGTTCTAGCCTCTTTCTTCCCCCTGCAGTCACCCTCGTCCAAGCCACCGGCATTTCTTAACTAGAAAACATCAATGGCCTCTTCATTGGTCTCTGTGAGTTTGCTGACTTTAGATACCTCATATAAGTGGACTCTTACAGTGTTTGTCATTTTGTGACTGGCTTATTTCACGTGGTGTAAAGTCCTCAAGGTTCATCCAGGTTGTAGCAGGTGTCAGAATTTCCTTCCTTTCTAAATCTTCGCTGTATGTCTATACAACCTTTTTTTTTATCCATTCATCATGGACCATGGAAGTGGTTTCCACCTTCTACCTATTGTGAATAATGCTGCTATGAATATGTGTGGTTTGGGGGAGGGTTTGTTTGTTTGTTTTTTGCCGCACCCATGGCATGTAGAAGTCCCCAGGCCAGGAATTGAACCCATGCCACAGCACTGACAATACCAGATCCTTAACCTGCTAGGCCATCAGGGAACTCCTGTGTGTTCTTTTTCATTGCAAAGTTGCTGTGTTCGTTCTTTAAAATTCTTCGGTATCTCCAGGTACACTTAGAATATAGCAGAGGAGTTCCCGTCGTGGCACAGTGGTTAACGAATCCGACTAGGAACCATGAGGTTGCGGGTTCGGTCCCTGCCCTTGCTCAGTGGGTTAACGATCAGGCGTTGCCGTGAGCTGTGGTGTAGGTCGCAGACGCGGCTCCGATCCCGCGTTGCTGTGGCTCTGGCGTAGGCCGGTAGCTACAGCTCCGATTCAACCCCTAGCCTGGGAACCTCCATATGCCGCGGGAGCGGCCCAAGAAATAGCAACAACAACAACAACAACAAAAAAGACAAAAGACAAAAAGACAAAAAAAAAAAGAATATAGCAGAAATTCTGTCTCTCCTTTTGAATCCTATTTCCAAAATCTCTGACCAATCTGGCCTCTCATCTCATCTTGTACTTTGCAAGATGGTATTTTGGTCACATGCCCTTCCTTCAGTTGCACAGAGCAGCGCTCCAACCCTTTGCCCTCACAGGAGGAAAGCTCGGACTCCTTTTCTTTGAAGTCTAGTTTCTTCTTGCCCTTCTGGTCTCAGCTTCAGTGTCTGGACCACCATTGTTCTGAGCCTGGGCCACTGCAACTGGCTCCCTAATTGGTCTTCCCATCCACCCAAGAGCCCTTCCTTGACCACCCTACCTAAGCCGACCCCCTGCTCTTCTCCATTGCTGCCCTCTCTTTGGTTCTGGGTCAGATTTCTAGCAATAGATGTATCCATTTGCCTGTTGTTGGACTTTTTGACCTTATCGTAAGCTCACTAGAAGGCTGAAAACTTTGTTTTAGTCACCACAATATCCTCAGCAAATTACCAAAAGCCTAGCTTTTTTAGGGTGTAGAACACATTTTTGGTGAATAAATCAATAACATTGGCTCTATTTTACAAGTGAAAAAAACACGGACTTACAAAAAGGGAATGCCTTATCCAAGTTGAAATATTCGCTTCACTACAGAGCAGGGATTTGAACCCAGTGTGCTTTGCTCCAAATTTAACACTCTTTCCATTACAGCATTTCTCTCAACTGAGGTTGGATGCATTTTATTAATCAGAAGATCAAATGCTCTTACTCCGTCCTTCTTTCACTCCATATCATAACAATGTTTTCAGTGCTTGCGGTATGCCAGGCACTGTGTAGATGCTGGATGATTGGACAGAATAAAGTTTCTGAACCAATCATTTGCCCTTCTAGTTTCTCAGTCTCAGCTCTATTGACTTTTTGGATGGGAGAAGCCTTTGTTATGGGGGCTGCCCTGTGTGCATTGTAGGAAGTTTAGCAACATCCCCGGCCTTGACCCACTGGAAACCCTCCTCAAGTTATGTCAATCAAATATGATTCCAGACATTGCCAGGTGTCCACTGGGGGCAACATTCTTTGTGGCTGAGGACCACTACTTTCGTGAAAGAGTCCCTCGTGAAGTCAGATTTCATGATGGTGGCCAAGTGCCATGGGTGAGAAAAGCCTGAAAAAAAAAAAAAAAAAAACCCACAGTTTAAGGATCCTGCATGGCTGTGGCTGTGGCTGTGGCTGTGGCTGTGACTGTGACTGTGGCAGCAGCTGTAGCTCTGATTCATCCCCTAGCCTGGGAGTTTCCATATCTGCTCCTGTGGTCCTAAAAAAAAAAAGCTACAGTGAGCAGATACCCAATTGGACCAACAGAGGAAGTGAGCCTTGGGACTGATGCCTGGACCAGGTTTCAGACAAAAAGTCATTTGGCTAAACGAAGAGATGAAGGCTTTCCTAGGTACAGGTCATAGCTTGTTTGGGGAAGTGTGACAGTGAGGGGGCTGCACGGAGTTTAAGCCACCAGAGTTCCCTGGGGCTGAGACGGGGAGCGGAGCCCAGGGCAGGGACTGTCTCTGCCCAGCAAGCACAACACTGATTTTACTTTTCCCGTCCAAAGACGGCTTTTTCTATTTTTGGGTACTACTTTTTCCTAGTCTCAACTTCCAGTTTTCCCAATTTGCATTTGGAAATTGCGCTTAATAAATCAGAGATCCCAGCCTTCCGAGGAAATCGGATGTCGGCTTCAGGAAGGGCTTTTCTTGCAAGCCCTGCACTTGTCTCCAAATACAGGGTCTGAATTAACACACTTGAAATCCACACGGAGAAGGGCAGAGAGGGGTTTTGAGTTTCAGGGGTGAACTTTGCCTTGCATGTAATGATCCTTTGGGGTCTTGGATTTCAGGCAACGCAATTAAGACGTAAGCTGATCACCCACTTTGCTGGAGGAAGACTCCATAAGCCTCTTAGGTGGAATGGCTGTGAGTAATTCCGAGAGCCGAGATTTCTGACTTGTGCCCGCCGCATCCGGATTCCTAATGCTCTCAGAATCCATCTCTCTTAAACCAGCCTCTCTGACCAGTGGAGTATTAAGTGAACAGAGCCTGAGCAATTCAGACGGTTAGAGGTTGCACTGAAGCATTTAAATGCCAAACAAGCAAATCCTACATCCCAGCAGAGAGAGAACCAAGAAAATTCTGTCATTATCTGAAAGTCAGCAGTGAACCTGAGATTTCAAGTCAGGACAAAGTGGCTGCCGTTCCTTTTGTCTTGGTTAGTTTATCTGGCATTAAACCTCTTCCTGTGCTCATCTCCTGCTGAGGTCAAGTTCAGGGATCATGGAGAGTAGTTGAGACTGGCATTAAGAATTGCTCGAAATAATGTATAAATCCCAAGAACTCATCTCAGTTCATTTAGAACACACACACACGTTTTTTTGTGACTCAGGAAATTTTATCCATTCTTTCCACACATGTCATTAGCCATCTCCTGCTTCTGTGGGAAGAGGATTATTTACCGAGATAATGATGACAGCCAGCGTTTATTGAAAGCTTCTCGCCCCCACATCCCAGTCGGCTAAGCTCTTTGCACACCGTCCCTCTCTTAACTCTCACACAACCGCGAAAACAAGAGCCCTGTGTCCTAGGTGTCGTGTTTCTCAGGATGTTCCCCTCGCCCCTAACCCCCAAGGCCAGTGTTGCCCCAAAGCCCTGAACATCAGGATGTGCTGAGCAGGGCTGTGGGGTGAGTTCAAAGAAAACCGGGCAGAGTCCTTGCTTTGCCAAGACTGTGCAACCCTGTGGGGTGGGCAGGCGGGCGTGAGAGCGTACAGTCTGCACAGCGTGTGTTAAAGACTGAGGCAGAGGCAGAGGGAGTTTCCGTCGTGGCTCAGTGGTAATGAACCCGCCTCATATCCATGAGGATGCAGGTTCAATCCCTGGCCTCACTCAGTGGGTTAAGGATCCGGTGTTGCCCTTAGCCGCAGTGTAGATCACAGACTCGGTTCGGATCCCGAGTTGCTGTGGCTGTGGTGTAGGCCAGCAGCTGCGGCTCCGATTCAGCCACTAGCCTGGGAACTTCCATATGATGTGGATGCGGCCCTAAAAAGCAAAATAAATAAATAGGTAAATAAATAAAGGCCGTGACAGAGAAAAACGCAGCGTGTCTTTGGAGCAGATGGGAAATACCCAATTTCCAAGAGGGGACTCATGGGCCCTTTTAAAGGGCAGGTGGGAATGAGATCAGCGGAGAAGGCAAGAAAGGGCTGGAGGACCTGAGAGCACCAGGGCGTGCAGTGCAGGAGGGACTTGGACGTGGGCAAGGGGCTTAGAGCGGATGGATGGCTCCACTTGGCAATGCAGCAAGACATGTAGGCAGGGGCCAGGGGAAGAGGGGCCGAGCGGTGACCGTCCCAAAGCCCCCCTTCCACTTAGCTCATGGCCAGGAAATCCTTTTGTGTGTGTTCAGTCAGATTCCTGCCTTGTTTCTTTTTAGCCTGTGGACCCGGATTTATTCTCATTAGTCACTCACCTGGTACCAGTCAGGAAGCCACTGACCAGCTCAGGAAAGACGGAGCCCTCTGAGTGCTGGAGTTCCTCTGATTTTACCCTGGACAGGTTATTCATGCTGAGCCAGAGAGAACAGTCCAGAAGGAGTCAGGAGTAGCTGCTGCTCATCTGTATATTCATTCATTCAACAAGTATTTTTTTTTTCTTGCTTTTTTTTGCTTTTTAAGGCCACACCTGTGGCATAGCCTGGGAAGTTCCCAGGCTAGGGGTCGAATCGGAGCGACAGCTGCCAGCCTTCGCCGCAGCCACAGCAATGCGGGATCTGAGCTGCATCTGTGACCTATACCACAGGTCAGGGCTAACCCGGATCTGTAGCCCGCTGAGCAAGGCCAGGGATCGAATCTGCATCCTCCTGGGATACTAGTCGGATTCGTTAACCACTGCGCCACAACAGGAACTCCCGTCAAATATTTCTTAGCCTTCTCTCTGCCAGGCTGAAGGCATGAAGCATTGCAGACGCGGTGTGGGTGACGCTGCCCAAGTCTCTCCTCTGCAAGGTGCTGTTAGGCTCACTTACCCGATGAGGACCAGGTGCTCAGAGAGCACAGGGCACCTGCTGGGCAGGGGGACTGTTCCCACCCCTGCAGCTCCAACGCCAGGACCGCCTCACTACACCCAGCTGCAAAAACGGCAGCTGCTGACAGGAAGCATAGGCTGTCACAACCAGACACAGGTTTTAGAAATACTCAGTTATCTCAGGCTCGTGCAAAGCTGATTTGACAACCCATATTCATATCCGTTCCTTCAGTCATTTCTTCCAAGTCCGTGCACACCTGCCAGGCGCCAGGCCCCACGGAGGTAATGGAGAGAAGGCAGCTGATTTGTGTGTGTTGATGTGTGAACCTCGGCTGTCTCTGGTCTGAACCACACAAAAGGACTCTGTTCCTGTGCCCACTCGGGTGAGGGGCAGAGGCTAAGAAATAGAGGGAGGAAACCACTATTAATAGTGCGCCTACTATGGGCCAGGCTCTCTGCCAAATCCTTGACCAAGGTCATCTCCTGGCAACCAAGTGAAGTGGGAAGAGCTTACCTCTATTTTCAAGGTCAGGTAGGAGTTCCCTCGGGGCTTGGAGGGTTAAGGATCTGATGACATAGCATTGTCACTGTTGTGGCTGTGGCTAGGGTCGCTGCTATGGCATGGGTTCAAACCCTAGCCTGGAAACTTTCACATGCTGCAGGCATGACCAAAACGAAAAAACAGATGAGGTAACTGAGGTTTGGGAAGGTTGCAGATTTGCTGAAGGACACCAGATGGGTTTTGCGCCAGGGCAGCTTTCTGCTGGGGACTTATTCACTGTGTGTGTATGTGTGTGTGTGTGTGTGTGTGTGTGTCTGTGTGTACACGTGCGCCAAGAAGATTTTCTGGGAAACCTTTCTCACAATAACAGCATTGAATCCATACACAAAATACAGACTGGAGTTCTCCTGCAGTGCAGCAGGTTGAGAATTCAGCATTGTCGCTGCAGTGGCTTGGGTCGCTGCTATGGCTCGAGTTCAGTCCCTGGCCCAGGAACTTCCATATGCCGCGGGCACAGCCAAAACAAAACAACACAAAACATGAAGATCAGGAAACTTTTGAACTTCTTTGCAGAACAGATACTGACTCACAGACTGAAAAACTTATGGTTTCCAAAGGAGACAGTTTCGGGGGTGGGGGGATGCGATGGGGGGATGGGATGGAAATCCTATAAAACTGGATTCTGATGATCATTGTACAACCATAAATGTAATAAATTCATTGAGTAATGAAAAAAATTGAAAAAGAAAGCAATCAAAAAAATAAAAATGAAATGGAGACAGTTACAAAGAAAACTAATTACGTTGAGAGGTATTATCAGAATATTGAAACATCTGAAAGGCAGTCATACATGTGCTTTTTTGTGATGAATCCAGTGCCATGACGTCATGGCAGGTTGAATGCTACCATAATTTTGAAGCATAGCAAGTGACAAGGGGAACATAGCAATTCCTGGAGATCACAGGGTATAAAATGACCCAGGATTTCTGTGGGGGAAAGTCGCAGGGTACATCCGGGGCACTGAAGACATTACTCCGGTTTATTTTTACTTTCATAATTGAAAGATACGCTAAATTCTAGCTCAAGATCAGTAAATTAAAACCTGATTAGTAAATTTAAAATATTTTTCTCATCCAAGCTCATGGTCCCCCCTTCCAAAGTCCTGTCCTTGGGGAGTGTCCCTGGATACCATTTATGTCACACACCCCTGTTCCAGGGATATTTGCTAAAGCTTTGCCTCTGTGAGTCGCTCTCCCAGCACCTTGGAGCCATGCAAAGAAAGTTACTGATGGAGTTCCCGTCATGGCTCAGTGGTTAACGAATCCGACTAGGAACTATGAGGTTGCAGGTTCGGTCCCTGGCCTCGCTCAGTGGGTTAAGGATCCGGCGTTGCCATGAGCTGTGGTGTAGGTCGCAGACGCGGCTCAGATCCCGCATTGCCGTGGCTGTGGCGTAGGCTGGTGGCTACAGCTCCGATTCGACCCCTAGCCTGGGAACCTCCATATGCTGTGGGAGTGGCCCGAGAAATGGCAAAAAGACAAAAAAAAAAAAGTTACTGATGCAGAGGAGATGGAAATGGGGGAGGAACCAAGCTTTGCTGCGTGTTACTATGAGCTGGGCATTTTATATCCTGGATCTCATTGAAGCTACACTTCAGCATAGCAGGCAACTGAATTCAGAGAACTTAGGAAACGCACCGAAAGTGTAATAGCTAGGCCCTTGCCAAGACGGGATCTGAACCAAGCCCTAAGCCCTGTCCTCTTCCAAGCCACTGAGTCAGATTGCGCACGGAGGCGCGCGCCCGGGTCACACGCGGCGGCGGCAGCGGCGGAGGTGTGCGTCTTTTTGGAGAGGGACGGGAAATTGCGAAAGCCTGCACTCAAGGAGGAAAATTGTTCACTTTTGCTTATTTTGTAGCCAAAAGCTGGGTCTCTTGGATCGGGTTCGCCTTTCTAATCCTCGTGGTAGCAATACTAAAGGAAAGCTATTTACCCCTCTGAATGTAGATGCCATAGAAGAAAGTCCTTCTAAAGAACCAAAGCCTGTTGGCTCAAACAATAAAGAGCGTTTCCGCACCGCCTTCCGCATGAAAGCGTACGCTTTCTGGCAGAGCTCTGAAGGTAAAGCCCTTCTTCTTCCTCACTCCTCCCCTCCTCCCTCCATCCCTCCCCTGCGGAAGGACCCACCGGTCTACAGAGTCGTCCCTTCCTACTCTCCCTGAACCAGCTCTCTCGCGTCTTATCCACGTCTCCTTGGCTGGAGGCGTCTGTGAGCAGAGGGCTCCCGTTAGCTCTTCTCCCGGCCAAGGTCACCTCATGCCTCGGCACAGCCCCTCCCGGGAGGCTCAGGACATTTCGCCGTGTTTCCCAAGGGTGGCCATGATGAGTGGGTTGCCACCGAGGTCACCTTGAAGGATGGAGGAGGAGGGCCAGGTGCAGAGTGATCTGGACCCCTCGGGGCCTCGGCACCCCTAGGGGCTGGGAAAAGGTGTCAGCAGAGCGCCTGGGGGAGGGGGGGTGCTGGAGGAGCGATGCCTCTGTGCGCCCCTTTCACTGATGAAAAGGAAAGATGAGCAGGACTCAGAAAGGTCACAAAGATAAGGACAGACAAAGACTTGGAACTCGGGTCTGACAAATGCCCACATGTGTGTCCTTTGCTGCCTCCCATGGTCACTTGGGGCCCCGGGAGCTCCCCGGGCTTCTCCCTCAGCCATCAGTCCTGAGCTGCCGGGACCGCAGAGTCCGACTTCTGGATGACAGAAGGGCGATGCTAAGCACGTCAGAGTGACGTCACCGCTGGAGAACACGTCCGGGTCTCCGACAAGTGGGAAGGGGCCCTCGGGAGGTTGATCTTGGAAGGCTCTGCCTGAACCAGGTCCCCAAGCCTTGCCCAGGGCTCTGGCCTCCCGCTGACACCTGTGTCTTCCTCCCAGATGCCGGGACGGGCGACCCCACAGCGGAAGACAGGGGCTGCGGGAATGACTTCCTCATCGAAGACATGATCCCCACCCTGAAGGCTGCCATCCGAGCCGTCAGGTAAGGCCCCACGGCCCCACAGCGGAACCGCCTCGGAAACCACCCCCTGCCCCAGCTCAGCCCCAAGGGGCTGGGCTCTGTAACACCCTCCTGGGCTTTGGGAAGGTGGGCAGGAAGTCCCTCCAGTAAGCCCTGAATGAGGCTCCAGGGTGTGTCCCTGCGCTAAGGGGGTACTGCCTAAAGAAAAATGATTTCTGTGTTAGCATCATCTCTGCGCCTTATGAAAACGCGTCTCTGGCTTCCGACACTCTTTCCAACAGTCACCCTCTTGTCTCGCTCTGACCACCATTTATTTTGAAGGGTATTGGGGGAGGGGAGTGTATTGACCCGGCGTTTTTTCTTTTATAGGCTTTTTGCTCAAAATAACTTTTCTTCCATCTGCCCTCATCTATCTAGCTCTCTTTAATTAGCATTTTCAACAAGATAATCAATTACAGGATTTTTTGGTCTGTTTCAGACAAGACTATAATTCTCCCTGGCTATTTCTGTTTTGCTTAGAATGCCACAAGAATATAAAAATACACTGCTACTTGAAGAAACCTGTGACCAGGATGTGGGCTTATAAGCACTGCAGTGGCGGCAGTGAATTCTAGAAACTAAGTGGAAGATTCTAAGAACTAGTCTGCTATTTTCAGAACAGTCACTGTCTTATAGATCCGGGAAACACCATAGTTTATAATACGTGGCCCCCAGCAAAACCATTGACCTGGTTCCTTAGGACAATGTGCCAGAAATAAGACTGGAGCAAAACACAACTACCTGAATTGAGAACTGGTTCAATGATCATATTCAAAGAAACCCAGTGAATAAATCTGTGTCAAGCCAGAGGGAGGTCTTTGTTGGGATGCTTCATGGTCTGGCGTCTGCCCTGCTCTTTTTAGCACTGTCTTCGTTGCCATAGTTCAGGGGTTGGCAGACTTTTTCTATAAAGAGCCAGGGAGTAAATATGTCAGGCTTTCTGATCTGTAGGTCTCTGTTGTACCCCACGTTGACTTTCTGGTGCAAAAGCAGCCACAGACGGTCCCTAAATGAATGACTGTGTTCCAGCCTCACTTTACTTTCAGTTACAGGTGGTGGGGGAGTTCCCATTGTGGCTCAGAGGTTAAGAATCCGATGAGTGTCCATGAGGACTTGGGTTTGATCCCTGGCCCCACTTAGTGGGTTAAGGATCTGGTGTTGCTGTTGTGTAGGTAGCAGACACGGCTGGAATCCCGTGTTGCTGTGGCTGTGGTGTAGGCTGGCAGCCACAGCTCTGATTTGTCCCCTAGCCTGGGAACTTCCATGTGCCGCAGGTACGGCCCTAAAAAGAAAAAAAAGAAAAAGAAAAAAAGGCAGCAAATGCCAGATTTGGCCTGATAGCTACCTATGTAAAGGGCAGGTCTAGAAAATGACACAAAATTGGAAAGGAGAGTACGCTATATAGGCCAAAGTAGTGTTTAGATGCTGGAGCTGTGGGCTATGACAGACAACACGCACTTTGCATGCACCATAAGAAAGGCCTTTGTAAGTACAAGAGGGGAGGGGGGCCTGGGGAGGTGTGTTATCTGTCACTGGCCTGTGATTTGGGGTTTTCACTGACACTGCATTCAGCAAGCACTGACCTCATGGAGTTCCCACTGTGGCACAGTGGATTAAGGGTCCAACTGCCGCAGCTCAGGTCACTGCAGAGATGCTGTCTCGATCCCTGGTGCCGCACAGTGGGTTAACAGGATCCTGTATGGCCACAGGGGCATGGGTCACAGCCGAGGCTTAGAGTCTGTCCCTTTAGGGGACTTCCATGTGCCGCAGATGTGGTCATAAAATAAAAATAAAAAGAATCGACCTCAGGATGGGGCTTTCAGGGAGCATCCGTTATCTAGGATGACTTTATTGGCTCCCAGGAAGATGGAGGGGAGGATTCAGCAGCTCCAAGTCCTAGATGTCCCACTTTACTGAGAACCTGAGAAAACTCGGGGAACAGAAGCTGGGGTTTCTCTTCCAGGCGCTCACAAGCCAATGGGTTAAAGAGGCTATTGAGGAAGAGCTGTCAGCTGTCCTCAGCTAGAAAGCTGTGTGACCCAGTGATTAGGGACCATGAGCTTTGTTGGTATAAGAGCCTGGGTTTGAAGAAGGTTCTGACGTGGTCAGCTCCATGGGCCTGGGAAGGTGCAGATGCTCTTGGCCACAGCTGCATCACCTGTAAAGCAACCTGTCAGCAGATTGTCGGAAATGCACTTAGTTCGGTGTCTGGCATGTCCTGAACATACGATAAACATTAGCTCTTATTGTTAGTATGCATTTCTTATTAGTCCCGTAACTGAAAGGAGGCAGTCATGAAGGAGAGCCACCAGCCAGCCGAATCCAGTGTGGCTCCAAGAGGTAGACCCAGGGCCAAGAGCTGGAACTTCTCAAGTCATTTCTCTTTGGTTCTTGTATCCCACCCAAGCCCAGCGTTCGCTCATCTCGCATCATGATTTCCTTTCCTCTCCACGCCTCGTGACAAATGCCTCCACTTTGCCTTGCAGGATTCTGCAATTCCGTCTCTATAAAAAAAAATTCAAAGAGACGTTGAGGCCTTACGATGTGAAGGATGTGATTGAGCAGTATTCCGCAGGACATCTAGACATGCTTTCCAGGATCAAGTACCTTCAGACCAGGTGAGACAGCTTAGCTGGAAGGACAGTGCGCTCCTGACTGCGGGGGAGTCAGACAGAGCCAGGTAAACCTTAGAGCTGAGAGCGAAAGGCCTTGGCTAACCACCATGCTGGGGAGAAGTTTTAAGAACAGGCATACTCATCCATCGTGAAAATCAAGGCCAACCAACACCAGATCAAAGGGGTGGGAAGGATTTCTGTGACGTTGACATGGTCAAGATCAACACCCTGATGAGGCCTCCTGGACAGCAAAGGCATCTGTCCTCCTGGCCCCTGACTGGGATGCTTTGGGTGTTGCCCACAAAATCACGCTTCTCTAAAATGAGTCCAGCTGATTACCTAAAATTTAGGCAATCGAGATTATCTAAAATTATATAAATTTTCACTCAATTAGAAGTTCATCAGGTGTTATTTATAATGGTAAAAATATGGAAACAGCGTTGATTTCCCAACCAATAATTGCCACTATTTTAGTTGAGCCCCTGAGTTCTCTCTTGTCTCTCTGTTCCCTTAGAATCCCCAGGGGATTGCATTCTAGCTGCCATGTTACCAGTGAGAAAACCAAAGCTCATGGGGCAATGGACTAGGAGGTGGCAGAGTTGGCAGTCAAACCAAATCCAGCTTGGTTACAAAACCCTTGTTCTCTGTAACACACCACAGTGCCTCAATTATAGCAATAGTGATTAAGGCAAGAACGGTACTTACTCTCATTAAAAAGTTATGCAGCCATCACATAACATTTAGCAAATGTATACAACGAGATAAAAATTATGTGATCTGTGAATATATATTTGCAAAGTACAATCACTAATAGTACACTCAGATATATATGTACACACACTAACACATGTACTTATATGTACACATATATGATTATATTTATATATAGTCTGCCTAGATCTCGTGATTCTCTTTACTGTTATATTTGTGCAATTGCAAAGATGTACACACATACATTTATTCAGAAATACACACAGTGGATACACACTGTCCCTTATGGGAGCCTAGAGAGACACAGTAAGACTCCCTGCAGGACTTACAGTGGCTATACTGAGGTGATAAGTTCATGGGTGATTTTTTTTTCTACTTTTTACATGTATCGACTCTTGAATGAATTGAAAAGTATCATTTTAAAAGGGAAAATGATCTAAAAGAACTCAAGGGCCCTATGATGCCGAGTCATAGAACTGATGTCAGGAGGCCAAAGCCTGTCTGAGGCTCGTGGTCAGACCCGTGCGAGATTTCAAATGGACAGGAGTCAGGTCCTCTCTGGACCTCAGTTTTCGCATCTGAATATGCTGCCATTGGAGGGTCCTGCAGAGGTAATGGGACCATCGTGTGGAATGAGGGGGACATTAGTGGCGCTGTTGGGTTGGAAGAACGCTTATCTGTGGCCGTTCTTTATCCATACGTGGAATAGCAACTGTGACTGCCAACTGCAGTGGCGGGCACACAGTCGGCGCTCCATGCCTGCCCAACAAAAAGCTGTGTGCACAGGTTCTGAGGCGGACATGCTGTTCTTTGGGCAAAGATGGCTCTCTGAGAGATGAAAGGAGGGGACACGATGGGTAGGACATAGCAGACTCCGGCAATGTCAGCCCGAATTAATGAGCATTGAGTGGATCCGGTATGTGCTGTTTATGACTCTTGGCTGGAGTTTGTCTGCCTCAATGGACTAATCACAGAGCTCCAGCTATGCCAATACTGCAGGAGGCCAGAGGGAAAGGAAGGGTGATTGGGTACACGGTGACGTCACTGGAGCAACAAGATGGGTTTACAGAGAGAGGGAGTGAGGCCTGGCTCCTTCGGGGTGCCTGATCTTCGTGGTCCTGGGCCTGGGACAAGCCTTCAAGGCTCCTCACGCCCTGCCCCTGCCCTAGCCCTGCATGTGTCTCTATTGTGCTCAGGGTGGCACAGGTGAGGAGCTGGTGCCTTGTGCAGGATAGAAGCGGGGTGTGGAAGCCAGTGTTGGATCCAGCCCCCCAAGAGCCAGAGGAGCCTGCCAAGCAGCAGAGAAAAGAGAGCACAGCAGAAAACAGAGCCTAGGGTTTAGCAGGGGAAACTCCCGAACTAGATAGTTTGGAGAGAATGAAAAGGCTGGAGGACCAGAGAGGCTGTAGCACACCTGACATGTCCTATAAGAAAGAACAGGACGCAACCATCACCCTGCCTCAGTGTTTGCTGCCTCCCTCTCCTCCGGGATTGGAGAGATGCTCTGGGTACCCCTGGACCAAAAAAAAAAAAAGGTAACGATATATTGAGATAATACATTCTGATAAATTCTCTCCCTCTGGCTTTCTGTCTCTGTCTCCATCTCCCCCACCTCCTCCTGTCCCTTTCCCCTTCCTCTCTTTTTTTTTTTTTCTCTTCTCCTTTATGTTCCAGACCCACACCTGACCACAGAGGGAATAGAATGCATTGCTTCCCTCTCTTTGCCTGTAAAGCTCTCTGTGATTTAACCACCAGCCCCTCCTTTGTGTGTTCTCTTTCAGAATAGACATGATTTTCACTCCCGGACCTCCATCTACTCCAAAACACAAGAAGTCTCAGAAGGGGGCAGCCTTCACCTACCCGTCCCAGCAGTCTCCCAGGTGGGGCCCGTGTCACGGACTGACGGGCTGTGTGGTGCCAAAGCCCACAGAGCCTCCCCTCCCCAAATCCCAGCCGGGCTCCCTGACAGTGGGGTGAGGTTGCCGCTCCCCTAAGTCAGATGAGGAAAAAGCATTTGGAGCCTGTTGCAGCATGTGGCACCCAAGAGGTGTATATACGAAACACTTACAGCCCCTCTGCCCAGACCATGTGGGTGACACTCCTTTTTATGGCTGTTGAAAGAAACAGATGGTTTCCTTCTTAGAAAATAAGAGGAGACATACAAGTTTTACTGGAACCGAAAGATTGCGTATGTTCTGTTAGAGCCCAGGGTGCTGTAACCTGGTCATCAGCTTTGGCTTTTCCTGTATCCTCATCCAGGATTTCCGCCCCCATAGCAGAGCTGGAGAAGGAAATCAGATGTGAGACCCCCAACACTGTAGCAGGTAGAACTCGGTCCCCTCAACAGAGCAGATCTGCTCTCCCTCCAAACGTGGTTGGGAACTGTCCTTTTACAGGTCCTGATGAAAGACTTCTCCTTTAGAAAGTCCGCTGCCTGAATTTACACTTCTTTATTCCCAGATGTCTTCAAGGCAGGTAACCTAAGTGATGAAAGGAGTTAGGCATAAGAAATAGTGCGCCCTTTGTAATAATAAGGCTCCTTCTCAGAGAAGAAGGAAGAGCATTCAGGATGATAATATATGCGGCTAATCTTCAGCCTCAGCCCCGGGGACAGACTAGCAAGCGGTGAGCCAAGGGACCCTCAAAAGCACGTGCCCCTTTCCAGGGAGGGACTTGTCACTCTCTTGTGCTGTTGCCAGTTTTAGGACCAAAGATCCTCTGTCTCCAGAGCATTAAACGTCTCAAGAAAAGCTGCCATCCAGATTTGATGTGAAATACCCCATTTTTGAGATGGCTTTATTGTTTTTAAAACCTGGTATGAGCTAAGGGAGACACTGACAGGCTAAATTCAGACATGGGCCACTGGGGGCAGCAGCAGGGGTAGGGGGATCTTTTTAGGGCCGCACCCACAGCATATGGAGGTTCCCAGGCTAGGGGTCCGATAGGAGCTGCAGCTGCCAGCCTACACCACAGCCACAGCAACGCAGGATCCAAGGCATGTCTGCAACTTACACTGCAGCTCACGGCGACGCCGGATCCCTAGCACCCTGAGCAAGGCCAGGGATCAAACCCTCATCCTCATGGATACGTCGGGTTCCTAACCCGCTGAGCCACAGTGGGAGCTCTCAGGCCACCAGTTTTTGACATCCACTTTCATTCAAGACTGCTCCGCCCAAGACAGGCCAGGGACCCAGCAGGAGACAGTAGGTAAAGACAAAAATCAACTGCCTAGAAAGGGCCAGGCGTGCATGGTGTAGGGCAGAAGCTAGACTCCCTGAAAGTTTCAATCCTCATTCCCACCAGCCTCATTTTCTGCATCGTTTTCCAGATTTTGCCTCTGTTTTCCACCCTTAACAGAACAGATGAAATAGTGATACCCACTGGGAAGAACTTAACAGAGGAGACAAGCCCTCCCCCACCCCACCCCGCCCTCCCCCTGTCGCCTGAGACTGAAAGGCAAAGGAACCCAATTTAAAGGAATCAAAGCCTCTGGGCACAGTGAGGCAGTGTAGCAACCGTGGCAGGAAGCTTAATACTCAGCTTCACGTTTTCCTGCAGTGAACACCGTAAGCCCTGGGCGTCCCGTTGCAGGCAGGGAGAGGCTGGCCTTTCCTGACTCTCCTGGGCCTCCAGAGTTGAGTGGCCTCTTGCGGACTCCATAAGCCTGCACGTGAGGCGGGTAGATCCAGGGGCCGTGGTCCACCCAGCAGAAGGGACCCTGCCAAGCAGACATAGTTCTCTGCCTCTTACCCAATGTGGGCTCTTTCCTAGGAATGAACCGTATGGAGCCAGACCTGCCACATCAGAAACGGAAGACCAAAGCATGATGGGGAAGTTTGTGAAGGTCGAGAGGCAGGTAGGTCGTTCCTGTCCCTCCCCCAAAACAAGTGTGTGAAGCTTAATTTCAAATGTCTTCTTTTTCCCCCAGAGGGAGATGATAGGCTTGAGTATCACCATTCCAGAAAGGATGTGGAAATGAAGTCTCTCATTTAGCCCTTTACTGGCTGAGGGAGCACTGTAGTGATGCAAGGGAATTCATTGTTCTGAGCCTCAGTTTCCTTGTCTGTAAAATGGGGTGGGGTTTTTTTGCTTTCTATCTCTCTCTCTCTTTTTTTTTTTTTTCTTTTCAGGGCCGTACCTGCAGCATATGGAAGTTCCCAGGCTAGGGGTCCAATTGGAGCTACAGCTGCTGGCTTATACCACAGCCACAGCAACGCTCTTCTGAGCCGTATCTGTGACCTACACCACAACTTGTGGCAACGCAGGACCCTTAACCCACTGAGCGAGGCCAGGGATGGAATCCACATCCTCATGGATACTAGTTGGGTTCTTAACCCACTGAGCCACAACGGGAACTCCTAAAATGGGGAATTTAATCCCTCACGAGGTTGCTCTGAGGGTCCAATCAGCTGATCCCTGACCATGACCTAGAAGAGCAGCTGGCATACCGTACACTTTCCACAAGTGGGCGCTCCTGTTACCATCATACCCTTGATGGCGTTTAAGGAATGTGAGTGCCTTTCTCCACATAGGTCCATGATCGTCCTATGTGGGGATGGGTGTGTGGCCTGTATGAGGAGACCCGGGAGCGGGCAGGCTGTGGGTAGGCTCCATTCAGTGCAGAAAGAAATCCATTCACTCACAGCGCCCCAGGGAGCTCACCTCTCTTTCCCACCGTAAAGTAGCTTCAATTTCAGCATCCTTTGCCTAACTTTACACCAGATGAATAGCTCTGTCAGGTGCCTTTAGGACTCCCATCCATCTTTTTATTTTATTCAGAGCCCGACATTGTGCAGGAGAGGCAAGAGAACACTTGAGTGATTATTCTTTTTTGGCGTAGCAAGAATATCCTTTTCCATTTTAAAATTTTAATTTGTCATCTCAGCTCTTCCATGCACTGGCTCTGCGATGTTCGACAAGTTACCTCATCTCTCTGTGCCTCTGTTTTCTCACCTGTAAGTAGAGAGGATGATAGCGTCCATCGCATAGGGCTGGAATGAAAATGAAAGAAGTTAATACCTTCCTTTTTTTTCTTTATAGGGCCGCACCTGGGGCATATGGAAGTTTCCAGTCTAGGGGTCCAACTGGAGCTGGAGCTGCTGGCCTACCCCACAGCCACTGCAACACCGGATCCCGAGCCACATCTGCAACCTATGCCACAGCTCACAGCAACACCGGATCCTTAACCCACTAAGCTAGGCCAGGGATCGAACCCACATCCTCATGCCTACTAGTCAGGTTCTTTAACCCACTGAGCCACAGCGGGAACTGAAATAAGTTAATATCTTTAAAGTTATACTAACTGCTAGATAAGTATTAGTTATTGTTAAGGTTTGGGTACCAGCTCAGCCATGGCCTCGTTCAGTGCAGGGTGATATACTTGTCTCTAGTGCTTCCTGGCAAGTTAGGAATTATCAGAGAAAAAAAAACAGCCCATGCACGCAAGCACACACACTTGTGTCTGCCCTCAAGAAGATTTCGGTTAAGTTCTTGATTTTGTACGTAGGAAGAGATAGATGCAGCTTATCTCAGTGTATCTTCCACTGGCCTCCAAAGCCCCTGGGCCAGATCTTCAGTTGAAAGAAGCTCCATTCTTGCCAAGCACTGCCCTTTATCTTTGGGGCTGACATCACCAGGTAAGTGAAACATGCACAAACAGCCTAGATGCTTCTGTCTCAGGGAATGTTTGCAAATCAAGAACTCCCACTCTTTTTTTTTTTTTGGTCTTTTCAGGGCTGCACCTGCCGCACATGGATGTTCCCAGGCTAGGGGTCGAATCGGAGCTGTAGCTGCTGGTCTACACCACAGTCACAGCAACCACAGATCCGAGCTGCATCTGCGACCTACACCCCTGCTCAAGGCAGCGCCGGATCCCTAACCCACTGAGCCAGGCCAGGGATTGAACTTGCATCCTCATGGATGCTATCAGATTCATTTCCGCTGAGCCATGATGGGACCTCCAAAAACTCCCACTCCTTGACCCCAACAGCAGCAGCAAGGCGACCTCCTCCTTGGGTAAAAATTGGCCTCCAGCTGTCTCTCTGTTTCGGCTGTCGCTTTCTGGAAGGCCCTTGCCTCGATTGTTTCTAGATTAGCAGGAATATATGCGCAGGCCTCAAAATCAAGAGGTGGGAAGTAACTAGCTGTTGGGATGATAGTGACAAGCAGGAAGCCTCTTCCTGTCTGAAGAGTAAATGCTATAGTTTTTCCTCCCGACCCATCCCAGCGCCCCACAGGCCCCGAGAGAGCAGTGATTCCCAGTTCTCTGTGTCGTCCAGGTTCATGACATGGGGAAGAAGCTGGATTTCCTGGTGGATATGCACATGCAGCACATGGAAAGGCTCCAGGTCCATGTCACCGAGTTCTACCCGACCAAGGGGTCCTCCTCCCCAGCCGAGGTGGAGAGGAAACAGGACCCCAGGGATCCGGATTTGAACACCATCCTCTGTAACTATTCCGAGACAGGCCCCCCAGACCCCGCCTACACGTTCCACCAGGTGCCCGTCGACAAAGTCGGCCCCTATGGGTTTTTTGCCCACGACCCAGTGAACCTGCCCCGAGGGGGACCCAGTTCTGGAAAGGTCCACGCCACCCTCTCCTCCCCAGCAGCGACATATGCAGAAAGGCCCACCGTCCTGCCAATCTTGACTCTTCTCGACTCCCGAGGGGGCTTCCACTCCCAGGCTGAACAGCACGGGCCCTGCTCAGAGCGGGTCTCCCCCCGGCAGAGACCCAGCCTCACCCGGGACAGCGACACGCCCTTGTCCCTGATGTCGGTCAACCACGAGGAGCTGGAACGGTCTCCAAGTGGCTTCAGCATCTCCCAGGACAGAGACGACTATGCATTTGGCCCGGGTGGGGGCTCGAGCTGGATGAGAGAGAAGCGGTACCTCGCCGAGGGTGAGACAGACACAGACACAGACCCTTTCACCCCCAGCGGCTCCATGCCTCTGTCGTCCACGGGGGATGGCATTTCGGATTCAATCTGGACCCCTTCCAACAAGCCCACGTGAGAGGGGTCGTGGGCTGACTCCTCCTTGTCATGTAGACAGACTCTGTATAGCTCACTTTGCTCTCACGCCCGCCTCGTACCCGTGAGATCGCCGGTGGCTGCGTCAAACGCCTGCATGTGCGTGGCGGCCCCACCTGGGCAGGGGCTTTTCAAGGCTTTTTTCCTCCCCAGGTCACTACAGTGAAGCTGCCTCCTTTCAAGCATGGTTTGCATGACTTTCCACTATATAAATGGTCCCGCTAATCTCTTCTAGGGTACGCATTTATCTGCTGTTCTTACTTTGAATCATGGCTGGACCAGTACAGGGAGAAAGTACGGATGCGCTGTGCTGTGTGTCTGCGTGGTTGGCTGATTTGGGTTTGGGTTTCGTAAGCAAAGCCCTTTCTGTTACTTCTCGCATCCCTGCCCCTTTGTATAAAACACTCCAACGATGACCTGTTTGCTAAAGCAAGCAGATGATTCTCTCGACAGAAATCCATGGCGAACCGGGAGTTCCCGTTGTGGCTCAGTGGTAACAAACCCGACCAGGATCCATGAGGACACAGGTTTGATCCCTGGCCTCGCTCAGTGGGTTAAGGATCCAGCATTGCCGTGAGCCGTGGTGTAGGTCGCACCTGCAACTCGCATCTTGCATTGCTGTGGCTGTGGTGTAGGCCGGCCACTGCAGCACCGATTCCACCCCTCGCCTGGGAATTTCCATATGTCACAGGTGCAGCCCTAACAAGCAAAAACAGGGAAAAAAAAGGGTTTTTATTTTTTATTTTTTTGAGGTTGCCTCCTCACCCTAAACCTGAGGAAAGGGGCAAGATAGTCATCGCATCTCCAAAACCCAAAATTTAAAACATTATTTTATTAAGGAAAAAGCTCTTGACACGTCCTCACTTGATCTGTCCTTGTCAACTGTCCCGCCTCGGTGTCCGCATCAGTAAGATGTCGTGGCAATTCCAAGTGCAGCATTTCAGATGGGTTGCGAATGGGCAGGGAGAAGACACAGACGCGTTAAAATAGTTCCCAACTGATGTGGCCAAAGATAACAAAATGTGCCAGAAATGGGATGTCCCTCCGGGCAAGAGCTACGTTCAGTGCCTTCAAAACGAGGTTCCAACTCGCATTCCTCCCCAAGAAGCTTGTGCAGAATCTCAAGTAAGAACTAAGGTCAAGAGGGTACACAGAAATGATCTGGTCCAGGTCTTTCCTTGGGAAAATGAGACACCTTAGGCTCAGGTAAAGATACAGTCCCAGGATCACTCTCCTGTCCCCTGGAGAACTGGGACCCAAAGCTCAGTCAGCTGACTCACTCCAGGCCCTGGTCTCCTCCTGCCACACCGCTTTGCCAGTTTTCACAATGGGACCCAAAGTGGTGCCAGGCTACCTGTGTTCTGTGTTGTGTGTAAAGCCCTCAGGACACAGTTTGTCTGGGGGCGGGGGCGGGGGGAGTGTCTGCTTTTATTGCAACATATGCTTATCTGATGCTTTGCTTTTTGGATCTAGGAAAAAAAATAATGCCAGAAAGCTACAACCTTTATTAATATGCAAATGGACCAAATTTCCAGAACCATCCAGTGTTACTCCTCTGGATGTATTTTTAAGCCACGCATGGCCGTAAGGCTGGCTCAAGGGTAAGCAGACAGGCTGGAGCGCAGTCCTGCTGAGTCAGTGCTAATATGAAGCAGAAGCTGTCCTGTCCTTAGTCTCTGAAACACATTGATGGAAAATGTTTCTGTTAGGCTTGGGCTGCATTAGCTAAATGACCACATCGTCGCGTTATTGCCTCTTTCCTTACATTTGAGCACTGGTTGTGGATGGTTGCCATGACGACTGCAAAGCTGTTGGAAATGCCCCAGTGAGTGTCTACATCCCACTGACGTTCCTCCGCCCAGTCTTGTCAAGAGCCGTAGTGGATGAGGCAGACCGGAGGCCGGTGTTTCATCATTACCTAATTCAGTGGTCTTGCGCCATGTTGGAGGGAGGAGCTTCCTCCCCATAGATTGGTTTCTTTCAACCCCGTATGTCAACCGGTACCATGTAAAAGGCTCAGGGTACAGTAACGATGAAGGGTCAGCCCTGACTTTAGGAACTTAGAACCAACGCTGAAGTCCTTGGCTTCGTGAGTGGTAGAAAAGGAGCCTTACACAGAGAGTTCCACAAGTGGATGGGACCCCTTGAAACCCGAGGTGGGAAATACACAAGAACGAGCGCGTATTATCAGACATGGAACCCCTCCCCCATGGTTTATCATTTGACTTTCTGGCAATCTGAAGGGCAAAGGGAATAGGTCACGTGATCCTCCTCCTGACCCCTTTCAATCTGGTTAAGAGTGCCGTTGGGGTGGAGGACCTAAGAAACCTTATGCCCCTTAAGGGTTTGCTTCTTGATTCTGACCTTCCCAGACTCTTTCATCAAAAGTGATTGTGTGACCTCCCACCTAACATACTAGTTACTTTTTTTTTTAACTTATTAGTATTCTTGCAGAACCTACAGACTTCAGCGTCTTAGAAATAGAAGCATTTTCCAGGAACTCAATGGAATTCCCAGCTGGAAGAGTAAGATTTTTCTCATCCTCAAGCTAAAAACTTTGGATCCAAAGTTAGAGGTTCTTTGAATAAATGACAAAGCATTGGAGTTTGGATTATTTTCCAAACCATAAGAGGGCAGTCTAGCTTCCCTGCTGGATCACAAGGCCAGGACAGCAGGGACTGAGTTTGTGTTGATTACATATCTCCAATGTAGTATGTTGTCTTTATCAGTATAGATAGAGGAGAATTACATTTTCGTGAATGAATAAATGATAAGAATCTTAAAAGCTATTCTTTTCCATCTAAGAACAAAGAAAAAAATGATCTCCTGGAATATTCTGCTTTGATATTCCTTAAAAAAAAAAAATTCCAAAAATGGTAACTGACCCACTCAAGTTCTCCACCTGTAGACAATACCATCAACATGCCAACACTGATGAGTAGAAATTTAAGGTCTAGGATTGAACACAAGTTACAGGGAGAAAGAATGTATGCTTCCTCAGAGATCTTTTTTGACGAATGAAAACCCAGCATGATGGAATAACCCAACAGAATTGGTTAATAACACAGCCTAAGATTATTCTACTTCAGATATACCAGTGGCTCTGAAGCTTGCCCAGGAAATTGCAGACGTTTCAGCAGAACTCCATGAAATAATAACTTAATTCCATCATAAAAACTAAATATGAGTTTCTCAAGTGACACTGTGATACCCTTATATGTGTTCCTTTTCCGTGCGTCACAACATGATGTATGTAAAATTTAAGAGGTCATGATTTAGCAGGATCAAAATTAGTGAGATAAATCCACTTTCCAGCTGTTAGGTGAAAGGTGATCCTAATGGGCTGAGAGGAAACTACTTGAGATCAATTTCGAGTTTTGACTTTCAAAGACTAGCACACACAAAAAAATACTGAAAAAAAAGTTTTAATTGTGAGAGGAAAAGGAAAAAAATATCAAATTGAGAGAATTCTATCCATGAACTGTTTGTTCTCGAAACTAAGAGATTAGACTTATTAAAAGTGGCATTGATATTATAAAGCTCTAGTTTTCATCAAAATATAGCCAGAAAAATTTCAAGATATATGATAGGTCAAATGAGCTCATTAATCAATTATATGCATCTAACGCCTATTTTGTGCAAGGCATTTCCTAGACACTGTAAGTCGAAAGGATAGTTACTTATAGAAACTGCTAATATAACAGGATCTACGCATAACTTTGCCAAGATCATTCTCGTAATTCTGTGCCACTCTAATGAGGGTGATTAAAAACATTCATTTTTTCCTTCATTTACAAGATTTATTAAGCACCACTCTGTTCTAGGCATTGCACAAAGCATCAGAAATTCAGAGATAAGAAAAATACAGCACACCATCAAAAAGCTAGGACTCTGATGACCTCGAATTATTAAAGGTCCCTCCAAACTACGTCCACCAGAAGTGGAAAGAATCTGGTCTCATCCCTGTAGACAACCCTCTACAGACAGGAATGCTTCCTAGATTGGAATCAGTGAGAGACAATGTGGAAGAAAGTGAAAGCGGAAATTCTGCATCAAAGTGGTCCTGACCCCATCAGCTCAGGGAAGACTGAGGTGGTTGTATGGGAACTTTAAGCTTGGGTTCAAGGCTTGGGACGTTATAGCTCTAGATGAGCTCTGCAAGGAAGCGTTTCCAGAGTGTCTGAGAAAGTTCTGGAAGAAACCAGCTTTCTCTTCCTCTCTGAATCACTACTGTATTTGAGACCAGGCAAGGAACTAAGCTGCTTCCACTTCATTGTGTTGACCAAGAGACGCTTATAGTAAAGCGTCTAGTTCAAGAGAAAGTGCCACAGTTCTTCTGGAAACCTGCCCATCACAGTGTCCTGGGGCAAGAAAAGAAGTGTGACCAGTGTCCTAAGAAGTCAACTGCACTGTGGCCAGCTCTGCCAAGCACACCCCTGGCTTCCTCCAGAGGATGCCACGTAGTGGTCTTTGTTCTCCTTGCATACACATCCAAGGCACCTGGAACCCCAAGGATTGTGTTTTCCCCAGGAGGAATACACCCTGTGTCCTCACTTGTCTTTGAAGGCTTGCTTGTTTCAGGATGCATGTTTAAACAGACCATAAGACCTTTCTTTGTATTCAAATCAACCCAAAGTTCTCGTATCACTGATATCACACTATTGAAAACCGAGCCACAGCCCCTAAATCTGGTAGCAGGTGTCACGATGCCCAGGTCAGAACATGTTAGGAACCAGGCTGTCTGTAGTTTTAGTGCTTTAGGAAACCAGTAATGGAAAACGCCAAAGCGATAGGAAGGAAATAGAGATACCCTGGATAAAGATTTGACTTCTCTTCAAACGTGTTTGCCTTTGGCTTTTCTGACATGTTTTGATTTTCGAAAGAGACAATCCGTGTAGATAAAGCCCCCAAAACAGTGGCTGCTACATACGGGGGACTGTCAGTCATGTTCTTTTTTTTTCACGGCGTGTGTGAATTCCATTGCCTCGGTCTTTGGTATTACCCGTGAATTCTAAACTTACATCAGAAAAAGATGGGTGAAGATACAATTTCAATTTTTACACGACATAAATCAGGCATTTTCACAATTGCTATTTAAATAAGGACATCCCTAGAAATAAAAATGCTTACTTTTTGCATCAGGATAAGGAAGAGGGGGATGGTTGGAATGAAGAGAGCAGGATTATCAGATCCCAGTGGTTGGGCTGTGGCAGTTTCCTTGGACGTACCACACGAGGCCCTGCACCACTGTCTCAAAGGAGGAACTTATAGGAGGTAAAGCCAAATAGCAGGAATAATTAAATATAAAGAAAGGAGTAGTTTCAACAACGAACATCAACCATGCCATGATGTCTGTTGGACCCATGCTAGCCATGACTGAAGAACTTCCCAGAAAGCGCTTAGACCCAAGGGGACTTGTTCCCACCTTTGAACAACCTCAACTCTGGCCTTGCTGGAGGGAAACTGTGATGAGTATTTTTGCTTTATTGTCATAGATGCAGGTAGGTATAACTTCATAGATTCTTAGAGACTCAGAGCAAGAAGAGACTTTGATCGCCCAGAAAAACCACCTTGCTTTTTCTATCAGGAAGCAGAGGCTCCAAGCACAGGGAATCACACTTAGTCAGTGACTGGATGCATGATGGGGTAGCAGAATCTAGAACTCAGGTCTTCTAACTCCTGGTCCATACGTTGGAGATCAAAAACTAAAAAGTGGCATATACCCAGTGAGAACAGAGGATCACTCTTGGACCCAGGGGATAGAGAGAACTTCCTGGTCCACTGGAGCAACTGCTAACATGAGACATGTGTATCAGGACCTCTTCCCATCTCGGGAATACCATTGATGATCTCACGCCTTGAAAGAAGGCACCTTTCCTTCTTCCAAAATCCTGCTGTATTCAAAAGGCATGGAAATGCCACTGCTGCCGAGTGTGGTGGAGAAAAGGAAAGAAGAACACCCCTCCCCTCCCCTGACCTCTCCCACTGTGTTGCCCATCTGTCCTCCCACACTTATGCTGCTTCAGCTCTTTGGTCCAAACCTTGGACTCACTTAGCTCCTGAGTCAAGTCCCAGATGATCTCCTTATCTACAAGCCAGTTTAACAGGGTTTCTCTTGAAACAAAACAAAACAAAACTTTAGGGGCTTTGATTTTAGGAAATGAGATGCGATTTCTTTGAGGAATTATATGACCCCAAGTTACCAGGTCTACTAAAGTTGTCCCATGTGCACTGGGGTCTCTGGGTCTCTTCTGGGCACAGACTGGTTCCCCCCACTTTGTCCCAAAGAATGTCTGTCTTGGCCAGATGACAACCAGGTACTCTAGAGTCTTTCCCCAAAACTACAACGAAGCAAACAGGATTCAATTAATGATAGGTTTGTATAACTAGAAAATTATTTTAGAAAGTAAGCAGGTCTCTGTTGGCTCAAATGAGGATTTCCATAATTGGTTTCCACTTATGTTGTGCTTGGGATAGATTTTCAAGAATTTGGCTGAGATGCCCCACAGCTCTTGTTAAACCCAGAAGTGGGATGTTCAGGCTGGGCCAGAAGCTCTGAAGAGATGGTCAGAAAGAAAGGTGGTTAAGTTTTTGGCCAGTGATTTTAAAGACTGTCATTCTATTTTTCTTTGCCTTTGCATAGCCCCATTCTGGAGTTTAAATAAGTTTCAGAGAGAAAGAAAGAAAAAATGGGCTGTCTGGGAGAATATCCTGGAGTTCCCTGGTGGCCTAGTGGTTAAGGATCCAGCAATGCCACTGCTGTGGCTTAGGTTCTATCCTTGGCCCTGGAATTTGTGCATGCCATGGGTGTGTCCAAAAAAATAAAGAATATCCTGAGGGTGACTTATAATTAAGCCGTCAAAAACCTTGCGCAGGACTTAGGAATGTATTTGCAGTTCCTCTTAGACTTGTCAAGTGGACTACAATTTAATGCCTCATTAAATTGTAGTCCACTTTAATACAAAATGAGAGCATGTTTTTTGTATTAATTGTAGTCCACTTTAATACAAAATGAGAGCATGTTTTTCAGTATTCTCTTCCTCAGCCCACAAGACTGAGGTCAGGGAAGGGGAGTGAAACTCGCCCTAAACTCTCTTTATGTGTGGCACCTGACCTCAAAGTCCTCTCTCTCTGCCCCTCTCTCTTGACTTCATGCAATCCTCATCACAGCCCCACAGGGAGATGGTACACCTTCCATCTTCTAGATGAGAAAGCTGGAGATGAGAGGCAGGAAGGTCACACAGAATAAGTGGTACAGCTGAGCTCCCACCCAAAGCTCATGTGCCTCCAAAGCTCATTTTTTTCCTCCCCAGCCCACGTCTCCCAGGTCAATGGAACTGCTCCCCAATCACGCCCTGTAGTCTTGCACAAAGCCTTGCTCTCCTACACCTGTCACCTTTCCAGTAAACTGATCACAGTCCTCCTGGTTCCCTGGAGGGAAGAGTGATTCTTGTACCAACTGTTTCCTTTGCTGTTCAGTGGATCCCGCCTATTCCTTTGAGCATCTTCACAATCCAGCTGTCGGTGGCAGAAGACAAAGCTACATAAATTGTCCATCTGGTTCATGCTGGAATCTGTTTGCTCTGGGAGTTTGGTGTGGCTACAGATGATCCCACAAATGCCTCTTGTTCGTTGCCCCCAGGGATCTCCTCTCATTGTTTCCGCCGAACAAGTTCAAATGTCCTTCCTGACTCTGGTCTTTTGTCTCTAGACTATACCCTTTATTTCAGGGCTTTGAAAAACTGCAGAAACAGGTGAGTCGTCAAAAACCTTCTCTGGAAGGCCAGACGCTCAGAGCACTTGTGTTTCTCTGTCTCCATATTAAAAGATCAAGGTTCCCAGTGGAGCCAACCTGATCTAATAATTGGGCTCTTCTTTTCCCTCTGAATCCTCTTCCAAGGGAGAGAAGCACAGCCCCAGCCTCCAAAATTAAGCATCCAGGTGGAAGGCCAAGTTCCAAGTCTGGCAGCCACCATTTAGTTGGGGGGCCAAGGGCGTTGCTGTTGGGGATGTAAGGCAGGCACCGCCCCTCTTGAAAACCATCCTAGAAAGATGAGCCCACTTGGTCAGATGTGTCAATCATTCCCAGTTTTAAAGAGGAAAATGCTTTCCACATTGCTTCCAATGGGATATGGCTATGCTTCCTCGTTTTGCTCTTGGTACGGTAGCAGTTAGGGAAACACCAGTCTCAGAAGAGCAGGTGAGGCTTCCAGGGACATCGGATCTGATTTGGGATTGTACTTTCATTCATTCCCTTTTACAGCATAGCATTCTGGTACCTTGCTCCCTGAATTTGTCTCCATGCTACAAGCAGGCTTTCTTCACATTCTGGCTTACACGGGAACACAACTCTTCCACAAGTGGCCTTTAGTGCTCTTTATAATATGATTTCCTGTAATTTTTAAACTGTATGTGTAATTTATATTCTGGCTCTGTCCAATATTTGAACAACTTTAATAGGTTGATTTCCATATATATTATGCAGACAATTCTTACCTGGTTTTTTTTTTTATGTTCTATCTTAAAACAAAATAAATACTGCACCACTTATTAATAAATAGACATTTCAATGATTGTGTGGCAAAATGCTCCTTGCTTCGTTAATGACCCCGAGTGACAAGTTAAAGAGAGTCTGTTATTGGTTGCAGGGCAGGAGCCATAGGAGGGGATTCGAGTATGTTTGTAAGAAGCAGTTGAAGCATTAAGACACAAGAAAGAAAACAGAATTGAAAACTCACAGCCACGGAGAGAGCATGGTGTAGGTGGCCCATCTCCTTGGAAATAGCTTCTGCAGAGTTTTGTGCATGTACAGAGCTCAGGAAAACATTATCCAGTCATTATGGTCTTAAGACAGGATTACCTCCTTTTTACAGAAGGGGAAATGCAGACCCAGAAACATAAGGGACGTGCCAAAGGACAGACATTCATAAATAATAGAGCCCAGGACCCCCTACCCCCAAGGTTCCTGTTACTTCCTTTGAGAAAGCTTCCCCTCTGAGACCTTGTTGGGGGAAGCCTATGTAGGTGACTCAGAGGAACTGTGGTTGGATGGGAAGGAAACAGGTGAAGCACATCAGAATCGTTCTCTCTGTTGTCAGGACAACAGAAAGGGATGCTTTCTCAGGAGAAAGAGGTGGCTGGGGTGGGGAACCTGGGGAGAATTATTTGAACTTTTACTGTCTTGGTTTATCATCGGTAAAGTGGGGAGAGGAGTTCCTGTCGTGGCTTAGTGGAAATGAATCTGACTAGTATCCATGAGGACACAGGTTCAATCCATGGCCTCACTCAGTGGGTTAAGGATCCGGCATTGCTGTGAGCTGTGGTGTAGGTCGCAGACGCAGCTCAGATTCTGCGTTGCTGTGGCTGTGGCGTAGGCCAGTAGCTTCAGCTATGATTTGACCCTTAGTCTGCAAACCTCCATATGCTGTGTGTGCGGCCCTAAAAAGACAAATAAGTAAATGAATAAAAAGTGGGGAGAAAAATGTGTCCCTTGAAAGTCATTAACCTAAAGAAGGATCCAGCACTCAGCCAATGTTCAGTGAGGGACAGCTTTTGACCCTATCCTGTGCCCTCGGACCTGGCTGCCTTAAATTTGGGTTTCCTCAGGAATAGAGGCAGGATGTTGGGTGCATCCTGAAAACACAATTGAGAGAGTGGAACAGGGACTGAGAAAATCCAATAAAGAGGGAGCTCATCCTTGTGGGTAACTGGGCTCAGCTCCACCAGGAACCCCTTGTAAATGTACCTGTACCTGTACATTTCCGTATAAATGGGAATATACAAGTAAAATGTACCGAAGACTCATTCCACCTTGGGACAGGTGTCTGGGGTGGTCACTCACTGAGCCCTCTTCCTCCCTGGTTGAGAGTTGCGCCTGGGGCATTAAATTCCCTCCCCTGCCAGGTTTCCACGTGCTACTGCTGAACAAGCTCCCAGAAGTGAAAGCTTTAAGCCGGAGGAGCGGAGAGATGTGGCCAGTGGAGGTGGGGAGCTGTCCTTGCGCTGCCACCTGTGTCCTGTGACCCCAGATGGACTCACAGGTGCGCAGAGGGAAAACAGGATGCGGTAACATCCGCTTCTGGGCCATAAGCCCACCTGAGAACTCTTCATACAGAGAAGCAAAAACCCAGCCAGGCTGACACCAATCACTCTTTAAGTCAAAGGACAAACTTGGCCAACACTGGACAAGCTGTCCATGGTGCCCATGAACTCATGCATCATTCAAACAGGGCTCATATCCTTTAGGAAGCAGGTAAGAAGCTCTGCTAGAAGGTCATCCTTCAGCTCCAAGGTCCATATTTGCCATCGTGAAAGCCTGTGGCTGACTTTGCAGTTATGAGAAGCACATCCACTCTGCAACCATATATCCTTACTCCAACAAAACTCACCTCCTCCAGTCTCAGGTGACAGTATGACAGAGAAAGAGCTTCAAAATTATATTCCTGAGAAAGTCCTTTTTCGTCTGCACAAATGGAGCAAAAGCCCATTCATAGCCTCCTATCCCAGATACTCCTGGGACCCAGGTATTGTTCCTAACAATGTTGGCTTCTGACAATGAACTTGGGCATCCAGTTGACCTGGGATCCAATGAGTCCCCCAAACTGAAGACATGTGAGGTGTCTCCCCTGAGAACAGCTCATTGTCCTCGCATCCAGCCTCCACATCAAATGTGAAAACATTCCCAGCAATTTATCTCCTGGTTCAGGGCGGGGGTCAGCCTCAGGCCAGTGAAGGGCAAGGGGAGTTGGGAAGCAGAGATGAAATTAGAGAAGTAACAGGGGTCAGGTCATGAACTGCCTTCTGGGCCATTATAAGGACACTTGCTTTTCCTCTGATTCAGACAGAAAGTCATGGCAGGGCCTTGAGTAGAGAGGTAACAAGACCTAGCGGAAGCTAAAAGGAGGTTCTCCAGCTGCTGTACTGAGCATACACTGAAGGAGCCTGGGGAAGAGGCGACAAGCTTAATCAGAAACAGTATCACATTAGCAATAATCCCAGTGAGAGCCAAGAGCGGCTTGGACCAGAGTGGTGATTGAACGGGTAATAAAAAGTATTTAGATTCTGGATACACTTGAAGAATAGAGACAGAGGACCTGCTGATAAATTGATCGTGAGGTGGGAAAGACGTAGAAGAATCTTCTTGAAGATTGTGGAGTAGTTTACTTGAGAATGGAAGGAGGAAGGTATTAAATGAGATGAGCGTAGATTAGGGAAAGGGACCATTTTTGCAAAAGGATGTGAAGTTGGCTTTTGACACTTTACATCTGAGGTGCAAATGAGGCCTCTAGTGGAAATGTGCTGTAGGTAGTGGGGAGGGGGGCAGGATGGTGTGGATGGAGCAGCAAGTGTGAGGTCAAGAGGGTAAATGATAGGGCGTGTCGGGGTCAGTGTCCGATGGTGGAGACCATTGCATGGGTCAGAGTAACACATCTGGGCTTCCCCAGAGAGGGAATGAAGTGCCATTGAAGGGGGAATGACATGGTCAGTGCTCTGGCCTGGAAGAATCGCTTTGATCTTCTGCAGTGGCATTATCCAATACGGTAGCCTTCAGCCAAGGGTGCTGTTGAGTGTTTGAAATGGACTAGCCCTAATTAAGAAGTGTTGTAGGTACAAAATATACACCAGCTTTTCAAGAGAGTACACAAAAAAGAAACCTCATTATTCATTGTTAACATTGCTTACATATTTAAGTGATAATACATTGGATAGAGGGTGTTACATAAAGTACATTTTTTTTCACATTTTTAAAGTTGAAGTATATATAGTTGATGTATCATGTTTCTTCAACATTTTGCCTGCTTTTCTGCACTTCTCAAATGGGGTTACTGGAAGATTTTTATTTATATTTTATTTTATTTTATTTTAGGGCTGCACCCATGGCATATGGAGGTTCCCAGGGTAGGGGTCGAATCGGAGCTGTAGCCACTGGCCTACATCACAGCCACAGCAGGATCCAAGCTGCATCTGTGACCTACACCACAGCTCATGGCAACGCCAGATCCTTAACCCACTGAGCGAGGCCAGGGATCGAACCTGCGCCCTCACGGGTACTAGTCATATTTGTTTCCACTGAGGCACGACAGACACTCCACTGGAAGAACTTTAAATGCATATGTAGTTTGTATTACATTTCTATTGGATAGGAATAATAAGAATGGATTAAAGAGGAGAAAGAGCCATTGGGAGATTTTATCAAAGGTCCAACTTGAATAAAAATTGATTTGTTCATTTTTTCATTCATTCATTCAAAAAATATTTATGTCAAGCCTTACACTAGATTCTAACATATGGTGGCGGATATGCGGATATGGCAAAGGAAGATCCTGATCTGACATCTTTGGCAGGGAGACAGACCTTAGGGAATCAAGCCAACGAAAGAGCACAATAATTAATTATGGTGCTCAGAGTAACTATAAGAGCATCCTTGGGCGAGGCACCCCGTTGTAGGTGACACAGTGAAGGCTGGGCAGGAGCCAGTCATTTGACAAGGCTGGGGGAAAGCATTACATACTATTATTTTAAAAATTAAAGTATAGTTGATTTACAATGTTGTATCAATTTCTGATGTGCAGCAAAGTGACCCAGTTTCATATATATATATATACACACAGGAAAACTGTTACAATCAGAAGGAACAGCCAGTGCCAAGATCCTGGGGCCACCATTCCAAGGCGATGAACAAGGAGAAAAGGAGTGTGAGGAGAGTGAGATACAGAGGGAGACAGATGAGGAGGGCAACTCTCTGAGGTCTTGTGGACCAGGGGAGGGAGGTGGAATTTAAATTTAAATATTTTAGGGAGTTCCCAATGTGGCGCAGTGGAAACAAATCTGACTAGTTTCCATAAGGATGCAAGCTCGATCCCCGGCCTTGCTCAGTGGGTTAAGGGTCTGGCGTTGCTATGAGCTGTGGCGTAGGTCGCAGAGGTGGCTCGGATCCCATGCTGCTGTGGCTGGGGTGTAGGCCAGTGGCTACAGCGCCGATTTGACCCCTAGCCTGGGAACGTCCATGTGCCATGGGTGCAGCCCTAAAAAGACAAAAAATTAAACATAAAAATAAATAAATTTAAATATTTTAAACCCAGATCGTGATGGTGGTGCAACTTGGTGAATTTACTAAAATTCATTGAATTGTACCTTTACGTGGGTGAATTTGATAGAATGTGTGATATACTTCAACCAAGTCGTTTTGCAAATAACAGACCTCAGGAGTTCCCATTGTGGTGCAGCGGAAACGGATCCGACTAGGAACAGTGAGGTTGCGGGTTCAATCCCTGGCCTCACTCAGTGGGTTAAGGATCCGGTGTTGCCGTGAGATTTGATTAGATCACACATTCGGCTCTGATCTGGTGTTGCTGTGGCTGTGGTGTAGGTTGGTGGCTACCGCTCTGGTTAGACACCTGGCCTGGGTACCTACATATGCCATGGGTGCAGCCCTAAAAAAAAAGGACAAAAGACAGAAAAAAACAAATAAATCTCTGGCTTATCTGAGGGAAATTTACTCAGGGAAGCGAGGGCTGTATGTAGGTAACAAGTTAGCAAGAATTCCAGTAGCTCAGACAAGAAAGATGAACCTTGAATTAGGGTAGTACAAGTAGAAGAAATCTGACCAGGTTCAGAGAAGTCAAGCAATTTACTCAAGGCCACACAGCTAGCAGGTTCTTCTAGGCCAGAGGTCAGCCAAGTTTTTCTGTGAAGTGCCAGGTGATATATATTCTCGGCTGGGGAATTTACAGAACAAACACACCCACAGAGATAATCCTTAAATGAGTGAGTGTGACAGTGTCCAAGTAGAAATGTAATGGAGACACTGAAATCTGAATTTATACCCTTTTTTTTTTTTTTCCTTTTCTCTTTTAGGGCCACACCCTCGACACAGGGAAGTTCCCAGGCTAGGGGTCGAATCCAAGCTACAGCTGCCGGCCTACACCACAGCCACAGCAATGCCAGATCCGAGCCTCCTCTGCAACCTACACCACAGCTCATGGGAACAACAGATCCTTAACCCACTGAGCAAGGCCAGAAATCGCCCCATATCCTCATGGATACTAGTTTGGTTCCTTACCGCTCAGCCAGAGCAGGAACTCCCTTAATTTATATCTTTTTACACGTCACGAATTACTCTTTTTGGTTCTGATTTCTCTCAACCACTTAAAAATGTGACACCATTTTCGGCCTTAAAATACAGGCAGTGGAGTCGGGCTTGCCTGCTGTGCTAACAGTCACCAGCATTCAGGAGACTTTCGCTGCCCCCTGGGAGAAGGGATCTTGGCTCATGGATCTTTACAACAGGAAGGGAAAACTCATCACCTAGTGATTCTGTTCTGCTTCTTCAATACCCGTAATTGCTGTCACAAGAGGTGTCCCAACCCAGGCTGAATCGGGGCTTTGTCGTTCTGCTCACAGATTCCATTCAGCCCCGAGCAAGGGCTTTTCTCTGCCGTGTTGCTGATCCCGCTCCACGGCCCTGACGGCCCTGACTTCATGGTAGGACTATGATTCCATTTTTTCTCTCCCCTCATCCCTGTCCCTGAGGATTTCAAGCAACGTTGTCAAGCCTTTCCCCACCCCCACCTTCTGTATCTTTCACTACGAACTCATATAAACCCCCAGCAGCTCTGAGGTTAGCTGTTCCTCTTTCAGGCTGCTTCAATTCTTTGAAGTCATTTATCCTGCTTGCGAGACAGGTAAGGCATATACGCCGTAGAGATTTTCAAACCCCTCGTTTCCCTCTGCTCCTCAAAGCATGAAGCCAGATAAGAAATGCATCGTCTACAATTCCCAAGCTCTGGGCTCCTGGTTGCTGAAAGAGATGAGAGGAATTTGCATCATCCCATCCCTGTGCTGCACTTAAGCAAAAGTCTCACCTTTTGTGGACAGTCTGTTTTCCCTTCGGGTTGTTTTTTTTTTCTCTTATGCTATCGATTAGAATCTTAATGCAGTCATCAGCTGGGTGGATGGCTTGTCCTCACATGGGCGATAAAGGAAATGTGATCTTTCATCCAAAGAAAATTGGATGAAAGAATGTTCTGAAAAATGGCTGGCAGCAAGGCGATGACTAAGAAAAGTTTACTTCTGGAGCGGCTAGCCAGTCACGGATTTGGGCAGCCGACAGACTGGGGTTTCAATCCTGGCTCTTCATTCGTGTTCCCAGTTGCTGGGCTGAGCCTGGCTTTCTTCCATAAAACAAGGATGACAATGACTAAGTCGGGTTGCTTCCAGAACCGGCTTGTTAGCATATGCAGAATACCTGCCCACCAGATAGTCGAGAAATAGTAGATTCTGGAGTTCCTGTCGTGGCTCAGCAGAAACAAATCCGACTAGTCCAAGAGGACTCAGGTTTGATCCCCGGCCTTGCTCAGTGGGTTAAGGATCCAGCGTTGCCATGAGCTGCGGTGTAGGTTGCAGACATGGCTTGGACCTGGCATTGCTGTGGCTGTGGTGTAGGCCGGCAGCTGTAGCTCCAATTTGACCCCTGGCCTGGGAACCTCCACATGCTGCAGGTACGGCCGTAAACAGCAAAAGAGAAAAAAGAAAGAGAGAAAGAGAGAAAAACAGTAAATCTTCCTTCTTTTTCCGCATGCACTATTTTTGAAAATGCAGAACCTCCTTTTTCAGTGTTTCCGGGCCATGGGGCCAACCGCCTGAGGGTGAAGGCCAGGGCTGCCCCTCACAAGGTCAAGGATCTTGGGCAAGTTGTCTGCCATCTCTCACTAGGAGGAGTGAAAGTGTTTCTGGGCCTCTCTGGATTCTTGGACAGCTATACCATAAAAATGATTATTGCTTCCACAGGACTCTTGGGTGAGCAAAGCTTTTTTAATTAAAAGAGAGAGCTTCACAAAGGAGAAGGCAAGGAAAAAAAAAAAAAGTGCCAGCTCCCAGAGCAGAAGGGGCCAGTGGCTTTTCTAATGGGCAGGGTTTGTCTCATGATCACTGGTGATTTCCAGAAATCCTTGCATTTCTGCCATCAGGCAGCAGGTGGCTCCATGGTGGTGCTCAGGAATAGGGCGTGCTTCTGGGAAGGAAAAAGAATGCATGAGCATTTTCTGCAAGCAAGGCCCCGAACAGATAAGGTTCAAACTTGTAGTTGAACTTGCCCTCTGGTGGCAACTAGGTATGCTTGTGAATGTAACAGAGATAAAGTTAATCTTTTATTCCCTCGAGCCTGGTGTTTGTCTCTGGGACTCAGGCCTCCAGAGCTTTGTTGCACTACCTTCCAAGGCCTGTTTTGCCCAAGGCCACTCATGACCTAGTCCTTTTTCAAATGGCTGTACCCCTGCGATCCCATCTCAAACAGACCTTCATAATGTATGGAGAAGATGCTGCTCTCACTGCAGCTGGTCCAAACCTGCCAGACTTCAGTGTGAGATTTCACCTTGACACTGAGCCCTAGCTTTGGTCTGTGTCTGACGGGGCCTCTTTTGGCCGCAAAATCCAATGAGAAAGGTAGGTGTACTCAGCAGGCTTAACTAGCCCTGGTTGACTGGTGATCCTCGTTTGCTGGAAGGAACCCAATGTTTAACTAGGGTTCCACCAGCTCCGTCCTTAACTATTTACACTTCCAGCTCCAGGGCTATTGCCAAACACAGACAGATTGTGAATGCATTTCACAAGCTTCCCCGGCAGATTCGTGGATCCCAACAGTGATTTTCGGCGCTTCTCTGGGCAGCATGACGGGGTACCTCTGCCCACCCTTTGAAAGGACCATCAGTTCCTTTTGTTTCTAACCTCAGGCCCCTTTGTGACACTTTGGGCTAGTATTTTGTTATTATTGTTTTTTTTTTTTTCTTTTTAGGGCAGCACCTGTGACATATGGAAGTTCCCAGGCTAAGGGTTGAGTTGGAGCTGCAGCTGCTGGCCTACACCACAGCCACAGCAACGCAGGATCTGAGCCATGTCTGCGACCTACCCCACAGCTCATGGCAACACCAGATCCTTAACCCACAGAGTGAGGCCAGGGATCGAACCCATGTCCTCATGGATACTGGTCAGGTTTGTAAACCACTGAGCCACAATGGGAACTCCTGGGCTGGTATTTTGAAGGGCAGGAAAATAGAGAAGAAAATGGTGAAAAAGGTCAGAGACTTTAGTATCTGATCGAACATGGTTCAAGCCCCAGCTCTCCCCCTTGGAGGCCCTCGATTATGAGTTAAGGGCTCCCCCGCTGATCCCCAGGGCCTTCTCTTGTATACTCGAAATATCGGTGTCTCACTCGTGGGATGCTTGGAGAAGGTGAAATAACGACGATAACCACAAGTGGAGGCTCTATTAATTACACTGTCAGAGTGGAAGAAACTGTTTCCTCCACCCTCTTCGGTTCAGTGTCGGGGGCCTGCATGTTAAAAGCCAGAGGACAGATTAACCGGAGAAAAAGGCTATTTCATCTACACGTAGAGGGGGGAGCCGCATAAAAATGAATGAATGAACGAGTTCCCACTGTGGCACAATGGGTTAAGGATCCAGCGTGGCTGCAGCTGTGGTGTAAGTTGCAGCTCCAGCTCAGACTTGATCCCTGGGCCAGGAACTTCCATATGCGGAGGATGTGGCTGAAAAAGAAAAAGAAATGAACAAAAACCGCCAAGAGGTGTCAGACCCCAAGGTTTCTATATCGTTTTTACAGAAGAGCGTTAAGTTGGTGGGGCAGTGGCAGGAAAAGGAAAAGTGTGTTGAGCTCCTGGGGGTCTTAACTGTGGGATAGTAAGTACACTAGGAAACCATCGAAAGAGGAGGGTTATTTTAGTAAGGTTCAAAGTGTTATTTAATAAGGTTCATTTGCACAGGCTCATCTTGGAACCAAATTTCCCTCCCCTTTGTGGCCATAAAACTCCCCCAGGAGAGAGGGTTTATAATAGAGATTTTCTTCTCTTACTCAGGGGAGGTTCCATGAAGCCTTCTTTCTTGCAACTGTTGCTTCCCATTGGCCTTTAGCACAAACTCATCCGTATGCCATGTTTGAGGGCAGCGTAGTCTCACCGCCTTCAATGTGTTATTATCGTTGTCATATCCTTACATGACTAGCTTTTGTCACCGAGGAAACTGTGGTTGATTAGCCAATAATAGCCACGGGGAATGCCATGAAACAATGGTGACTCAACTGAAAAAAATTAGGGCAAATTTTTGGACATCCGATCCAGTCTTTGTAAAATTAGAACTTTGAGGATTGTCATTCTCTTCGTTTGGGTCACAAAATATCTTCAAGGCAGCTGTGACTCTGTCCGTTTTACATGAGGCTCAGGTGGGGTAATATTCCCTCAGCAGCTGAGGGCCAGAGGAAAGATCTCCATGTAGTTTGCTGTGTCACCTGCCCTCCCTCACCCCCAGGACCCCTTTCATGGAGTGAATTCTAAGTCTCTCTCTCGTTCCCTCTTGAGTCGCCTCTGTCACCCGGTCCATAGAGGATGTGGCACAGCTGGCCTCAGTGTGTTCCTTGACTGTGTGCTCATCTCCTCCAAGTTATGAACAGCATGAAGGGAGGGGTGTGTCTGATCTGTCCCTGTGCCACCAACCTGCTTGTGATGACAGGTGCATGTACGGAGCACCTGTACATGCCAGGGGCTAAGCTAAGTACTTTAGATCCATTACCTTAAGTCCTCGCAACGACCTCATGAGCTAGGTTCTCCTGCCCCCATTTTGCAGATGAGGAAAACAGAGCTTCAAAGAGTAGACAGATTTATGAGAATAAGAGTCTCAGCCTCTTGTTCCCGTGTAAGGCCTGTCCCTGTCCAGGGTAGCGTCAGGAAGAAACACCACTTCAGTATCTACCAATAATGAAAAGGCAATTAAAATGTTTATGAGGACCTTGGGAGAAAACTCCAAAGGCGGTTCCCTCCCTAATGGACAGCAAAACTCCTTAAAACAGAATTTACCATGAAGATGCCCAATTCCTGAGACAACTTCCCCCATCCCGGTTCACTTTCTCTTGACTTGTCTCCTCTTCCTCAATTCACCTCCAGATCTATTCTATTCTCCACCACTGGCAAATTTCTTCTCTTTTCAGATCAAGTCCGTGTACTCTATAGTACACGTATAATAAACATCTAATGCCTAGTCCACCCAGATTGTGTCGTTAGGCAGGGATAATGTGTGTCAGGCAGCATTGCGTGGGAGGTCTAGCATGCCAAAAGCCCTCAATAAATTTTTGCCATCCTTCCTCTTAGATTCAGCTTTGCAGCTTTAAATGTCATGCTGATTCTGCATAGCAAATGCCCAGGTGAATGGCTGGCACATAGCACTGCAGAAAAGGAGAGAGGGGGGAATATTCATATGTACACACGTAGTAAGGTTATGTTCCTATTCATAAGCAGCAGTGATGCTGTATTTGGAGGCTATTTCCCATCTAAATGGCCAGAAAAACCCTTGGAAGTGTTGCTAATTCTCCCCTTTTGTGCTTCCAGATCTCCTGCAGTTATACCACGTGGGGAATTCTGGTGGGGGCTGTAAATAAAAGTGGCCCCGTCACTTCTTGCTAGAGCTTTTAAGAGTCGGTGCATAATCCTCCAGCTCTCTCTTTCCCCTGCCATCGTGAGTCAAGTCAATGAGTGGAGGACTAAGGAGAACACAGGGACCAGATGGTGAACTACGAGAAGGTGGACGCTTCCTTATCTGGGGCCCCGAGTGACAGAGCAGAGTTCCCCACCAGCTTGCAGAGAGTAGAGACCACAAACAAGACATCAATTTGGTTGTTGAATTAAGCCGGTGAGATTGCGGTATTACCTTGTTACAGCAGCACCACCTAACCTATCCTAACTCTACAGTGCCTTTTATAGATTGTGTTTCTAATGGCTCTCCATGCAGTATTCTCGAGGATATTCTGCCTCGACGTGGTTAGTCACCCAGCTGCTTTCCTCCAAGTGCTTGCTTGTTTGCTTCCAGGTGGCCCAGAGCATCCCCAACATGCAAGGCTGCCTGCTACTCAGTCCTCCGGTGAAGCTCTGCCTGGGCCTCACATGCGTCCTGTCCCTTTGCCACACAGGTGGGTCTGGCGGAAGTTCGAGCAGCTGTTCTGCATACTATGTTTGGGTATTCGTTGTGCTTTAGAGAATCATAGCATCCAATGTTTCAGCCCAGAATCTTAACTGAGTTTGATCAAAATGGCAATAACACATTCCCCATTTCTGATGTTGCCCCTTATCCTGTTTATTCTGTTGCCTTTGAGTCCGCAACAGAATTATCTTCACCTCCCCTGTTACCACCCTTACCCAAAGCACCGTCTTCTCTTTGCAGAACCACCAGGAGTGCTCCCTCAACCAGCTCCCTCCTCCTCCTCTTGTCTCTCCGGGATCCATCCTCTACTCACCAACCTGACCCATCTTTTCTTTTCTTTTTTTTTTTTGTCTTTTTGTCTTTTTGTTGTTGTTGTTGCTATTTCTTGGGCCGCTCCCACGGCATATGGAGGTTCCCAGGCTAGGGGTTGAATCAGAGCTGTAGCCACCGGCCTACGCCAGAGCCACAGCAACGCGGGATCCGAGCCACATCTGCAACCTACACCACAGCTCACGGCAACGCCAGATCCTTAACCCGCTGAGCAAGGGCAGGGACCGAACCTGCAACCTCATGGCTCCTAGTCGGATTCGCTAACCACTGCGCCACGACGGGAACTCCCCATCTTTTCTTACATTTCATTCAGCTGCTTTCCAAGTGCCTCCCTCACTTCTCCCTCTTCCTCCCAAAAAGTATTCAGTGACGTCCTACTTCTCTTTGGATAGGATCTCAAGTTCTTTACATGCTCAGCATGACCAAGCCCGCCTGGCCATTGCTGGTTCTTACCATAGCCCGGTGCCTTCATTTTAATGCCCCATCATGTAGGCCTTTCTGTTTATAAAATAATGCTCATGCTCATCTATACGCTGAATACCCCCTCAACCAGCTGCATCCTGCTCAAATACTATTATTCATCTTTCAGATCTCAGCTGAAAGTCACCGCCCAGGGACAGTTTTCAGATCACTGAGATTAGATCTGGCTCCCGTTTCTTACATTCAAAACGCCCTTCAAAGTATCTAATGTTGTTTGTGACAATATCCATGGGTCTTCCTATTCTTTCTGTCTGTCTTCCCAACTAGACTGTAAGCTCTGTAAGGATGGAAGCTGTATCCATCTGTTCATACTATCCCAGCATCCAACATGCACAATGCCTTTTCAAGTCTAGGGGCCTAATAATGTGATCAAGTATTAGTATTATTAAAGTTAACCAAGAAATTTTTGATGACTTGAAATTTCCACTGTGGCACAGTGGAGTAAGAATGTAACTGGTTCCCATTGTGGCTCAGCAGGTTACAATCTAACTAGTATCCATGAGGGTTTGGGTTCAATCCCTGGCCTTGCTCAGTAGGTTAAGGATTCGGCGTTGCCATGAGCTGTGGTGTAGGTCACAGATGCTGCTCAGATCCCACATTGCTGTGGCTGTGGTGTAGGTTGGCAGCTACAGCTTTGATTCAGTCACTGGCCCCAGAGCTTCCATGTGCCTTGGATATAGCCAAACAAGAAAAAGAAAGATTTGATTACCACGTGAACAAATGGCACGTGGGATTTTAAGCAAGTGCACGTCATAATTTTTCTCATCTTTAAAAGTGTTATTTGCATTAAATCGTCTTTCATGTCCTGTCTGGCTTATAATTTCTCTGATGAAACTTTCCTTACTTTAGTGTCTGCCTTTAAAAGAGAAGCCAAGAAGGACAATGTCATGGCCTTCCTCTCCACATCAGGTAAATGGGCAGGGGTCCTGCCTCGCTTATTCTGTCTTGGGCAATTGCCTTGGCTTCTTTGAGCCTCTCTTTCTCTCTCTGGAAGACGGTGATTGTATCTGTATCTCCAGCTCTAACAGTTGTAGGAATAGTTCCCACGAGCTGCTCATTGCTTTCTGGTTCATGGTACACCTGGATTTCCATAATCTTATTAAATCCACAAAGACGATGACCTTCTATTAGCAACAGAAGATTTCATAACGGGAAATATTTTTATATGCCATTATTATCTTTGTAATAATCCCACCTTTCTTTGATTTTTTTTTTCTTTTTTTGTCTTTTTAGGCCTCACCACAGCATATGGAAGTTCTCAGGCTAGGGATCGAGTTGGAGCTGCAGCTTCCTGCCTAAGCCACAGCCACACCAGATCCGAGCCACGTCTGCGACCTACACCACAGCTCACGGCAACGCCGGATCCTTAACCCACTGAGCGAGGCCGGGGGTCGAACCCACATCCTCACAGGTGCAAGTCGGGGTCATTACCACTGAACCATATTCGGATTCCTGACTTCTATTTGGATGTTATGAAACTGGTTATAAAACAAGAGACTGAGTGCATTACAACTTAAAAAACACACAGGAGTCCAAGGCTGGATTTCTGTTCCTAACTTTTTGGCAAACCATCAGGATAATTCTTTTTTTGAATGCTTTTGAATTTGGGAGGTGGGAGTGGGAGCAGGAATCACTCTTTAAAAATTTTTGTTGATTTTTTCATTAGTTGGTACCTTCACATAGTTTAAAATGCAAAAGGTACACAAGTGTATAAAGTTAAAATATTTCCCCAGTCAACCATTTCCCTTCCCCAGAGGACACCAATTGTACCAATTTCTAGTCTATAAGCAGGGTTGTTTTTTTTTGTTGTTTGTTTGTTTCTTTTTAGGGCCACATCCGCAGCATATGGAAGTTCCCAGGCTAGGGGTTGAATTGGAACTGTAGATGCTGGCCTATGACACAGCCACAACAACGCAGGATCTGAGCCTTGTCTGTGACCTGCACCCACCAAAGCTCACGGCAACGCCAGATCCCCGACCCACTGAGCGAGGCCAGGGATTGAACCTGCATCCTCATGGATACTAGTCAGATTTGTTTCCGCGGAGCCACAACAGGAACTCCTACTTTCTCTTTAAATAGAAGTAACAATTTCTGTCTCACGGGTAATCATAAAGGGTAAAATGTTATAAAATACTAAACATGAATGAATATGAAGAGTGCCAATGTCATCTATCTTAAAGATATGGAGTTCCTGCTGTGGCTCAGCTGCTTAAGAACCAATTAACATCCATGAGGATGCAGGTTCCATCTCTGGCCTCGTTCGGTGGGTTAAGGGTCCTGTGTGGCCATGAGCTGTGGTGTAGCTCAAAGATGCAGCTCCAGTTCGATCCCTAGCCTAGGAACTTCCATATGGTACAGCCATAAAAAAAGGCAAAAAGAAAAAGAATATTGCTATGGGGGTCTTTTTATCTGAAAAGAGAAGAATAGCTTCATATTATCTCCCTAGCAATTTATTTGAAAAATATCTATCATATCAGAAATCCTGCTTGAGGGGTATTTAGCTCACACTTCAAGTAGTGTTACTAAAATCTACCTGCAGGCCTATAATTATAAAAAGAAGTGGTAGAAATAATTTCTCCTTATGAAAGGAGTGACATTCAGGAAAAGTTCTTTGTTAGGAAGACTGCAGCCCAGGGTTTATTGTTCTGACTTGCCAGGAGTAGGACTATCCCATAAGCCCAGTGGCCTTCAGCATCTCTGTATCCTGGAAATCCAGGGCCCAGGTGATCCTGGGCCCAGGTGCTTCCTGGTCAGATAACGGGTGAGGTTGGTAACTGCCTCCCACAGAGCTTGCTGCACCTGCTTCAGAAGAGACTACTGGGGCAGACGGTCCTTCGGGGTGCCTAAGGGGAGAAAGCCAGACTTTTTCAACCAGATGGGGGCAGGGGTTTTCTGACAGCTTCTGACCTGCTTGGTAGTTAACGTCTGTCTCGGGCTTCCTTTAGTTGTAACATAACCCCCCATCTCCAGTAGCCGTGTTGTGTGTTGTAAGGGAGGGGATCCATGGAATCCAATTACCTCTAACCCCAAAGCTCTGATATTCAACCAAAGGGGCAGATTCATCCTTGAAAAGGGAAATTGGCTGACAACAGTTGACTGCACCTAAGTTCCAACAGGATACATGAAAAGCAGCCAGGACAACCTAAATATTCATTCACAGGTGAACGTATAAAGAAAACATGATATTAACCAGGATGGAATATTATACAGCTGTAAAAAAGGGTAAATCTTGCCATTTGCAACAACATGGATAAACCTAGAGGACATTATGCTAAGGGCAATCAACTAGTCACAGAAGAACTAATTCAACATGATGCCACTTCTATGAGGGATATAAAATGGTCAAACTCAGAGTTCCCATCATGGCTCAGTGGAAACGAATCTGACTAGTACCCATGAGGATGCAGATTCGATCCCTGTCCTCACTCAGTGGGTTAAGGATCCGGCATTGCCGTGAGCGGTGATATAGCTCCGATTCAACAGCTAGCCTAGGAACCTCCATATGTCTCAGATGTGGCCTCCAAAAGACTAAATAAATAAACAAACAAATAAATAAAATGGCCAAACTCATAGAAGCAGAGAGGAAAGGAGGTTGTCAGGGTTTGGGGGAGGTGTAAACAGGGCCACCAGCCAGATGTGGGATTTAGTCCCACCACCTAATGTTTCTGGGCTTCAATTTCCTCATCCTTCAAAGGGAGTGTTGAACAAGGTGATTTCAAGGATGTTATAACAATACAGTTTTATTCATGAAAACCTTTATTTCAGGGTCTGGAGGTAAAGAAATTCAGAAGGGAAAAGACTGGGCTTTCCTTGGGGCAACAGGTAAGTAGACCAGATCTAAATCCTGACTTACCCCGGGACACAGCAGTTAACACATTTTGCAGCCTCTCTGTGCCTGGATGTTGCCATCTATAAAGTGGACATATGACACGAAAAGATAATCATTGCAACAATGACAGTGACAGATGCAGCGTGATGAAATGGCATCGAATCCCAAACAGCTGCCTTTTCAGGTCTTGCTTAATATCCCTTCCTCCAAGCAGCCCCCTTCCTCCCCCAGCCAGATCGGGCTCTCCGATGGAGGAGCTCCCAGCATCCCGCTGTCCCCTGCTGGGCACGCTCACATGGCACTGAATTCCCCTCCATCCTCTGCGCCGCCGACAGCAGCCTCTGCGGAGATGGAGACCCGGACCTTCCCTCGTCACCATTTTATACCCAACCCCTGCCCTACTGCTTGGTCCTGGGTGACTGTTTAGTGGATGAATCAAGAATGAATGGACACCTTTGACCTTTCAGATTTTCCTTTGATGTTTTCTTCTTCGGCAGGATGAAATTTTCAGAGTGGGCGAGGGGCCTGATATTTTGGAAGTAGGTTCTGAGCCTTCGTTACCAGGGCTCCGTTGTGCACCTTTAAGCATGTCTCTTCTCCTCACTGAGCCTCGGTTTCCCAACCCAGTACAGAGACAGGGTAGATTAGCACCCCCACGTGGGAATCACCTTGTCTATGTCTTAGAATAGGCATTTCTAGTCCACGTCCAGTTCTAGGACACTAGAATCCCAAGGGAGTCATCATGGTGCCCCAGCAATGCTCAGCCTTACTAAGCTCTATTCTGAGGCCTCTCGAGCAATGCGGGGCTGGGTTGAAGGCTCCACTTCTACCCTGAATCCTTCTCCCTTCCCAGTGTCTGGCCTCAGAGAAGAGGAAAGGCGAGAAAACAGGATCACTTATCTGGATACCACGGGTGAGTTCCCCTCCACACACCCCAGGGCCTGAGCCACTGAGACCCCTTCTCCCACCTCTATTCCCAACCCCCCGCAACAAGGCCACAGCATCTCTCCAATCCTCAGATTGCTCTTCCCACAGTCATCAGAACATGGAGAGTTTGAAAAATCATAAAAAGCAAGCACTAGTTCTACCTCGTTGTTTCTAAATCTTCTGAGAATAGACAGGTGAAGCAGCATCTCTCCACTTGGCGGCACAGTACCAATATCTAGGCAACTGATGGATGGGTGGATGGATGGATGGGTGGATGGACGGATTTAGGTGCGGACGTCTGGGACACATCCCAGACCTATTAAATCTGAATCTCTGAGGATAGAGCCCAGGGCTTAGAATTGTGGGACTGAAAAAAAAAATCTTTCCAGCCGTGCCCATGGCCAGCCAGGATCTGAGCTCCTCTGTTAGACAATGTCATTATTTATATTACCTAGCACATTGAGAACGCCTGTGATTTCCTAAGGCTTATACATTATATATGCGCATTTCCCACCAAGCTCGACTCTCTCCAAATGCAGAGGTAAAATATTCCTGAAAATAAGCCTTCCTCATGTTTCATCCGAACTTGTCCTGTCTACTCTCCCTTGTCACAGTACATGCCATTAGCTGTCAGCTCCAGAGGACAGGAACTGCCTTTTATCCTCCTGCTCCTCGTGCCCAGCACAGAATGTAAGGATTCATAAATGTCCAATGAGGAGGCATGTCTGCCTGAATGTTGGAAATGAGGAACTATTGCCAAGAAAGGGCTGCTGGTGGCATTTCCTTTGAATCTCTTTCAGAGCTGCCCACAAGGTCGGTTGATTTGTCTGCACTTAACCTGACCGAGCTGGTCAACGGGATGCTGAGTCGAGCTTTAAAAGGTAACCATTTTTCAAAAAGTACAATCCAGGCCCATTTTTGTCTTGTTCCTACTTCAATTCTGGACTGTCCGTGACCTGGGCAAGACCGGTCACATCTCCGTCTGACTTAGCTCCCCCGTGTTCAGATCAGAGAATGTGTGTCCTACCTAACTCATGATGAGACCGAAAACATCCAAATAAATTATCAAAAACATCCAACCGAAGTAGGAGGTTTGCCAGCATATTGAGAGGAAGCTGCGTTCCAAGCCTAGCATCTGTGCAGGCATCTGATCTAGTGAGAAAATTGCCAGTGATGAAGGACAGATTAGGAAATACAGCTAAGGGAATGTGTCCTTTTGCAGGGTTTTTGGTTTGCTTGCATTGGATTTTGTTTCTTAGTTGCAATTTTTATGATGTTGTTATTATTTTTATTTGTGCCTGGGGTTATTGATTTCTAAGATCGGTTTGCTAATTTCTGCTACTGCGTATTTGGGGGCGTGGGCTTTGGCTATGTCTTGATCTTGATGTCTTTGGCAGACAGCAAGAAGTTCTTCTCTTTGCTGAGTATTACGTCCTACAGCTCCTTCGCCTTCCACAAGTTTTCTGTGGCCATTTACAACAGTACGTGCTGCCGGCTTTTTTTTTTTTTTTTTTTTTTACTTTATTCGAGTCAAGTTGATTTACAATGCTGTGCTCATTTCTGTTGTACGGCGAGGCGACTCGGTTATACACATACAGGTCCTTCTCCATTATGGTTTATCACGAGCTGTGAATATAATCCCCAGTGCTTTCCAGTAGGACCTTGCGGTTTATCCTTTCTGCGTATAATAGCTTGCCTCTGCTAACTCCAGACTTCCCGACCCATCCCTCCCCCACACTCCTCCCAGGTTCTCCTTGGTGGTGAAGATGGTTAGCAAGGGGTGATGGGTGGGCCGTGCCAGGCTCTGGGTCAGGGCTGCTATGTGCTCCGTTTCTCTTCGCAGTTTCTAACCTGAAGACTGTGGATCCAGCCAAATTCCCCACGCGGTACTGCTATTGCTTGAACAATCGGACCAACGATTTATCAGGTGAACAGAACTCACCATGAGGCTTGAAGCCTCCCTGATTTTGCTGTGCCCTCTTCGATAAGGCTGAATTTCTTGTTTTTCTCCTTTGGCTAGGATGGAAAATACAGTGATATCTATTATACTTAAATATGTGCACATTCATTGTCCCTAAAATTTCCTTCTGTGATTTCCTACCCTAGAGGAATCATTAGTCGGCACAAAGGGGCAAGAACAGAATGTAGCATTGTTTTAAGAGCAAAATCTGAGAACAACGTGGGGATCCATCATTAGAAAGATGGTCGACTAGTCAAACTATTGGACTACTACTTATAATCGAACTTGGGGAAAAAGTTATCAACGGTACATAAATGTATGTCTCAGCCTTCACACGAATTCATAGTATTCATTGACAGAAGGTACCGTAATCTATTTATCTCCTCCTGATGGAAACTTCTTTTTTTTTATAGTTATCAGCAAATGCCGTAAAGGGTACCTGTGTCCAGCCACTTGGAGTATTTGCCCAAGTATCACCCAAAATAGAACTGTTGTCTGACAGGAAGAGGATTTTGTGATGATTCCAATGGCTAAATTTCCTCAAGGAGTCTTGCATGAGTTCACACTCTTACCCACAATGCTTGAAAGCAGGTGTGTTTTTCCACACCCTTGCTAACACTGACTACTAAGAGACATTCTTAAATCATTGCCAACTAGATAGATAAAACAGGGTTTTTTTTCCCCCTACTTTCTAGTCATATATGAAAGTAGTCAGAAATCATTCATAAGGGTTGCTAGTAAATTGAATAGTTCAAATTTTCATCAAGACAAAGAATATCTTTGAGGTAGTGAAAACTGAGTTTCTTCCAAGCCTGGGACCTGATCGTGACAGCAGTTCTAAAAGGGGAGTTGACAAATGTTTGGAGTAAGAGATCGTATGAGCAGTGGTGAAAATTGGGGGAAGAACGGGAGCGTTAGCGCAAGGCAGACAGACCTCAGCTCAAATTCAAGCCCCGCCACACACTCCGGGACCTTGGGAAATTTCCATCATCTCTCTGAAACTTGGGAAGACCTGGCCTCCATCCGTAATGTCTGGGCACTGAGCCATGCTCATAACTTCTGCGCAATATTCACAGTGGATTGCAACGGTGGATTGCAGTTCCTGCCTGTTTGTAAGACTCTCCCACTCACCTCAGCTTCTGGTGGGCAGAGTCGGTGTCTCCCACAATCCTCCAGTGCCTAACAGATGTCTGGCGCACAGTGAGCTCTCAATGGATGTTTATGAGATGAATTAATTAATCCACAAAGGAGACCTTTGAGAACGAGGAAGAAAATCCTCCCCTTAGTTTTCACAACGTGACTAGGAACAGATTGATGGAAAGAGACATAAACAAGCATGCCCAAGGTTGTTTGCCTTCTGCATGACCAGGTGTCCACACCTATGTAGGTGCCCTACACCTCCCTCCAGGAGATAAACCATGTGTCTGTGCAGGTGTGTCAAGATGACAATGCATCGTGGCCCTGGCTCATGTAGAATAGCACCTGCCTCCTGTTGGCCTCATGTGCCATACAGCCCACTGGTTTTCACACTCACTTCCATGTCTCTCTGAGGTCTATATTTTCTAGGCACCTTTCCCCCCATTCCAGCTCGCAATCCCATTACCGAGTAAAAGTAGCATTGGCACAAGGCATGATGAGAGAATATCCAGGGGACCTCAGAAACTTCTTCCTTAGAACTTCACTAAGTTCTAAGGAATACACAACCCTTGTTTTAGAAGCCAAGAACCTGCTAAGTCCTGGGAAAACATAAATAAACAGTAGAGAAGGCAGCTGCTCTTGGGATAAGAAGTGTGTTAGGAACGTGCATTGGTCAATGATGCCCAGCATGTCAAGCCTTGTTCAAAACATGCTCAGAAAGTATGCAAAGGTTATAGAATTTGTGATGTAAAATTAACTCAATCTCCTTCCATCAGCCTGCTTAGCATGGGGGTGGGGAGCCGCACAGGGAGGAGAGATTCCTGGTTCTATTTTGCATAGAGTCCTTGTCTCATTTGATCGTCCCATCATGTATAATCCACCACTCAATTTGATATTGTCTTAAAAATCTGAGGCCATGTCAATGTATATATCCCCCATGTCTGCAGGGTTTCTTCCTATCTGATGGATTTGGTATTCTAAAGCAAGTAGATGAAATAACAGGGGCAAACAAATCAGAAAAACCATGATTCAGCAATATAGTCTTGCCCAGTTCTTTGGTGCAGGGAGAGAAGGACTTGGGGCCAAAGGGAGGGCAATGGAGGAGAAAGGGGATTTTAATGACAGATCCCAAAGTTTTCTGCCTGCCTGAAATTAAGACCTAAAAAAAAAAACCAACTAGGAGTATTTCTTTTTACAATTGTCAATATTCCTCAATGCGCTGAACTAAATCAAAGCTGTAACACCTGCTCTGAAACATCCACATATGATATACTTTTCCCTCAAGTCTCTGAAATCCACACCAAGTCTCAGACAGTTAAACCTCTTCCATCTATCTTGCAGATTTCACTGCCCTACTGGTGGACATCATTGGAAATTCCACCAGCTACCTCACAGAGATTTTCAAGTCAACTTCCATCCTCTCAGGTGTGCTCATCTTGAAAATGCTGAGAAAATTCGAGATTGGGCATTCATCATGGAATATAAAACTAGTAGATTCCTCACTCCAGACCCCTACCACAGGCCAGGCTGCCAGGAACTTTTAAGTTTTGTTTAGACAACCAGGGTGGTCCAGTTTCAACCACCAGTATTGGAAGCTTCCATTTTCCCATCAGAGCTATTCCTGGTGTCCCAAAAGTTGGGGGAATAATCTAAGGCTCCAAGTTGGGGGAGTCTAGGCAGGCTCAAAAACCAGCTTCTGTTGGACAGTTATACTCCCATCTTTAAGATAAGGGAGTTCCCTGGTGGCCTAGTGGGTTAAGTATTTGGCCTTGTCACTGCTGTGGGGTGGATTTGATCCCTGGCCCAGGAACTTCTGCATGCCGTGGGCACAGTTGAGAGAAAGAAAAAAAGGAAAAAACAGATGAGAAAACTGAAGTACAGAGAGCTTGAGCATTTCTTCAAGGTTGGTTTGGAATTCACATTTAGGTCTCTGTGGAGCCTAAACTTGTGTCTGGCATACAATTGAGAAAGATACGCCTCATTTATGTGGCTTCAGATAACCCCTAGGCAGATCACATTCTCCTGGGGACCTACTTTAAAAGAACAGCTCCAAGCCAGTTGCCCAACCTTTGGTCTCAACTGAAAGATGGAATGTTATACTAAGGAGCAACTACTGTTTTAGAAGCAGTGGGGGAGGAAGAAAGAGACTTAACAGGTCGTTGGGGCCCCGGACCCTTCTAAGGACTTCCGTGTGTTCTCATTGGATCCCACCCCAACCAAGTGGGGTAGGTGCTTTATTTATCCTCGCTTTACGGGTGAGGACACTGGCACTGAGGGGTTAAGTAACTTGCCCGAGACCATGCTACAGAATAGCCTCACAGCTGTCAGTTCAGATTTTGTCACCCAATGAGCTGGGACCATACTCACACCAAACCTTCTATCTTACGGAGATTTGGGGATTTGGAAAGTGCAAATAAGGGACCATGGGATTTGAATTTTCACCATTTTGCAGATGGGTAAACTGAGTCCTGAAGAGGTCAAGCAGTTCCATTTACGTTCCCTTAACTAGGAGGGGGCAGAACTAATGTTGTAATCCTGGGGGCTGCCCCCACCCCGACACTCTCCCTTAGCCATTACACTATACTGCATCTTCCCTTCATCAAAAAATTAAAACCAGAAAATTGGGACTGCCTGAAAATCAGGGCTCCTAAATACAAAGTTAGCCTTATTTGCCTATGGCATTCAGAGCTAGATTCCCAGCTTAATCTTCGTTTTGATCAAAGACTTAACAGCTTCCCACCCACTAAGTTCTGTTATGTACTGCTCTGTATTGCAGTGAGTCAAACAAATGCATCTGACTGCATCTTCATCTGTGTGATGACAGGAAAGTCAGGTGAGCCACCAACCATTCTTTGACAAGCTCACGGAGCTGAGAATTAAACACAACTCTCAAGCAGGTAAGCCCAAGATTTGACGCTTTGGCCTGCTTTTTATAGGAAGGAATCTTTCTGACCTCTGGGAGATGGCGGAAAAATCTCCTGTTATCAATTACACATATACCAGCAGCATGTCTGGTGTTCTGGGTGAGTGTAACCCTCCCAAACTCCTACTCTAGAGTCTCCAGACCAGGGTCCCAGCTAGCAGACTGAAGACTGAATGTCACCCTCAGGTATTTTATTTAGCTCCACTGTGTTAAAATCTGAGGATGTCATCATTTAAAAATTTTTTTGAATTTCTAGATTTTTTTTTTTTTGCAAAAGTTCTGGCAGCTCTGGTTCCCCACCTCACCCATCACAACAAAAAACTGGAGTTGAGTAGCTGCTACCCTCATTCTCTCCATTACGATAGATACTTTCCCTACTTTTCCATAGTCCTCACTCTTCCCTAATGTCTTGCACTTTTTTTCTTCATATTAATTACCTGGCTTTTGTAGGTGTTAGAATTTTTGTGGCCCTGTTGTAGACATGGCCACTTCATAACACCTAGACTCTACCCAACCATCCTCCGCCCCTACACACACACACACACACACACACACACACACACAGAGCCATCTTCCTGCCTTTTCTCTGGTATCAGGTGGCATTTTTGGAGTCACCTTTAGGCCCTCTTTCTCCCTTACAATTAACTGTTATTTCTAGCTGAACAGAGTTTCTAAAGTCTGGCTGGTCCTCCTAGAGCATCTGCTGCTGCTGTGATTGTCTTAGTTCAAGTCCTTGTCGTCTCCCTTTGAACTCTCACAGCCTCTGAACCAGTCTCCTGTGTCCCAGTCTCCTATTTCCTTGAAATATCCACCCTTTGCCATAGGAATGAGGGTTAGGATTGGGTTATGTCTCTTTACTGCTCAGAACTCCGACGTCAGCAGCAGAGGGTCTGAAGTCCTTCACCTGGAATAGACATTTCTCTGTCTCATCAAGACCACCTTCATCTACTCTTTCTTTTCTTGGGGCCGCACCTGTGGCACATGGACGTTCCCAGGCTAGGGGCTGAATTGGAGCTGCAGCTGCTGGTCTAGCCACAGCCTTAGCAACATCAGACCCAAGCTGCCTCTGCGACCTATGCCACAGTTTGTGGCAATGCCAGATCCTTCACCCCCTAAGCAAGGCCAGGAATCGAACCTGCATCCTCATGGATTCTGTTGGGTTTCTTAACCTGCTGAGCCACAGCGGAACTCCCATCTACTCTTTTTCACATAAATCTTCTGATAAAATACTTTTGAAATTCTTGTCTCTTCTTGCAGATTGGCACATAGCTCCATGCCCCTGCAACTTTGCTCATGCTATTATCCCTGTCTGGAACTTCCCTACTTTTCCATATTTCAGAATCCAATTTATCTGTCAATGGCCAGTTCAGTTGCTACCTCCTCTTTCCAAAAAAATCGCTGCTCACAATTAGTCTCCTGCCTTTTAGGAGCTTACACAATGCATTTGTATGTCATTTGGACTCTCTGTTACTCCAGACAACTGTGTCTTCTCACTGGATGATGCTTCAAGGCAGAGACCAAGTCACCTTCAGCTCCACCTTCTACCTCCCCCATCGGTGCCTTGGACAATACTTTGCACAGGGCAGGTTCTTTTTTTTTTTTTTGGATAGGCAAGAAATAGATTTATTAAGATAGGACACTTGTGAGAGATGTGAGCAGGTAGGCAAGGAGGCTTTGCGATAGCAGATTCTTCATCAGTATTTCTTGGAGTGAAATGGAGTTTATGATAACCCTCCAGCTCCACTCCAGAGAGCTGCTTTGATGTGTATTTATTGTACAGCATCTCCTAGTTATGCCGAGAAGGGACTTCAGTCTGAATGGAACGAGGCTGTTTGATGAGGTGATGAAATGGGCATTTGGAAGGTTCCTTTCACTGACCCACCTCTGAGGACTGATCTGAGGGTTGACTCCATCTCACTTCTTCAGAGGGACCTTCTGTGACCTTCACACCCCCCATCTCAATGAGGTCTCCCTGTTTTCTGTAAATTTTTGTAAAATTTTCAAGCAACAACTGCTTGGGAAGAGAGAACACATGGACGAGTTGACACTAAGGTTGACGTGCTTGATAGCCAGTCGCCTGGCTGAAGGGTAGTTTGATTGGGAGGCACTCAGCCCATGTGCATTAATTTGGAAACAGGACCAGGCTTCTGGTACATGTGGCGTGATAATGAGTCTGGAAGTAAGGAGAGCAGAAACAAGCCTAGGAGGCCACCTTTTGCAAGTGCATTGGTTGTGCCTGACACATGGTTACCTGCCAAAAGGGCACGTGGGGGCCAACATCCCACCTGTCTTTGTCCGTCCAGGGAATGGGATGTTGTGGGCTAGTGGGAGCCTCTCTTATCCTAACATGCAGCCCCCATCTCTTAAGGTTTCCCAAAGTAGGCTTAATGAACCTCTTCCTTCTTTTCTTCGAAGAACACCCAAGGTCACTGGGTCGATGAATTCATCATTCCTGCTGTCTCTGGCGGGACCGCCTTTCACGTGTTTCTTCCTGGTACTCTCTCATTCCTCCAAATTTCACCTCTGGTCCTTTGCTGTGCCTCCAGGGCACATGAGCAAGTCTAATCTCTCTTCCAGGGACCAGGGCCAGGTCCATGCAGGGGCTGCCGTGGGGGCAAGGACTCTGACGGAATTCAAGTTCTGTTCAGGAAGCGTGTTGAGCATCTGATGCTTTTCAGTCTAACAGCTTTGCATTCTGTGCATGGTGCTCTTTCACACGGCGTTTTCAGAGCTTGATATCTTACCTGAATTTGTCACTGAAGGAGCAACACTCCTCTTGGTGACGGAAGGTACCTTCTGAGTAAGGTTTGAGTGGCTGCATTCTGTATATTTGTTATCTGAGGACCTCTCCATGGCTCGATAGTTTGTGTCCAAAGTGCCAAGCATAGTAAAGCTGCCACTGACTGTCTCCTTGAATGCACAGCTACCGGGGGGATGGCCCTGACCTCACAGCTCACACCCACAAGCCAGCAGACACTGCCATGGACAAGCCCCCCTAGAGGAGCCCAGAGCACCGGAGGGTCTGCTCTCAGAACCTCTCCTGGGACAGAAGCCACTCCGTCTTCAGAGAGAGAGCAGACTGTGAACACAAACCCACTTCCTGAGCTTGACACCAGAGCCACGGTCAGAGCCGCCACCAGCCTGGACAGCGCCTCTCCCCCTCTCCCAGCATCAGGTAAGATTTCTCACCCTTTCCTCTCTGGTCCTGTATCTCCCTTGGGTGCCCTCTGGGCTCAGATAAAAAAGTGAAATCCTTCCTTTATCCCTTCGCCACCCACCCCTTCTTCTCAGCATCCCTCAAATAAGAGATCAATGGGAGCCAGTATGGGTTCTATACATATAAGCAAAGGCAGCGAATGTTATCGGCATAATATCGTTCTAATTATAATGTTTATAATTTTTTATTTTGAAATAATGTAAGGCTCCCTGGAAGCTGCAAAAAATAGTACAGAAGTTCCCTGGTACCCTTCAGCCAGCATCCTCTAAGAGTAATAACTTACATAGTTGTCGTGTATTGTAACATTAGGTATTTTTATTTCAGCACAACAGTGAGCAATGTCTCTGCTGAAATTCACACAAAATGGTGAAATGCCGTCCACATCTTATGGCAGGGTTAGGTTAATTTGTAACTGGCTGGATAATGATGCCACGAACACGGTCATAACTTGGTGCCAGCGTAAAAAGCTACCGCCAAGGACATGCTGCGAGGACATGCTGCGAGTTTCCTCTTTTTCCCATCATTTTTGTGGACATGATCCCTGGTGTTGTCACGGAAGATGTACAAGGCATGCTTATCCTGTTTGAAAATAAGATACAACTGAGATATAACTCTTTCATCAAAAGACAATTATGTCTCTGTGAGTTCCAGTGGCCCAGAGTCATCGAAATGTATTCATGTATTCACTCATTCACTCAACAAGACATGTGTTTAATACCAGCCCCTGGTCGAGCTGTTAAAAAAAAAAAAAAAGCTCTATCAATGTTCCCTTTCCTTCCTGAGCCCATAGATCTGGGAGAGCGACATAGACAAGTAAACCGATAGTTGTGATCCAGCCAACAAAGAGCTATTGTCCTAGAGAGCCCAGAGCTGGCGCTACCCCAGGGAGGTTAAGAACGGATAAAAGTCAGACTGGCAGGAAAACAAGAATGAGGAAAAAGTATCAGTTTCACTAACTAGAAAAGAGTTTAGTAGTATATCTGGCATCACGACAATTACACAGAATTAGAAAGCCCTCTGGTAAATACGAAAAAAAGAGGGATGGACTGGGAACTTGTCGTTAGTAGATGAAACTATTGCATTTAGCATGAGGTCCTACTGGATACAGCACAGGGAACTGTGTCCAGTGTCTTGGGATAGAACGTGATAGGAGATGATATGAGAAAAAGAATGTGTATGCGTGTATACATATGTATATATATGTGTGTGTGTGTATATATATACATATACATATATATATATATGACTGGGTCAATTTGCTGTACAGTTGAAATTGACACAACATTTAAAATCAACTATACTTTAATAAAATGTTTTTTAAATCTATGAAACAGATGAGGAGTTCCCATTGTGGCTCAGTGGGTTAAAGATCTGACTAGCATCCGTGAGAATGTGGATTCAATCCCTGGCTTCGCTCAGTGGGTTAAGGATCCAGGGTTGTCACAAGCTCTGGCACAGGTCGTAGATGTGGCTCGGATCCTGCACTGCTGTGGCTGTGGTATAGGCCGGCACCTGTAGCTCCTATTAGCCCTGGAACTTCCATAGGCCACAGCCGAGGTCCTAATAAGAAAATAATAATAATAAACTCTAAGAAATAAATGAAAAAATATGAAAAAAGATATGATTGCTAGTGGCAAGAACAATCACAATATACCTAGCTATAGCCTTAACAGAGAAATTGCCAGTTTTTTATGAGAAAAAGCACAAAACTTTAATGAGAATGATAAAAGCATATTTTAAAAAATAAAGTGATGTACCATGTTCTGGATGAGGAGGCTGAATATTTTAAAGATGGCAACTGCTCCCAACTTAACTTACAGCTTTAAAAACCTCCCAAGGGATAAGTTTTGTAAGACTTAAAAAGAATTATCTTAATTCCTACCAAGGGTAATGACCAAGTTGGAGTTCCCTGGTGGCCAAGTGGGTAAGGATCCAGCATTGTCACTACTGTGACTCAGGTCATTGCCGTGCCGTGAGTGCAATCCCTGGCCCCGGGGACTTATGCCTGCCATGGGCGTGGCCAATGAAAAGGAAGATGAACAGATGAAAATATCTAGCAGTTGTTTAAAAGACCAGTGAGGGAAGACTTGTCTTCATAACCACCCAGCGATATTGGAGGGCAGGTCTCATTGTCATCATCACCTCCATTCTAACGATAAAGCTAAAAAGAGGGCAGGAACTGGCCCCCAGGTTCCCAGCACAGAGGAGGTGGAGGAAGAATTTGCACCTCCACGTGACCTCCTAACCTTTCCCCTAGGACACGTGACTGCAAACATATGTCTTCAATTTGACAGAGTCCTCGGTCCCCTAAGCACACAGTCTAGCTGATTGTACAGCATCCTAGGAATTTGGAGAATTTTTTTTCCTTGATCACTAGGAAAACCAAGTTTAGTGTGGTCCACGTATTCCAGTTCAGGGTAGAGTTTTGGGTCCCTGGATTATCTCTATTTTGCATGTGCACTGCATGTCCCTTTTGATATATTTCAGTGTCTCGTCACTTTTACCTCGGAATCAAAGTGGTCAAGCATGTAAGTCCCTGTTACTGTCATTTGTGCAGCTACCAGGGTGGTGGCCGGAGCTACATGGGCGACAGCCCACAGGCCGTCATGGGCTTCCACCCATGAGAGAATTCCTGGAGGGCCTCCCTGGGAAACGCCTTCCTTCCCGCCGACGTCTCCTGCAGAGGCCGAGGAGGCGGTGAACACAAGGAGCCTTTCCCGGCTTCCTGCTGGGACAGTGGCCTCTCCCAGCAGCCCAGCCCAGACCAGCCTGACCTCAGGTATGCAAGGACGCTCACCCGCAGCTCCATTAATCACATATGCAAATACAGTGACATACACCTTAAAATGCCATCATATAATACGATGGAGACCTGAGCTCTGAAAGGCGTTTGAAAGATTGTCAAGTGGGATTCCAGTTCTGTGTTTACGTATGTATTTATGTGTGCATGCGTGTGCGTGTGTAATAAATATATACAGAAAATGTTAAAAAAGAAAAGAAAGCCATAACTTGTTAACCTTGACTGTGGCTGGGAAATAGAATTTTTATTTTTCTTCACTTCGGGGTCTTGAATTTTCCATATTCTCTACTCTTATCATCAGACAAAAATGGTTTATGTATTTTATTATTCTTATTATTTTGCTTTTTGGTCTTTTTTAGGGCCACACCCTCGGCATAAGAAGGTTCCCAGGCTAGAGGTCCAATCAGAGCTATAGCCGCCAGCTTACACCACAGCCACAGCAATGTCAGATCCAAGCCGCGTCTTCAACCTACACCACAGCTCACGGCAACACGGGATCTTTAACCCACTGAGTGAGGCCAGGGATCAAACCTGCATCCTCATGGATGCTAGTCGGGTTTGTTAACCGCTGAGCCATGACGGGAGCTCCATGGTTTATGTATTTTAAAAAGCACTTCTCTGATCCCTGCAGCCGAGGCCCTTCGCTGCTTATGTGTTCAATGGATCATAATACTTATCATTGCTGTGCTGTTAGGGCCCATGACCTTGACCGTCCTCCCCACAGGACCAGGCTTTTAAAAAGCCTGTGTCTTTCATCTCCAGTTCCCATGAAACACAGCAGGCATTCAAAAAAAAAATCTGTATTTTATTTATTTATTTATTTTTAATTTTGAGAAAGGGAATACCGTTTTAATATGGGATTTAGCCATCTTATTTTCCATCATGGTCTATCCCAGGAGGTTGGATAGAGTGCCCCGTGCTACACGGTGGGAAGTAGATGAATTTTAGAGGGTGCACATGTAAAGTCTTGACTTTAGGCTCAAAATCTTAAATTGCACAAACTGATCTGGGAATGTGATTGAGAGCTTTCATTGGAGCAACAGCTGACATAATTGCATAGGAAGAATCGAGGCTACCACACTTGGGTTTGGCCAATCGGACAACAGCCACCAGCGTAGCTCTGAGGCTTTGGGCTCTAGTCTTTATTTCAGACACAATAGGGTTGAAATCCTGACTTGACCATGGCTGTCTCCATAGGTAGTTTTTCTGATATTTTCTGAGCCCAGTTTTCTCATCTTGGAAATGGGGAGGGTGACGCCTACCTCTCAGAGTGGCCGTGGTGATTCAATTAGGTGACATTGGTAAGGTGTCCTGCTTAACACATAGCATAGCACCTTGGAACCGCTCCATCAACGGCGACGCCTACAACCCTGTCCTGCTGCCCCTGCAATGGGAGCGTCACCGCCAGCTTCTGGAGACACACTGGGAAGGGTGGTGACAAACTGGATGTCCTCCAGAGGAGGGCAGATGTCTGCTTTTGCCCTTGGTCCCTTGTAGCTCGAATCCTCTGCGGTTCTGTAGTCCTTTAGTTAAACTGCAAATAGCAACCCCAGACAAGGCAACTTTAGGTTAGGGTTAAGGCTGCTCAGTTTCCAGAACTCCATAGAAACACACCCGAGCAGCAAAGCTGTGCCTTCTGCGTTCAGGGGCTGGACACAGTCAGTGCCCGGAGGAAGATCCAAAGGGGATGCTGACCCGGAGTTGGGCCTTCTGTCCACACTCGTCTGTTTGTAAGTGTCTCATGGTGCCTGTCTTGGCGACTGAGGCAGTTTAATTCAACTGCTAACCCAGCATCCCAGCGGAGGAGCCTCATAAGGAACAATCGGAGTTACAACACCAGACAGGGTCCAAGACCTCGCCCCAACCTCCACGTCATCCTCCAGCCATAGCAAACTGCCTTCCACTCACTTCTCTGTGTGCTTTGCCTCTTAGGCTCGCCCCTCTGCCTGGAAGGCCTGACCCCCCTCGCTCCCTGCTGTGCTGCTTCTGGCCCAGAGATGAGGTCCCTGCTCCAGCCCCCACCCCCTGGGATCATGCGGCTCCCAGGCTCACCCCGTTTCTTGCACTTGACCCCAAGAGTGACATGGCCTGTTTCATCTTCCTCCCCTTGTTTCTAAGAAGGCTGCTTTGCTGGCTTTGTCAGAGGCGTGAATCTTGATGGCAAGATCACTTCCCAAAGGGGTTCTTAAAGCAGGATTTTATGAACAGGATCAAAAGGATTATGGAGATGAGCTGAGGGTCTATCATGATGATGATGGGCGGTGCTGGGGTGAGGATGGAGCAAGGTACACAGCAGTCTCGGCGAATGAAGAGCATCTCATGTCCTCTTTGCCCAGGAGCACCAGGCGTGGACCCAGCCTGGGCAGCATCTCCTCTTCACCATCTCATGTCAGTGTTTGCTGGTTTCCAGCAGCACCAACACCCTGTCCCATAACGGCTGATGGGACTCGCCCATTTCCTCCTTGACACTGGGAGAGCCTCCATGGTGGAGTCTTATTTCTTACTCATTTCTGCATCCTCAGCACCCGGCCAGGTACCTGGCTGGATAAGCAGCAGTAGATGCCCAGTAGGACTGATGCGGGGGGTCTCTCCTGCTGATCACTCACCCTGAAAAGAAGCTCAACACCTTGCTGTACAGCAGAAATTGGGACAACCTTTTATTTTATTTATTTTATTTTATTTTATTTTATTTTGTCTTTTTGGCTTTTCTAGGGCTGCACCCATGGCATATGGAGGTTCCCAGGCTAGGGGTCAAATTGGAGATGTAGCCGCAGGCCTACACCACAGCCACAGCAATGTAGGATCTGAGCCGCATCTGTGACTTACACCACAGCTCGCAGCAACACCAGATCCTTAACCCACTGAGCTAGACCAGGGATCAAACATGCAACCTCATGGTTTCTAGTTGGATTTGTTAACCGCTGAGCCACGATGGGAACTCCAGGACAAACTTTTAAATCGACTCTAATTTAGAAAAAAATTCAATAATGACATAGTGTATGCAAATAAAATTTTCAGCACAAAAATAAACACTAGGAGTTCCCGCTGCGATGCAGTGGGTTAAGGATCTGTGGCACAGATCACAGCTGTGGCTTGAAACTGCCTTATGTCAGGGGTTCAGCCAAAAAAAAAAAAAAAAGAAAGAAAAAAGAAAAGAAAAGAAAGAAGGGAAGAAAGGAAGGAAGGAAGGAACTCAAGCTTACCTCTCTCTTTTCATCCCAGGCTCATCCACCGCCAGCACACAGACGCCGAGTCCTACCAAGGCGCCGGCCCCCAAATACCCACAGACAGGTAGGAATCTGGCTCTGGAAAGAGAAGCTCAAGACCCCAGGGGTACAGCAACCTTAGGGGCAGGGGCGTGATGGGGGCAGAGGTGCCTGTAGGCAGATGAAGCTTGTTATTGTACTTTGCTGGTTCTAGCAGGAAAAGAGGCAGAGCCAAGTCTTGCTGCGCTGTGAAATCGCCCTGTAATCTTGCATCCATCACGTCCTCTTTCTTGACTGCAATTTCCTGACAGATTTCTAGAACCCTTGTTCTTTAAGATGTCATGATTCTCTGGTTGTGTGTCCATTTCTTTTTGACCTCTGCAAGACCTTGCCAGCGGTCTCTCTGCGGCGTGGCCCTTGACCCCCGGAGAAGAGCCAGCCCTGGCCCCAGGATCCCAAGTTTCAAGTACGTACCAGCACCCTGTCGCTCCTATGGCTTTTGTTTGTTCTGGATGAGGTTGTGTAATAGAAGAAAAAGAGGTTTGTTTGATAAATTTAGATTCCGACTGCTGAGATTAAATCCTGGCTCGGTTATTACTGGCCTCCTGCCCTCGAATTCCAGAATTCAGTTTCCTCGGCTGTAAAGCGAGAATAATAGCCATTATTGCGGGTACTAACACGGCTTTTCTCCGCAGGGTTTTGTATTAAGTAAGATAATGTGTGTGGAAGAGATTTGGAACTCCAAATCTCTTATGTGGGGGCTCCATATAACTTAATTCAATCAACTTTTATTGAATGAACGCCCATTGAGAGTGCGCTGTGCAATTTACAAACAGAAGCTGTCCCGACAATGAGTAGGATGTCAGCAGAAAGAGGGGGAAGTAGTAGAGGACGGGGCCAAAATTCAAACCCCCCCCCGCCCCCGCACCGGGAGCCATTTACCTCTGCTCTGTTTGAAGGGCCGCCCCTGCACCCTAAATTCCTGCGGGATTCTAGAGGAAACCATCTCCTGGGCACCTACCTGGATGTTCAGGACTCCTGGCAGAGACCCAGGACTTGCAGGTTTTGTGATTCATGCTTCTTTTTTCAGCTGTTAGATGACCCTCACTCTCCATCCCCCCCACCCCAGGAGCCTGTTCCCATAAGAAAGAAACTGATACAAAGTGAGTCCTTCAAAGCCTGTTGAGAGCTCAGGCCCCTCCCCTTCCTGGATGCCTTCCTATGCTCCTTTCCGCACTGAGCCGGACCGTCCAGTCATATGTCAACAGGGCAGTATTACATTCTTGGAGCCTGCGCTGCCTCCCTTTCCCTATCACCGAAGATCTGCCTCAGCCCCACTCTCAACCTGCAGTGAGCGGTGAATGGGCCTTTCAGACACAAAGCTGTGATTATGCTGCCCTAGGAAATGATCACCCCCTTTTCCTTCAAGTTCTAAAGAAACACAGAGGCACAGATGGGGACAGTCGTTAGACTGAGTTTTAGAAAACAGGTTGACTATATCTACCTGGATGTATAACTGTATCTTTATCTGTATCTATATCTATATATCTATAGAGCTCTGTCCATCTATCTGTCCATCCATCATCCATCCAACTAATGATATGGTTGGAAATTTTTTCTTTCTTACCGTACTTCTTCATCTTCAGGAAGGGGGAGGACGGAAGGAGGGGGGAGGGAGGGAGGGGGGAGGAGGGAGGGAGGGAGGGAGGGGGGAGGGCGGGAGGGAGGGAGGGCGGGAGGTGAGAGCGGAGACGGGAGGGAGGAGACGGAGGGAGGAAGGAAGGGAGGACTGACGGAGTATCTGGGTACTTTCGGTATGATGAGTTGCTTGAGTATGTACTGGAGGAAAGGACGGAATTCGTGACAGGCCTGCCGGAATGAAGGCGGAAGGGAGGGCGGGAGTGATGTATTCGTACTTCTTTCTTCTTTCTTTCTTTTCCCGTCCTTCCTTACTTCAGTTCCAGTAATGACTGCATTCCTGTCTTAGTCAGTCCTTACATCCTCCCTCCCTCCCTCCCTTTCTTTCTGTCTTTTTAGTTCTGAACCCACAGCATATGGAAGTTCCTGGGCTAGGGGTCAAATCAGAGCTACAGCTGCCAGCCACAGCTATAGCCATACAGGGCCAGATCTAAACCGCACCCTCAGCCTATACCAGAGCTTGTGGCAACGCTGGATCCTCAACCCGCTGAGTGAGGTCAGGGATCGAACCCATATCCTCATGGATACTAGTTGGGTTTTTAGCCTGCAGAGCCACAACAGGAACTCCTGGAAATTTTATTTCTAAAAAATTGTATTTTTAATAAAAATAGAAATTTTGTTTCTACTAATAGAAATTTTATTAGAAATGTAATATATTTTTTTTCTTTTCTTTCTTTTTTTTTTTTTTTTTTTTTGCTTTTTAGGGCCGTACCTGTGGCATATGGAGGTTCCCAGGCTAGGGGTCAAATCAGAGCTACAGCTGCTGGTCTATGCCACAGCCACAGCAATGCAGGATCCTAGCTGTGTCTGCAACCTACACCATAGCTCACAGCAACACCGGATCCTTAACCCACTGAGCAAGGCCAGGGATCGAACCCACCACCTCATGGTTCCTAGTCAGATTCATTTCCACTGTGCCACGACAGAGACTCCTCTAATATATTTCCTTTTTTTTTTTGTCTTTTTGCTATTTCTTTGGGCCGCTCCCGAGGCATATGGAGGTTCCCAGGCTAGGGGTCGAATCGGAGCTGTAGCCACCGGCCTACGCCAGAGCCACAGCAACGCGGGATCCGAGCCACGTCTGCAACCTACACCACAGCTCACGGCAACGCCGGATCCTTAACCCACTGAGCAAGGGCAGGGACTGAACCCGCAACCTCATGGTTCCTAGTTGGATTCGTTCACCACTGCGCCACGACGGGAACTCCCTCTCTAATATATTTCTAATAAAATAAGATTTCTAATAAAATTTCCGTGAGACCATGTCTGATTTCCTCCAGGACCTGGATCCCCATCTTCTTCCACCTGTTTCTGGAAACTCTCACAGCAGCTTTATGGGGCAAGATGGTATTCTTCTCACACGGTTCCTAAGGGAGGGAGAAGCTTACGGAATTCTTGTTGGTGTGACTGGGATTGCATCTTCCAGGGTGTCCTGCACCGCTCCTCGGTGAGGGGACCATCACAGCTGCCCCTCTCCCCCTGGCCATCCAGAAGCTCAACCCTTGCCTGATGGAGCTGTGCCGCTTTTTCCAGCAATGCCTCTGCATGAGCCAGAGCAGAGACCCCAGGATGGAAGCTGCGAGGTAACTGGGGCCACTCCCTGCTTTTTCCATCCAGTATTTTCTGCATGGCTTCTGGGGCGGCCACTAAGAGGCCAGACATTAAGTAAACAGGAGACAGGGGTACCTCAAGGAATGCCCTCTCCAGCCAGCCCACTCCTACTCTGTCACCTCCTTGAGACCTAGGATGGAACCTCAGTCATTTCTGGGTCCCCAGGCTACCACACAGTGCGGTCAAGCTGACTTGACGTGTGTCACAGCTGCTGGAACGATGACAGGAGACTTTGAGTGGGCCCTGAACCCCAAGGCCTTCAGCAAGATTTGCTAGAAGAGAATAATCAAAGGTTTTGCTCACCTAAATTCTAGTTCTTGCACAAATCCTTAGCAGTCATTTGCTGACCCAATAGGAGAGTTTAAAAGGAAAATTAGAAGGCAGGCCCATTTTATATTAAGAAGGACTATGAGGAATTCATGATAGGACTAAAAACAAGTCTTTCTGACCCTAAAATCAAGCTCTTTCTTACTAGCCTCATATGCTCCCTCCCCCATACCCTATAAAGAGGGAGAGGGCGTTCCCGGCTATGAATAATTAGCCATTATGATTTTATTAAAATTATGGGTATCTTCTCATGGCCACAAAGGATAGTAATTGCTCTCAATTCTGATTGAAATCTTTAGATATTGTCTTGACTATTATTCCTGGTTTCTGAGGAATGCAACCTACATCTGTCAGAGAGCGAGACGGGTGTTCCACTCACACAGTAAGTATATGGCTTGACGAGGGTGTAAATTGTTTTCTCAGAAAAGATTCTAGAACATGGAGCTGTGTTCCTGCCTTAGCACAGGGTTCGAAGGGAGGTATAACTCATCTAGGGGTCAGGAATCCTAGGGTCTAGGGGTTTCTGATTGCCCTTCACCTAATAGTTTGGAAAAAATGCAGGGGTCAGCCAGATCAAGCATGCTTTCTGTGTGCTCTTGGGCCCGTTTCTTCTTCTTTCTTTTTCTTTCTTTCTTTCTTTCTTTCCTTCCTTCTTTCTTTCCTTCTTTCTTTCTTCCTTCCTTCCTTCCTTCCTTCCTTCCTTCCTTCCTTCCTTTCTTTCTTCCTTTCTTTCTCTTTCTTTCTTTTTTTTTCCTTAGGGCTGCATCTGCAGCATATGGAAGTTGCCGGGCTAGAGGTCAAACTGGAACTGCAGCTGCCGGCCTGCACCACAGCCACAGCAACATCAGATCCGAGCCATATCTGTGCCCTACACCGCAGCTCTCGGCAATGCCGGATCCTTAATCCACTGAGTGAGGTCAGCGATCGAACCTATGTCCTCGTGGATACTAGTCAGATTTGTTTCCACTGCAGCACAATGAGAACTCCGCTTCTCCTTTCTGAGTCCTCATATAAACTAAAAAGACAGAGACAAATGAAACAGAAGATAGTTGCCATATAAAGACTCAAATTCCTGCCTAAAGCAACACGTATACAAATAATTCTAGAAGAAAAGACAGCTCGAGGTGCTAGAAGTAGGGTATGTGACCTCTCTCTGGGTCCTCAGGCATCTGAGCCCCATTTATTCTCTGAGATGCCAGGCATCTTCATTTTATCTTCCAGTCCTGCTGACAAAAGTGACTCATTTAGTGTGTTCCCAAAACCAATATTTTGGCCATCTTATTGTACCATCTTCGCCACTGTCTGGTCAAGAGACTGGCTTTCTAGAAATCATGGGACTAGACTGAACTCTGAAAAATCCCCCCCCCCTTTTTTTTTCTTTTTTTGGCTGCCCCATGGCATAGGGAGTTCCTGGGCCAGGGATCACATCTGAGCCGCAGCTGCAACCTATGTTGCAGCCACAACTGTAGCAACGCTGGATCTTAACCCACTGTGCCAGGCCAGGATTGATCCTGTGTCCCAGTGCTCCAGAGATGCCGCTGATTCCACCACAGTGGGAACTCCATAAAAATCCCTCCTTAATAAAACCCGAATATAAGCTGGGTGTTCACGTGGCACTGCTTTACAGTACAACAATCAAACAACAAAAAAAGACAGTTTGGCCTCCCAGGCCTTCCTTGTGGCTCTTAAGGAGCATCCAGTGGGATTCGTGGTAACACATCTTAGAAACTCTTCCGACTCGTTTTTTTTTTTTTTTTGGCTGCACTCATGTCATATTCGCCAGGGATCAAATCCAAGCCACAGCTACCACCAAAGTCCACAGCTGTGCCAACACCAGATCCTTAACCCACTGCACCTGGCTGGGGGTCAAACCTGAGCTGCCACAGAGACAAAATGGATCATTAACCTGCTGTGCCATATCGGGAACTCCTCTTCCTCCTCTTTTTGGCCTCTGTATCTCTCACTTCCCACCACCTCGAGACACCTCTCTAGGTTTTATTTTCCAACGTATCCCTCAGTAGGGATATGTCGCTGAAAATCATCCTGCTGGCTCTTTGTTTTCACCCGCCTTCTCTGGTTATTTTCTTTTCCTTTTGCCACTTACTTTTGTCTCTCTCAAACACAGTGTCCTTATTTTTTGTACAAACCCACCCCTCCACTTCCCTCATCTTTTCTTTCTATCATCACCTTTATTCTGCATCATAAAAACCAAGCACTGGATTCATAGCAGCTCTAGGTGCAATAGCCAAGACATGGAAGCAACCTAAGTGTCCATCAACAGATGAATAGATGAAGAAGATGTGGAATATATATATATATATTATACATATATAGTAGATATTATATAGATGTGATGGAATACTACTCAGTCATAAAAAAGAACGAAATAATACCATTTGCAGCAATGTCATGGACCTAGAGATTATCATACTACATAAGTCAGAGAAAGACACACACAGAATATGGCTTATATGTGGAATCTTAAAAAATGATCCAAATGAACTTATTTACAAAACAGAAAGAGACTCACAGGCATAGAAAACAAAAGCATGGTTATCAAAGAGGAAAGGCAGAGGGATAAATCGGCAATTCAGGATTAACGGATACATATACCACTATATATAAAGTAGATAAATGACGAGGACCCACTGCCTCGCACAGGGACCTGAATTCAATACCTTGTAGTAACTGAAAATGGAAAAGAATCTAACTGAATCGCTTTGCTCTCTACCTGAAACTGGCATAACTTTGTAAATCAACCCTACTTCAATTAAAAAAAAAAAGGCTTTGGAATAGGGCTGTTGGAGGGGCTCAGTGGTCAAAAATAGAAATCTCTTTACCGGGTACGGGGAGAGGGAATAGGAGATATTGCAAGCTGCTTATTGAACAGCTTGTATTATCCTCGCCAATTAAAGTCTCCAGACCAACATCATATTACATTCACTGAACAGCATTATAATGAGTGTAGATTCGCGGTGCGCTAACCGGGGAGAGGAGCTTGGTACCGCTGGGTGTTAGAAAAGCACCTGTCCAGACTGGAGAAACGAGGGCGGCTCCCAACTCGACTTTGCTGCTGACGAGCAAGGGGGTCTTGCACAAGTCCCTTCACTCTGAGCCCCCCTCTGCCGGGGCAGGGCCACACACTGCCCTCTGGGAAAAGCCGGAGCCATCACTGGTGCTTCCAGACTTTGCCTCTCTCTAGCATTTCCTTCTCAGGACCATGCATTCTCTCTCTCTTTTTGTTTCCAGCCTTAAAACAAAAATGCCTCGAGAATATTTGCAAGTCTGTCTGAGATCTTTGGAAAAGCACCAGGACCTAAGATAAGTCGGGCAATGTCTCTGTCACCCTAGCCCCCGGCCCAAGGTGGCAGCCTTTGCAGAACTCACCCAGGCTCCAGCCAGCGCGTCAATTAATGGAACATGGTTCTTTCTGGAAGTAGCATTTCTTTCGCTCCTGCGCATCTGTGTCATTATCGAAGGTGGAAGGCCACGTGTTGAGCACTCACAATCCATGCAGCAAGGCCACCTCCCCGCCTGCTCCAAGGTCATGGAGTTCCCATCGTGGCTTAGCGTGACCGAACCTGACGAGTATCCACAAGGATTCGGGTTTGATCCGTGGCTGTGCTCAGTGGGTTAAGGATTCGGTGTTGCTGTGAGCTGTGGTGTAGGTGGCAGATGCGGCTCGGATCTGGCTTGGCTGTGGCTGTGGCATAGGGTGGCAGCTGCAGCTCCGATTCGACCCCTAGCCTGGGAACCTCCATATGCCACCTGCAGCCCTAAAAAAACAAAAAAGGAGAGAGAGAGAGAAACTCCCATGATGACCCCAAGACCAAAGGACCAGGGTGGGGTGGGGGCGTGACGCTGGCATGAACAAACCAGCCCAGGCCTTGAGACTCTGACCCAGTACCTGAAGTGACTTAAACTTGGGACTTTGGGACGACAACACAGGCATAAATGAGGAAAACCAAACCCACCCTCTAGAGCGATTCAGATACGATTTCTCGATATCCTTTACTCAAACTTAGTTACCAAAATGAATCAGACTTGCTGTACTAGGGATCAGATAATCTCCCAAGGCCCCTTCATAGGAGGTGATGAGAACCGTCCCTCAGGAGGAGCTGTAACGAGCTACCATCCACCCACCCGGCGCAGGTCATTCCCACAGCCCTAGCGGGATTGGACCCATTTCATGGATGCAGAGCCTCGGCTGAGCAAGACCAGCTCTGCGTCCCTCTGTTCATGAGTAGGCAGGGCTGTCTGCTTACAGAGCCCCATCCCGCCCTCCCCCGGCTGGTGCAGGAAACCCCTCAAGGAGAGAGGCATCAAATTCCCAGGCCTGGGGCCAGGAATATATAAAAAGATTTCCCCAGAGAGCCTCTTGCTGGGGAATTAACTACAACAGACAAAGCTAGCCCTCTTCTTGGAGGGAGAGCCTGCGTAAATTTCATCAGCGCTCCTCCAGTGACCCCGAGACATAATCTCCGGGCCTCCAAGGCTTTGAGGGGAGATGGGCTGTGGAACAGGGGAGCCATTGTTCTCTAATTAAAGCCTGGGTCTCCTCCGGGGCTCAGGATGGGCCTTTTAATATGGAGTCGCCACCTGCTCTAAGCCAAGCATTACGGTGCCCCCTCCCTACAGAGGCAGCCCACCTGGCAAAGGACATCAAAGGCTGTCTTCCTGATGTGAGGAGGGGGTTGGATCGCATGACTAAGGGTCTCTCCCTGGGGTATAAAGGACTCAGTCCCCGTCCCGTTCAAAGCCAAGCATCCTTCCAACGGCTTTCGAGTGGAACCTCCACGGTAGGCACCCCCTTCTCCTGATGGAGTGGGGAGCCAAACAGGGAGGCAGGGAGGTTTGGAGGGAGGGGGTTAAGGATGGATTAAGAGAGGGAGGGAGAAAGGGAGAGAAATAGGGAGGAAAGGACGAGGAGAAGGATGGAGGGGGGAGGGGAGGGAGACAGGGGGAGGGGAGGGAGGAGGCGAAGGAGGGAGGGAGGGAGAAAAAGAGAGGAAAGGATGAAAGAATGGAGGGAGGGGGGAAGGATGGAGGAATGCTCCCAAGAGGTGTCTGTGACCAGGATGCTACTCCAAGATGCAGCTAGAAACTCAAAGGCCCTCTGAGCCCTTGTTTGAGGAGATGCAGTGTCAGCGGACAACACCTGGTGAATTTACCTGGGGGCGGTTGTGGGGGGACCCACCACCACAACCCATCAGTGCGGGACCTGCCAACCTGTGCGGGCCAGTGCCTCTCCCCAGAGCACCTGGTGTGGAACTAGAATTATCATTAATGATGGGCCAGCCTCACTGAGCACCTAGCAGGGGTCAGGCATGCCCCACCTTGACAAGGATTATTTCACTTAATCCCCAAGATGCCCTGGGGAGGTGAAACGGGCATCTTGCTGCCCAGGAAAAGGCGTTCCGGGCAGCTTCAGTGACTGGCTCAGAGCACTCCTCAAGTGAAAGGCAGAGCCCCAGAGCCCCACCCCGGGTCTGTCCTTGGCCTTGCTCTTAGACATGTCCTAGACTGGGTGGGATCATCCTCAGGAGATGGCTTGGGGAGCCAGGCCGCCAGGATATGCAGACAAAGGCAAGGTCTGGGCACCCTCCGTCCTACAAGACAGCACTGCCCAGGGTCACCGATGGCCCCAGAGGCTTCCTGGGGCACATCAGGAAAAGGATGGATGGCCCCACCCCCAATGGCACCCGACTCAGCCAGCAGAAGGATGCCCGATTTGCCAGTGGCCCTGAGTGTCCCACCCCTGAATCCTAATCCTGCCCCCGTCCCCCACCCCAAGTCTCCCTCAGCACTAGCCACCTCTGGCCAGCCCGAGAGTTCCCTTTTTTTGGCTCCCAGATGGGGATCATCCGTGGCAGTCACACCACACCCCGGCGAGGAGCTGGCCTCTCTGCCCCCTGCATGCAGTTATCGCCTAAAATCTCCACGGTTGTACAGTGAGTGTACGAGGCTGCGTATTTGAGGTTTAATGCTCAACATCACAGCTTCAGGTCACGGAGCAAAGACTGAAGTGGGACTGGCTGACCTCCGTTTGAACCTTGTGCCTGGTGCTACCCTGGGGTCCACGCAGTGGGGCCCTTGGCTAAGGCAGCCTTGGCAAGTTCCCAGACCTCTCCAAGCCTCAGTTCTCCACCTAGAAAGTCCTAGAGGGTCTTTACCAGCCAGGACATGGAGATGCTTGGTGAAGAAGCAGCACAAAGAATGACCCTGTCAATGAAAGGTAGTGTTTAGAGGAATAAAGTCCGGGAGCATAGAACTTAGATTGAATTGTGGTCAAGTATGCAGAACAGAAAACTTGGCATTTTAACCATTTTTCCGTGTGCAGTTCAATAGCATTAAGTGCACTTACAGAGTTCCCGTCGTGGAGCAGTAGAAATGACTCCGACTGGGAACTGTGAGGTCTCAGGTTCGATCCCTGGCCTCACTCAGTGGATTAAGGATCTGGTGTTGCTGGGAGCTGTGGTGTAGGTCACAGATGTGGCTCGGATCTGGCGTTGCTGTGGCGTAGGCCGGCAGCTGTAGCTCCAATTTGACCCCTAGCCTGGGAACCTCCCTATGCTGTGGGTGTGGCCCTAAAAAGCAAAAAAAAAAAAAGTGCATTCCCACTGTTCTATTAACTTCACCTCCATCACCTCCAGCCCTGCCCCAACGGAACCTCTGTCCCGTGAAACACGAACTCCCGCCTCCCCCTCCCTGTAACCTACTTTTAAAAAATATTTGAGCGGAGTCAAACTTGTGTCAGTAATAAGGTTGTTTCTGCTCATTTACATTCTAATGAAAGAGATGCTTGAAAATCCAATAAAAAAAAAAAAAAAGAATTTTTCTGGAGTTCCCGTCGTGGCGCAGTGGTTAACGAATCCGACTAGGAACCATGAGGTTGCGGGTTCAGTCCCTGCCCTTGCTCAGTGGGTTAATGATCCGGCGTGTAGGTTGCAGACGCGGCTCGGATCCCGCGTTGCTGTGGCTCTGGCGTAGGCCGGTGGCTACAGCTCCGATTCAACCCCTAGCCTGGGAACCTCCATATGCCTCGGGAGCGGCCCAAAGAAATAGCAAAAAGACAAAAAAAAAAAAAGAAAAAAGAAAATCCAATAAATGTATTTACGGTTCCATAAACATCCCCCACCCCCAGCTTGTCTTTTCTGAGCATCAGGACCACTCAGGAAAAAAATGCCCGTGAAATGAGTGTCACAAGAGAAGGAGGACAACATCCACGGGACTAAACTGACCCCCTGTTGCATTTCGCCCAACAGGGGCTTCTACCCAAACTGGGGATTAGAGCCCTCTTTGTAATCGCTACCATTTCCTGAGTCTTTACTGCGTGCCGGATGCTGTTGTCGTAATTACTGATGATTCTGCGCCATTTCTCTCCATCATGCGCTTGTAAATGCCCTGCACGGACTAACTCATTCGGTCCTCAGGACTCCTCAGAAGTTATACTGTTAATATAAGGAGCCCTGGGTCTGGGAGGTGGTTTTTACCATAAGTCACCAGCCTCGGAGCCTCAATGCTCTCATCTTATAAAAAGAGAGTTTGGGCTAGATGCTTCCACGGCCTGTTCAGAGAGCAAACGTTTGACACCCTGTTGCTGTGCGATGGTCACAATTAAAAATCTGACTTTGGGAGTTCCCGTTGTGGCTCAGGGGGTTAAGAACCCAACACAGTATCCATGAGGATTCAGGTTTGATCCCTGGCCTTGCTCAGTGGATTAAGGATCTGGCATTGCCATGGCTGTGGTATAGGCCACAACTGCAGCTCTGATTTGACCCCTAGCTGAGAACTTCCGTAGGTAGGAGGTGCGGCCTTAAAAAAGAGAGGGGGGGAGTTCCCGTCATGGCGCAGTGGTTAACGAATCCGACTAGGAACCATGAGGTTGCGGGTTCGGTCCCTGCCCTCGCTCAGTGGGTTAACGATCCGGCGTTGCCGTGAGCTGTGGTGTACATCGCAGACGCGGCTCCGATCCCGAGTTGCTGTGGCTCTGGCGTAGGCCGGTAGCTACAGCTCCGATTCAACCCCTAGCCTGGGAACCTCCATATGCCGCGGGAGCGGCCCAAGAAATAGCAACAACAACAACAACAACAACAATAACAACAACAACAAAAAAAAAAAAGAGAGGGGGAAAAAAAAAACCAAACCCGTCTTAATAAGGCGATACTACCAACAGCCAGGTAGTACCGTCGGCCTCAGTCATGTGGGTATGACTTCAATAGGGCAGCACATACCATTCCCCAGAGGGAGAGCCTGGGCACCAGAGAGCCTGTCTAACCTTGAAAGTTAACCTGCTAGAAGAACTTAAGTGGCCAGAAAAGGTTGTAAGCAGAGCATGACATCTGTCAGATAATAAGCAGAGTATTAGAGAATGCTTAAGTTGAATGCGACTCGCACCCTCTCCTTTTGTATTCATTCAATGAACATTTGAATTGCTGAGCCCTGGAGCATTCACAGAGCAGTTATTCTACAGTCTGCAAAGTCTTCTCCCCTGGGACACCTTCCCCATACTAAGCGCTGCCCATGTGTAGAGCTGCCCACCATGGCCCTGGGTACCTGGGCTGGGTCTCCAGGATATGGAACACCCTTCGCTCCTGGGAGAATAAATGCAGAAAGTGCCCCTTTCCTCCAGATGGATACTGCCCTGCAGAGGGCAAGCTTGTGAGTTGAGCCCTGGTTGCATTTCAGCCCCTACTTGCCCATATTAGCACACCTTTGCTCAGTGCACAACAGGTACAACTGTACAACCATATCTAGCAGCCTTGTACTTGGTGCCAATGGCTGGGGTAGGGTGATCACTCTGTATTATTATTCTAACTTGGTTCTCAAAATATGTTCTAAAACAGAATAGGTAGATGTCAACCATCCAACTCACACTCCTTTGGGAATGAGATTCTTGGGGACCTAAACCTATTCTAAATCCCTCTGGTCTTTAAATTGTTCCTTCCCTTAAAACACACATGTGACCTGCTTGACTCAATAGGCAGTGCCGACCAAAGTTCCATATTACTGCTCAGATCATAGGGCAGCTACAGCTGAATGTGGCAGGTTCCTGACCCTGCCCACCTTGCTCCGCCCCCCAGGCTGTCCCTGAGGCATATTTCTTTTTCTTTTTTCTTTTTTTTGGTCTTTTTTGCTATTTCTTGGGCTGCTCCCGCGGCATATGGAGGTTCCCAGGCTCGGGGTCTAATCAGAGCTGTAGCCACCAGCCTACATCAGAGCCACAGCAACGCGGGATCCGAGCCGCGTCTGCAACCTACACCACAGCTCACGGCAACGCCGGATCGTCAACCCACTGAGTGAGGGCAGGGACCGAACCCACAACCTCATGGTTCCTAGTCGGATTTGTTAACCATTGCGCCACGACGGGAACTCCTGAGACATATTTCTTGAACCACTAGGACTGTCACAAAGTATTTAAGTTGCTCAAAATCCAAGGAAAGAAAGAAAGATGGAGCAGCTGCAGGAAAAGCATTGTTTGCTAGCAGGCAGTGCCACCACACCTTGGCCATATCATTCTGTGATGTTGGTAAAATAAGGTTCAGAGCCAGTCCGCTCGAGAACATCCCATGAGGCGTTCCTGTCATGGCGCAGTGGAGACAAATCCAGATGAGTAGCCATGAGGATGCGGATTTGATCCCTGGCCTCGCTCAGTGGGTCAGGGATCCAGCATTGACATGAGCTGTGGTATAGATCGCAGATGTGGCTTGGATCCGAAGTTGCTGTGGCTGTGGTCTAGGCCAGCAGCTGTAGCCACAATTGGACCCCTAGCCTGGGAACTTCCATATGCTGCAAGTACGGCCCCCCAAAAAAAGAAAAAAAAAAGAAAAGAAGAATATCATATGATAACCTTTATATATGGAATCAAAAAAAAATGATATGAGTTCCTATTGTGACTGAGTGGGTTAAGAACCAAACTACTATCCGTGAGGATGCAGGTTTGATCCCTGGCTTCATTCAGTGGGTTAAGGATACAGTGTTGCCTCAAGCTGTGGCATAGATTACAGATGTGGCTCAGATCTGGTGTTGCCGTGATTCCAATTCAGCCCCTGGCCTGGGAATTTCCATATGCCACGGGTGTGGCCCTAAAAAACAAACAAATACATCAATGATATAAATACACTTATTTACAAACAGAAATAAATTCACAGGAAAACATGTGGTTACCAAAGAGGATAACAGGAAGGGGGGGGGTGGATAAATTAGGAGTTTGGGACCAAATGCATAGCCCAGGGAATTCTATTCAGCATCTTGTAGTAAACTATAATGGAAAAAAATCTGAAAAAGAATATATATATGATTCACTTTGCTGTACACCTGAAACTAACACAACATTATAAATGAACTATACTTCAATTAAAAAAAAAAACAATGCTGCTCGAAATGCTGGTGGATTATAACTTATGATTTGCTCAGAACTCAAATTCCGAAAGTCAGACTACAGCCCCTGTTAAGTTGCAGCCCTTCCCTATTTCTGTGAACTGCCCACAGGCAGGTGTGTTTACCTCACTTGACTTCTTGTGCCTGGTACACAAAACATGACCATGGACTTAGTGAACAAATAAATGAGACCAGAACTATGACCTCAAGGAGCACGCAGTAAGGTGTCCATTTTACAGATGAATAAACTGAGTCTCAAAGAGGGAACACCATCTTCCTACTGACGTATTGCTAGTAAAGCTGCAGGTGAAGCTGGAACAGAAACCCTTTGGGGGCCTCCTCCTTTCACCCCCCTGTATTATGGGACAAACAGCCCCCGTGGGGTCTTATTTCATGGTTTCTGAAAGCAGACTGCCGTGTTCTGCTGTCTTCTCTCCCAGGAGCCTGTTCCAGTTGATGTCAGGGTCCCACCGTTTGCTCTGCTGCCATGATCGTGCTTCTCCTGCTAGGAATGCTGATGGCCCCACGTGGCGGTGAGTTGCGGTATTTTACTGTATTCCTGGCTTAGAATATAATTACTGTGAACCCTGGGAGTCTTGTCAAATTCCATCTGATTTGCTTATCAGTGCTTTTATCCTCTTGCCTCATGAGTGGTGGAAATCAAGCATTCATGATGGGCTCCGGGGTGAATCCAGTTGATATTTTTGGCACGCTGGATAGCACGTGGACTGTGGGAGGGGAGTTGAGGTGGGTTTGAGGGGAAACAGAAGGCAAGGGGGCCAGCTAGCAAGGTCCTCTCCTCCCCCGCTGCTCACGGCCGCCGTCCCTTGATGGGCTGATGCCCTTGGAGTGTGCGGTCCACCTTCCTGACACGCAGCCGCTCCCTTGCCCCTTTGGAGGTATATCCATAGTAAACGGAGAACGATTCTAGCCCTAAAGTTGGGTCCCCTGCCACCCAACCCTAAAGCTATCTAGGCACGCTCCTTGGCAACGAGGATAATGGTTTCAAGTTCACTTGGAGTCTTGGCTGTGAATCCGAGACTTCTGGCTTCTTCCTACATTCTCTCTTATTTGCATATTTATGCAGTTCTCAGATCCCAACTCACTTGTTCCTGCACCTGCTTGGGCACCATCGTCATCATGACCACTGATTCTCCTCAGCATTTTCTCCTCCTTTTCTCACACTCAGGTAGACTCTGTACCAATACACTGAGCCCCGCCGTCTATGGCTTCCTTCCAGATACAATAGTGAGGACGAGGGACAGTGACTCCACAATATTATTGATGATTTATCTTGACCAGGGCCTGAGGTAGCGGATCATACAAGAGGTTTGCAAGTCACCCAGAAGCCTGTAGGTTGAAATTACAGTGTAACCCCTTTCCAGAAGACTCTGAGTCTTCCCTTTAAGTCCGAATCCTTCCAAACACCACCCAGACCTTCCCTCCAGGAGGAGTGGGGTCAGCCACTTTTGGAAGCTGCTGGGCTTCTGTTGATGATTTATTTCCTTCATAGAGGAATTTTTTTGTATTAAAACCTTTCGGTCATGACTGGGGTCCCAAAGTTAGAGCCCCTGGGGCTGCCATTTCAGCCCCTCAAGGGGTGCCCAACAAGTCCCCGCTATGGTCATAACCCACCTCATTTTTGGGGACAACATTGGGAACGATTCTACAGATTTTCAGTTTTTCCCTCTTTTTTTCCTTTTCAGTGAGATCTCCATTTACCCAAACCTATTTTTATAATTTTTTAAACTTCTTTTCTTCGCTAACTAACCTCTTCCTCTTCCAAAACGATACATTTCCCTTTGATCAAAAATGCCCCTTCACTATCATCCCACCGGCATTGACATGCCTTAAAATTTTCTTCATTCCTCTATAAAACTGAGGCCCCTAAACATTTTTCTCCCTGTTCTTCTTACTTTGTCTCTGTTCCCCTTTCTTTACATTGTGACACTAAAAATGATCTGGCATCCTGTTATTCCTGTTATGATAAATTGTCACAAACATTTGCGTGTTCATCCTGAGAGATTTGATTTTCAAAAGCAAACGCCTAGAGCTGAAAAAAAAAAAAAAAAGCCGAAGCTTAAGGGCAAACACACACATATACCTATGGTTTAAATGTGCCACGCCCACAGCCCCAGTTTTGCAGGGGTGAGTGTGTACCCACCACCCCTGCAATCCACAGAGACTGCCCATATCTGCAATCTGCCAATTCTTGGTCCAGACACTGTAGGGGGAAAAGTCTGATTTTAAGGCTCTACCTGCACCCTACTTTCCAAAAAGTCTGGGGTCCTCTTTGATGCCAGGACAGGATGACGTGTGCCAAGATTTCATTAGCGGAAACACCTGTGCGAAGAAAATGGAGTGTCAACCAGGAAAGACCGGGGCAGTCAGACGACTGTGCAGGTGAAGGAGAGACGGGGAGAGGTGACTGCATCTTAGCGCAGGTGGGTTGAGGGAGTTTGGCAAGGCCCCCAGGGAGGAGCCCATTAGAAGAGCACTGTATCCCCTAGGGACCCAGCCCACCGTGACTTCCTGCCGGTGCTGAGCCGCTGGCTGGGAGCCGGGCGGGGAGGGACGCAGGGATGTGGCCTCTACGCAAACACAGCCTTGGGCTTCAGAGCACAGCACTTGCTGGAGTTGGAGCTCTGCAAAGCGCCCTCTCGTGGCCGCTCCTAGTAGCAGTCTGAGTCCTGTTTCAAGGCCACGCTTTGGACCTGCTGGCAAAGAGGAGTCCCTGGGCCTGGCAGGGTCTCTCCTCCGTGGAGTGTTCCTCCGTCCTGTTGGCAAGACCAAAGGGGCCTCTGTGTTTTCCCGATCAACACCGCCAGGCAGACCCTGCCTTCCCTCTTCTCTTCGCTGGTTCATGAGTTCAAAGGGCAGAAGTTTAGCCCTCGGGATGATGGTCAGAGCGGAGTTAGAAGGAGGTGACGTCCTTGGACCTACACCAGGGAGCTCTGCACTGCCCCCACGTGGCGGTACAAGTTCCCACGTCTCACTGTCCTCTCCTCTCCTTCCAGAAGTCCTGGAAGAGGGCTGAGCAAGGGCAGGTTTTACGCTTTCCTGGTGGATCTTCTGGGTAGAATACTTAACACTATGAAACCCCACTCGTAACCACTAACAGGCCTTATCCTTCCACTACCCGGCATCTCCTAATTTTGCTTGAAGTTTATAAGACTAGGATTCTGTGATTCTAGGGGCCCAGCGCTCACTGGCTGATGAACTGGCCCTGGGATGGAGTGGTTCAGCCATTGCATGTAGTTCAGTCATGCATGCATGAATCAGGTGTTGATTGAATTCATGCCTCAAATTGTTACAGAGCTTACCCTCAATAGGTTCCTAGGTTAGGAGGGGAAACAGTGATTCACATAAAGAGATCATTGCAACATGCCAGTCTGAGTACCACGAGGAAGAACCTCCCGGCTTTGTGGGAGCACAGAGGGGGAACCTGACCCAGCTTGGGTTGGGCTTCTTGAGCTTGGAGTGGAACCCTAGCATGTGGGTGAGAGTCAGTAATAAAAAGGGGAGCAGACAAAAACCTCAGGTCCAGGCCACAGCATGAGCAATGGCAGGATGGCGAAGAAGTCGTTTGGTGTCTAGAAAATGTGAGCTTCTCAGCCTGGCGGGAGTGTAACGCTCAAGGCAGGTGATGCTTCTGCAAAGCTAGGCAGAAGCCGGATCACGGAAAGCCTCCATGCCCGGTCAAGAGCTTCAGTACAAGTCTCTGTTTCATTGTCTATAAAATGGTAATGGGGAGTTCCCGTTGGGGCTCAGCAGGTTAAGAACCTGACGAGTACCCATGATGTGGGTTTGATCCCTGGCCTCCCTCGGTGGGTTAAGGATCTGGCGTTGCTGCAAGCTGCAGTGTAGGTCGCAGATGTGGCTCAGATCCAGTGTTGCCATGAGCTGTGGTGTAGGTCACACCCACGGCTTGGATCTGGCGTTGCTGTGGCTGTGGTGTAGGCCAGCAGCTGCAGCTCCGATTCGACCCCTAACCTGGGGACTTCTGATATGCTGCAGGTGCAGCTGTAAAATAAATAAATGAAAATAAAGTGGTAATGACAACATGTGCCTCCCAGCACTGGGCAGAGGGTTACATAAGGTGACATGTATAAAGTGAAGCCTGGAATAAAACAAATGTTAGTCACCTTCCGTGTATAACGACACTCTGAATCAGAACCAATTTTATTCTGGTAAATTCTGTCCTCATGTTGCCTCTGACCTTCCTTCTCTTCCCCCCACACCCTACCCTCTGGACTTTGTGAGTAAACTCATTCAAAACTCTGGGATAAACGATTTAAAAGCCAGGCGGACCGTTTTAGCTGCTCCTGAAAGTGTGTGGGAGTGCGTGGGGGAGGGGCAGACATCCCTTATTAGCACATTTGGGTAATAAAGTCACTCCCTACCCTCCAGGGCAGAGATGGTATCAGGGCACCAAGGAAATGCCAGTAAAGTAACTATCCAACAGCAGGCCATGTCCTTCTGTTGCTGCTGAAGTGGGCAGCAGGCATTCTTAGCTCTTGGCTGGTGTATCCATTGAAGAGTTTCTGGGGCAGTTATGCCAAATGTAAAATTGGCCGGAGCAATGGCATGGGCTCTGTGATGGGCTCCAAGGGTGCTGAGGCCACGGGTCTCCCTCCCTCCCTGTCTGAAAGCCCGTGATTTGCAGGGTGCCCTTGCCCTACAGCCCACGTGCTCGGGCTGGAGGGAACTCGCCTCCCTGGGAACCATGCCGAGTATCTGGCCGAGAGGAGCCCTGCTCGACACCAAAAGTGGAGCAGTGGACATCATGCCTGGCTGGCCCAGATGGAGTACCAGCCCCTTAACCCCTCTGCACACACCCAGAGCATCTTCCTTTCACTCGCAAACAGAAATCAGCCTACAGACATCCCCCACCTTTATTTCTTTTTAGGCTGCCCCTCGCGCCATATGGAGTTCCCGGGCAGGGGATCAGAGCTGAGCCTCAACTGAGACCTAAGCCACAGCTGCAGCAACATCGGACCCTTAACCCACTGTGCTGGGCCAGGGATCGAACCTGCATCCTGTGCTCTGGAGATGCTGGCCGACCCCATTGTGCCCCAGTGGGAACTCCTCAGACCTGTTTTTCAAATTTGAAATTTAAGCCAAGAGCTTAAAATGGGAAATTTTTACCCAAAATTCAGGCTCCCAGCACATTTTTTAAAACATGATTTTTGTTTTTCATTATAATTGGTTTATAGCCAGCACATTTTGAAGAATCTGAATTGTGGGTCTCCTTCTCCAAGGCCCAGGGCTGAGTGACAGCTGCCCCTGCCACTGTGACCTGGGGCTCTTTAGTTTTCCGCAGGCCCCACCAATCCCTATCGCCTCCCGGCTCTGGACCACGCTCCCATTTACATTATCTGCCTGATCCCTGGAGAGATTTGGGTTTGCAGTCCTGTGTCTAAAGTAAGACCATCATTTTCTCTGTCCTGGATGACACAGTCACTGTAAACATTCCTGGCCTCCAGGCCTCCCATCTCAGCCTTCCCAAGTCATTCTTTATTCTTAAGGGCCACACTCGTGGCATATGGAGGTTCCAAGGCTACAGGTTGAATCACAGCTGCAGCTGCCAGCCTACACCACAGCCACAGCCACACCAGATCTGAGCGAGCCTCATCTGCGAGCTACACCACCACTCACAGCAATGCCAGATCCTTAACCCACTGAGCGAGGCCAGGGATCGAACCCACATCCTCTTGGATACTAGTCCAGTTCGTTACCGCTAAGCCACGGCAGGAACGCCCCAAGTCATTCTTTATGGCTTCCTTTAACCCTCTCCAAAAACACTGGATGTGCCAAGTGAGGTGCTGAGCCTTGGCGCTGCAGCCGTCGTGAGGTTCCTGCCCACAGGTGCTCGGAGTGTAATCAGGGACCCACACGTAAGGAGACTGAGCCTTGGCATGCGTGGTGCCGTGGGAGAGGTCACAAGAGGATGCGGGTGAGCATGGGACTCAGAGGCCGGGCAACTAGCCAGTCTCCCAACACGGCAAGAGGGAGGGAGGAGGGACTTCCACGTGGTGTGGTTAAAACTAAGCCGACACGGTCAGTAGGGGTCAGCCAGCCTGAGTCAGCCACACCTCTGGATTCTTTCAGAGCTGACCACAGAGATCTGGCACAGAGCAGGTACTAGAAAAATATGCATAGAATTGAGTTTACGAGCATCCTCACTGCTTTCCTGGCTGCCACCTGCCCGCCTCAGCCCAGCCTGTGGGCCGTGGCAGTATGCGTGCTAATCCCCTTCTCCTCCTCCATTCCAGGGGGCCACCCTCTGGACACCCCACACCTTCCACGGGAGCTGCCCCCAGGACTCTCAGAAAATATCAGTAAGGATTCTTGTTGTTAATATTTACATTTAGGCTTTTAATTTTTTTCTTAACTTGAGAACATTATTTTTTCATATATTTAAAATAAAATGCCTTTTCTGCCAGGATTCTTTGATCTTGTCTTAGGAGACCTAGCTGGGCAGAGGAATTGATCCCTTCTGAATATTCCCTAGAGTCACTTACAGCTGTGGGATCTCTAGGTACAATGATTCCAGGGAGTCTTCAGAAGCTTCTCCCTCACAGTCCACCCTGGTGTCTGGCCCACCACTGGTTTCTGCTTTGAGACAAAGTTCTAACAACGCTCAGCGCACGTCCAAGGGCAGCTGAAAGGGGAAAACCAGGAGAAGGAAGTGAATGGGCCGATCAATGGGGGTTGTCTGGTCCCTGCACGAAAAGGCAGGACAAAAAGAGAAAGATGATGTGTTGCAGGGCCCTAGTCATTAGAAAGCAGGATCTGTACTTGTCCCTTGGAGAAGGGAAGGTTTTCCTGGTGATGGACTGTCAGATTTCTCAGGCGGCTTCCTGCGCAGGCATCGCTGAAGAGTACGATGCATAGGGAGCCAGCTGGTGCAGTTAACCCCGCATCGAGGGCTGTTTCTGAGCTTTCAGAGAAGGGAGCTGAGTCAACCAAATGATTCGTGCATGAGCCCAGGCAAGCTAAGCGATCAGTCCCACCCAGAGCCAAACGAGAGCGGCCTCTCTCCAAACGGCGTAACCCCTGTGGGAAGGGCAGCGCCCGCTAGGAGGGCTTCCTCCAGGAGACGTTCAGACTCACAGGCCACACTTGGGTTTTAGAGGGTCAAGACCAGGACGTGCAGTGTGCCAGCAGGCCATGCCAGCCTTTCGTCTTTAGCAAGAAGTAGCCCGGCAGCATCTACGAGGCGGTCTAGGAGTCCCTGGGTCACAGCGGGTCTAAAGCGAAGTGGGGTTCATATGGAGCAGCCCCAGGACCTGCCCTGGCCTAGCAGCTTCATCCTCCATAGGAGCCAATATCTCTAGGGACCACTTCATAGGCAGAATTTCTAGGACGCCCAGAAGGGACATGGCCAATCACAAGAGCCCTCTCACCGATGGAGACCCAGACCCATGACTTCCCACCAGATGTTTGTAGTTCACCCATAGTTGACGCCAGGCCAGGAGGCTTTTTTTTTTTTTTTGCCTTTTTGCCTTTTCTAGGGCCGCTCCTGTGGCATTTGGAGGTTCCCAGGCTAGGGGTCTAATCAGAGCCAAAGCCGCCAGCCTACGCCAGAGCCACAGCAACGCCCGATCTGAGCCGCGTCTGCAACCTACACCACAGCTCAGGGCAACGCCAGATCCTTAACCCACTGAGTGAGGCCAGGGATCGAACCTGCAACCCCATGGTTCCTATATTTTAACCACTGAGCCACGACGGGAACGCCCCCGGAGGCTTTTTTAACCACTGAGCTTTGTTGCCTAGCAACACAGTTCATGCTTGGTCTTATCCATGGAACCTGTGTTACTAGAAAGTGAGCCCAAGGTCAAATCTCTCCTTACAGAAGGGGTTTTACTCACCCTTCCCCCAGGGGGTGGGCAGGGAAGCAGAAGGGGAGACCCCAAGTCTCTTTATTTTCTCTTCCTTCCACTTAGACATGACGTTCTTCAATGGTGTGTTTAAAAATGTGGAAGGTGTGGCTGAAATTTTTGGTAAGTTCAGTCTGAACTTGCTCTTATCTCCCAGGTGTCAGGGCATCATGGGGAGGGGGGCATCTAAGGAGGTCACCGGGGCCTTGGACTCTGCCCTCTGCCCTCCCACGGCCTCCCCAGCAACTCCAAGCCATCTGACCGAGGTTCTGATGAGAGTAGGGGCACCTTTCATCTCAGGGGGAGTCTCGGAATTGGCAGGTGCCTTCGTTGACCTTCCTTCATCCATCCTGACCACAGCTTGGCCAGGAGGGGATGGTGTCCCCATGTTACCGACAAGAAAACTGAGCCTAAGGGAGTTAAGGAACTTGCTCAAAGCCACGCAGCTAGAAGGGACAAGGTCCTGAGTCCAGAACCTAGTCCCCCCCACACCAAAGTCGTTTTGCTTTTCCTTCTCGACTTGTAAATGTAGAGAAAGCTTAAGAAGCATCCTATTGGTACTGGATCTTTAGCCCACTGGACCAGGCTGGGGATGGAACCTTCACCTCTGCAGCGACCTGAGCTGCTGTAGTTGGATTCTTAACCCACTGGCCCATGGCGGGAACTCCTGCAAGAGCATTTTTGTTTAGGGTAAATCATCATTGTGGGGGCGCCTGTCTCTGATCTTCAGAAATTGAGGCGACAGAACAGCACCTGCCTTGCAGGTTTAACAAAAAGTGTATGGGATAATAGACCAAAGGGAAGCTTTCTAAAGCATTACTCTACCAATTTGAACTGCTATGCAATTTAAAGCATCTAACAGTTTCTAACACATAGTAGGGGCCCCCAAATTATTAGAATAGTAGGTGCCCCCAAATTATTAGAATAGTAGGTGCCCCCAAATTATTCTCTCTGTGCACTGAGTTATAGCTCTTTATTGCCAGGACTGTATCATTCGGAATCCATTGAGCAAACTCACAGTGCCTTAACTAATAAAGACATTTAGTTATCTCACAAAGCCCTCTGAAGGCACTAGGACTGGTGCAGTAGGTTACACAGGTATCAGAGACTCAACAAGCTTGTTTTTATCTTGTCGCACTGCTGCCCCAGACATAATGGTTTTTCAGCTTTAGGTTTAGGACCTCGTGGCTGCAAAGTGGTTGCTGCAGTTCCATCCAGCCTAGCCTTACCGCATGCAAGGAGGGAGAAAAGTGTAGATCAAAACGCTCATCTTACACGCCTTTGTGCTTTATTATGGAAGAAATTTTGCCTAAATGCTTCTAAATATTGCCCCAAAGCTTAAGACTCCCCCTTAAGTTTTTGGAGCCACACCTGGATCTCATGCTCAGCCCTAGACCAGCGCTGGTCAGGGATGAGCTGAGAGTGATTGTGAAAGTTTCCCGGGGACTTGGGGAGGAGGCTCATCATCCTTGAGTATTTCCCAGTTTTGCTGGTAAGGAAGAGGGTGAATGGCTGTTCGGTAGGCAGCCCGCAGGGACCACAGCTTGTACACCTGCCTCCCTTCAATCTCTAGAATAGCCCTGAGTGCAGAGGAGGTGCTTAGGTTGATGAGGCACCACCCATGCGAGAAGGGGGCTACCTCCTCACCTCTGGTTCCTGGTGTGCTCCCCCCGCCCCCAGACTGCTTGGGATCCCACTTCACCTGGCTGCAGGCTGTCTTCACCAACTTCCCCGCGCTGCTCCAGTTCGTGAATGGTATGAAGTGCGTGGCTGGGCTCTGCCCCCGGGACTTCGAAGACTATGGCTGTGCCTGCAGGTTTGAGATGGAAGGGCTGCCTGTGGATGCGTCTGACAGGTGAGCAAGACCAAAGGTGAGTGAGCTCAGGGAGGCCTGGCTGAGCCTTGGGTGGAGCACGGATGTGGAAAACTCCCTGTACTCTGCTTGTGTGCGGGTGTATGTGGGTGTGCACAACAGAATTTAAAATCTTAGAAGCATCTGGCAAACAGCTACTAGTAGCAGGAAGGTCAGTTAGGACAATTTGGTGGTATCTGTTAGTTTGGGGTTTTTTTGGCAGTGCCCATGGCGTGTGGAAGTTCTCAGGCCAGGGACTGAATCTGTGCCACAGCAGTGATTCAAGCCATTGTAGTGACAGTGCCAAATCCTTAACCTTCTGAGTCACAAGGTTAGAGCTCCGTATCTATTAGAATGTTTTTTTTTTTTTTCTTTTAGGTCTGCACCTGCAGCATATGGGAGTTCCCAGGCTAGGAGTTGAATCAGAGCTGCAGCTGCCAACCTACACCACAGCCACAGCAACGCCAGATCCTTAACCCACTGAGCAAGGCCAGGGATGGAACCCGCATCCTCATGATACTTCATTACAGCTGAGCCACAACGGGAACTCCTCTGTTTTAAAGCATTTCACCTATGACCCGGTAATTCCGGTTCTGTTTCTTAGGGGCTCTGTGACCTTAGGCAAGTTATTTTACTGCTTGGTGTTCCGGTTTATCCATCTATTCAATGGAAGTAGTAATAATAATACCTAACTCATACAGCTGTGATGTAGGATGACAGGACCAAATACAAGTTAAACGATTGGGATTCTCCCTGTGTTATTACATCCTCAAGAGGATCAGGGGTCGGTAGCGATAGTAACAGTGTTCGGGGGGCCAGAGTACTAGTGATCGGAGTGCGAGTAGCAGCAGTCATAGTCAGGCTGTAATAGTAGGAATAATAGCCACCATCGCAGTAGTAACAATTGTCATAGTCGCTATAGTAGCATTAATAGTAACAGTAGTAGTAACAGCAGCAGTAACAGCAGCCGTGCTAGCATACCTGTGGCTGTGGTGGTGGTAGTGTTAGTATTAGTAGCAGCAGCAGCAGCAGAACTGGAGGCATAGGAACAGCAACAGTAACTATGGAAGCAGGAAATTGAACCTACGCTCACCTCGCCTCCAGGACCATGTCCACACCTCACTAGTATTACATTTGTGCCCGACTCCAGTGTGAAGGAGTGTGTGCTTTCATCTGCACAGATTCCCAGACGATAAGGCAGGCGTCCCCTTGGTGTCTGTTGTTTCCAAACCAACATGGCAAGTTCCATCTCTGGGACCATGGGCAAGCCGACCACTGGACCAGCTCATTGACTGTCATAAGGGGGAGGCTGATTCTGCTCAGGGCAGGGCGCCAGGACCATTTCTGGGACTGTAGTAGCCTTTCGAGTCCCCCCTGACCACTTTCTTCAATTACTAAAGTACCTGGGAAACCTGGACGTCAGAGACATGAAGCAGTAATTCATCACTGTGTGAATGATCAAAGCATTGACGGACACAACTGGCAGAATGTGGCTCGCACCCAAGTTCAATGACTTTACACAGTTCAGTTGATGAAGTTGGGGATGTCCAGACTCCTGGAGGTCAGGTTATTTCCACCTTGAACTTGCATGCCAGATTCCAAAAATAATTGCTATCATTTATCAAGTGCCTACCACCTGGCAGGGTGTATACAGATATTCTCTTGACTCCTCAAAATCCTTATGAGTTAGGTAGTGTGAGCAACTTAGCAGCTTGCCCAAGGCCACCAGCTGCCCGCAGGTTTGTCATCTTTACATTGGTCTCTACTGACCTCCTACCTGCTCTGCAAGAGGCATCTGACTCCCTTATTTAGTGTCAGCCTCTCTCTGTGATCAACCTTGACCTAGACAAGTTACAGAGCTGTATGCGTCTCTTCTTTACATATGTAAATGCTCTTAATAATAACAGCACCTGCTGCAGAGGTAATATAATTCAATTCAGATATCGTGTGTGTGTGTGTGTGTGTGTGTGTGTGTGTGTGTACTACATATTTGAAACAGACCACTACCAGGAACCACCCAGAGATCCAGAATGATCATGCACCACCTGCCTCTCTTCTAATCCTAACCCAGGCTCTCACCTTGACCCTTCCCCGTTCTGCTGCAGCTGCTGCTTCCAGCATCGCAGGTGCTACGAGGAGGCTGCTGACATGGACTGTCTCCAAGACCCCAGCAAGCTTAGCACAGACGTCAACTGCGTCAGCAAGAGTGTCACATGCGGTGAGCATCTCCACGCGTCCCAGGAGGCTGGGTTGAGAAATGACAGCTCAGGGAGTCTCCAGGCCCAGGCGTCCAGGGTCCACCCTTGTCATCATCGCTGGTGGCAGCATCACTCTGTAAACTTAAGCCCGACGAGGGCCAGATCCATGGCATCTGTACCTTGCATGGGGTAGAGGTTTAACAACTACTTGAGGATTGGAAGATACAGTTGATCAGCAGGTTGTGTTGAATTACAACTTTATGCTTGGAGCAACCCTGGGAACGTGGGAAGGGTCAGTCCTTTGCTACTGATGCATTGGTTGTGTGATTTGGGGGCAATTACTGAACAACTGGGAAACTCAAAATGGGGAGAAGAAAACCTGCTTCGGAGACTTGTTAATAAAGTTAAGTTGAATTAAACAATGTTTCCAGGTCAGGCAGTTACACTCTAACAATGTAAGCCATGTTAAATGTCAAACAGTGACTATTGTGACTGGTATCTGTTGAGAACTCAGTGGCGGCAGTGGAGGTAGAGGCTACGGTGGATGAATAAGGCTGTGATGGTTGCTAAGAACTAGGCACACAGAGGTTCGAATCTCAGCTCTCCACCTCCCTTGTTGTGTGACTCAAGGAATTTTATTTCATGTCCCTGGACCACCTGGCAGAGGAAGTAGACCAGGCAAAGGTGAGGAGGGAAGAGGGCTGTGGCATGTTGGGGAACCTATTAGATCCATCCCTTTTTTTGGTCTTTTCTAGGGCCACATCCATGGCATATGGAGGTTCCCAGGTTAGGGGTCTAATCGGAGTTGTAGCTGCCAGCCTACACCACAGCCACGGCAATGCAGGATCCAAGCCGTGTCTGCAACCTACACCACAGCTCATGGCAATGCCGGATCCTTAACCCACTGAGTGAGGCCAGGGATTGAACTCACAACCTCATGGTTCCTAGTCAGATTCGTTTCCGCTGCACCACGGTGGGAACTCCAGATCCATCCTTTCTGAGTGGCTATCACATGCCATGGGTGTCGTACACAGGAATTCTGATCATCTTAATGACCCTCTTAGATGGCGATCATTATCCATGGTTTTCAGACAAGGAGAGGAAAGCTCAGAGAAATTAAAAACTCTCCCAGGGAGTTCCCATTGTGGCTCAGTGGGTTAAGGGCCCAGCATTGCCACAGGCTGCAGTGTAGGTCATGGATGCAACTCAGATCTGGCATCGCTGGGGCTGTGGTGGAGGCTGGCAGCTGCAGCTCTGATTCGACACCTAGCCTGGGACCTTCCATATGTTGCAGCCGCAGCTGTAAAAAGAGAAACAAACAAACAAACTAGCCCAAAGTCACACACAGTTGCTAAGTGGAAAGCCAGAGTTTGAACCCAGGTTCGACTGGCCCCAAAGTCCGGGTGGCATGGACTGGCTGGGGTTCGGAGCATCAGGGAGGATGTAAGTTACAGGAGAGGAACACGGAGAAAGCGGAAAACGCAGTTCACTCCTTCACTCAGCACGTCGGTGCCCAGCACCTGCCCCGTGTGCGAGACAGTCGCCTGCGTGTTGGGGGCATCCTGACCTTCTGGGGTCTCCTCCTTGTCTTCGGCCACTGAGAATGTCAGAAACAAAGGCATAGTGTGTCAGACAGCGACAAGATCTCAGGAGGACCGTCAATCAGAGAAACGGCCTAGGGAGGCTGGGGGCTGTTTCCTATTGAAATGAGGAGGTCAGGAGACGCCCCCTTGGGAAGATGGCCAAGGAGCCAAGACCTAGAGGAGGGGAGCCAGCCTGTGGGTACGTGGGGGTGGATGGAGGACCCCGGGCTCCAGGTGGCTCAGAAACTAGGGGACCCTGGAGTTCCCGTCGTGGCGCCGTGGTTAACGAATCCAACAAGGAACCATGAGGTTGCGGGTTCGATCCCCGGCCTTGCTCAGTGGGTTAAGGATCCCGCGTTGCTGTGGCTGTGGTGTAGGCTGGCAGCTACAGCTCCAATTTGACCGCCTAGCCTGGGAACCTCCATGTGCCGCTGGAGAGGCCCTAGAAAAGGCAAAAAGATGAAAAAAAAAAAGAAAGAAAAAAGAAAGAAAGAAAGAAAGAAAGAAAGAAAGAAAGAAAGAAAGAAAAACTAGGGGACTGTGAGTCAGAAGTGGGGTGACGAGGGAGGAGCAGGAGGAGGAGCAATGGCTTTTCCTTTGAGTGGGGAGGTGGCTGGAGGGTTGTAAACACACCCAAAAAGACATGGTTTGACCTGAGTTTTTTTTTTTTTTTTTTTTTTTTGCTATTTCTTGGGCCGCTCCCGAGGCATATGGAGGTTCCCAGGCTAGGGGTTGAATCGGAGCTGTAGCCACCAGCCTACACCAGAGCCACAGCAACGCGGGATCCAAGCCACGTCTGCAACCTACACCACAGCTCACGGCAATGCCGGATCGTTAACCCACTGAGCAAGGGCAGGGACCGAACCCACAACCTCATGGTTCCTAGTCGGATTCGTTAACCACTGCGGCCACGACAGGAACTCCTGACCTGCGTTTTAAAGGATTGTTCTGGCTCCTCCGTGAGACCAGACTGGGCAGCAGGGGATTAGACCGGGGAAGCGGGAGGCCAAGGTCGTAACCCGGGGGTGGTGCTGGGTCGTGGTGTGGACGTAGGGACAGGTGGTCAGACCCAGATGGGTTGAACGCAGAGCCAGTAGGATGGCCTGATGGATGGAGCATGAGTGCGGGACAGAGGAAGGCCCGTGGCTCCCAGGCTGGGTCCCCACAACAGAAGGGAGCAGGGAAGAAAGCTGCAAGAGAAGCAGCCTTTCCGGGGCAGAAGGAAGTGCATTTTAGGGTTTGCATCACTCCTTGGGATTCCTGATGAGGTCTTCCCGTCTGCTCTGCCCTTGTTCTGTGCCCAGAGTCCAGGGACGCGTGTGAGCGCCTGCTGTGTTCCTGTGACAAGGCTGCCATAGAGTGTCTGGCTCGGTCCACCATCAACACTTCCCTGAACCTTCTCGACACTTCCCTGTGTCTGGCTCAGCCTCCAGGTAGGAAGATCCAGGCTGGGCATCAGCGGTAGGGTGGCCAGTCTGGGGCCAGAGCTGGTCTGGGACCAGTGGTTGCTGTGTTTTGTCGGATGCCAAGTCCAGCACCTTCTTAACACTCCCCAAATCCATTCCTCTCATGTGTTTTCTTTTCAGAGAGGACCAGCAGCAAAGAGCTGCTGACACTTCTGCCCAGAGGTGAGGCCTTCTCAGGAAGCTGCTTTTGCAGGAACCACAGGGGCCTGATTACTGATGGGAGTGGGGCGGGGAGCGGGGCGGGAAGGTACCTCCCTCCCCCAGCCCACCTCACCGAAGCTGGAGTGACCCCTTGGCACCGAAGGTGTGCCCACCTCCCCCGGGCCGGAGATAAACCCTATTTGCACTCAACATCCAGTGGCCCTTTCTCCTTAGACTGGTGTGAATTTAATCCAGTTTGGATGCAGACCCCAAGTTCTTTCCTTCGGTTATAGTCAGAACCCTGGCAAGCTGTGTGAACAGGACAGGATCCAGGGCTCAAATGGGGCAAGTGTCCTCTTGGCCGGGTGAGCTCTTGGCCTCTGAGGCCTTCCAGGGGCGGACTGGCTGCCTCCCTCCTCTGCCCTCCAGAGCCTGCAGCACAAGGAGCTATCTGGGTACAGGTGGAAACTCATGGAAAGGGAGATTGCTTTTTGTGCACCACTTTTTAAGACAAGCCAGGCTCTTAGTAATCGTCTGCCGAACTAAGCTAGGGACAACGCTGACTCTAAAACATGCGTCTTATGAGAAAAGCAGGAGTTTGGTTTAAGCCCATCATTCCTTTTTCACCAAAGTCCCCACGATCTGTTAGCCCCAACGCCCACTGTGGTACCCAGGGATGGGAACTTTAAGGTGGACCTTGGCCAAGCAGCCATCCCTCCCTTCCCTCAGCTGGAGTCTCTTTCTCAGAACTGGTCCTGCAGTATGTGTTCAAGAGGAAGCTGATGTGTCTGTGTGTGCCTGGATGTATGTGTGCTCGTGTCCATGAGTGTGCGTGGGTGTGTGTGTGTGTGTGCATGTGCTCCTGCAGGGATGTGTGCGTGTGGGGGTGCGTGCGGAGTTGAATTTCCACATACATACCTTTCCTACCTCCTATTTGAACGGAGGTCTCCTCGAATTGGGACCACACTCCATAGCCACACACCTTTGGAGTTTGCCGTCCTTTCATTACCACAGCCCGTGTCTGAAGGTGCCACCTTCCCCACCAGACTCCCTGGCTGGAGCCCCTCCTGAGCTGGGGCCCTGCTGGGCACCCTGTGTCCTGGGAGGTCTGAGAGAAGCCGAGGATTATCCTGAGGCAGGACAAGCAGCCCTCCTCTGTTCCAGCCCCTTTCTCCCCTGTCCTGCTGTCCCTCCTGGGTCCTTGGTGGCGACACTGCATCCATCGCTCATTGCTACCAGGGGCCTCTCTTTCCAGGTGACGGTGTGGAGCCCACGGACTCCAGCCTGATGGCTCTCTCTGGAGAAGGTGAGCACAGGGGACTCATGTGTAACCCAGTCACCCGCGTTTTGATCGTACCACCCACCTGCTTTGCTGGGATTAGCTCCCCACAAGTGCCCCCACCTGGGCTTGCAGGGGGACGGCCTCAGGTACCCTCAGAGCCTCTTTCACTTCCTCCAACCCCCAGACCTCTTCTCTACTTTCTCCCGCACTCCTGTTCTCACCTCCGGAGACCTGTCAGATAAAACACAGGACCCCCACCCTCCACTGTCTGATGGTGAATTTCAGAGGATCAACAGATGCTTGGTAAATCTAAGTATGTCCCACCTAGCCATTCTCATCCTAAGTGGAGCCAGTCAGAAAGAGAAAGACAGACTCCAGAGGGTATCACTGACCTGTGGAAACCAAAATGTGGCACAGATGAACCTGTCTACAAACAGACTTACAGACCCAGAGGGTAGGCTATGGTTGCCAAGGGGGAGGAGGATGGGGGGGATGGATTGGGAATTTGGGGGGTAGCAGAGGCAAACTAGTATATAAAGAATTCATAAACAACTAGGTCCTACTGTAGAGCACAGGGAACTATATTCACTATCCTACGATAAGACGTAATGGGGAAAAATGTGAAGCAAATATATATGCGGAACTGAATCATTTTGCTGTACAGCGGAAATTGACAACATTGTAGATTAGCTATACTTCAATTAAATATATATTATATATATCTCCCAGAATTTGCATGGGACATACTTCTGCTTAAAGAGGTATTTGCTGTTCATGCAAAATCCCAATTTAACCGGGCATCCTGGGGTTTGATTTGTGAAATCTGGCCACTCTTTCCCCCCCGGGAGATCACAGGCTGCACAACCAGGGTCCTAGAGGTTTGTTTATTGCTCTGCTCCGTTGGTGCTGCTGCTTCTGCAAGGTTAGAGGCAGAGGCTCCTGGGCTCGCCCCCTGCCGTCCTCCACGTCCAAGGGCAGCTTCCTGTCAGCCCGAGCACTGGAGTCTGTGTCCAGAGAAGAGAGGAAACACCAAAGGAAAGCTCTGCCATATGCTCCCCCTCCTCCCCCAGCCACCCTCCCCAGCCACCCCCACCCCCACCAGCCGCAGGCAAACCCAGCCTAACTCGCAGGAGCCACTTCCTTCCTAAACTGAGAATTTGCTGTGGGCTTCACGGCCTCACCAGACAGTCGCAACATAACCCCCAATTCGTACATTTTCCATTTTCTTCATGTACACGTTCCAACACACACGCACTCACACCCAGGACCTTGGCAGTGCCTGAATGTGGGCCCAAAGGTGAGTCACACAGGAGCAGGTGGAGCAGTTTGTGAGAAAGACATAAAGGGGCTTGAAACTGTTCTCACCGTCATAGGCAGAAATCACGATGGGAAGTCAGGCAGATGTGGGGTTGGTTCCCTGCCCTCTCATTTTTCAGCTGTGCGACTTGGGAAGAGGGGTTTAAATCTCTCTAAGCTTCCGTTTCCACTTTGCATAAAGCAGGTATCCACATTTTTTTTTCTGCTAAGGGCCAGAAAGTAGATGTTTTAGACTGGGTGGGCCAGAGGATCCCTGTCACCACTGTTTAATTCTGCCGCTGCAGCAGGAAAGCAGCCTACCTGGATGCATGTGGCTGTGGTGCCAATAAAACTTTATTGACAAAAATGGACACACAGCTGGGCCACAGTTTACCTCTCCTTGGAAAGTGATGGATATACCTGTCCTTTGGGGTGACAGAAGAATTAAGTGGGACAGCCTGAGAAGATTTCAGGCCAGCATCTTCTTCCAGAAATTCTCATATGGTTATAAAAACTGCATACAATGAAGGTCAAATTACACGCAGGATTCGGGACAATGTGCCTAAAATACATAATCTCATTTTTTTTTTTTTGGCTGTGCCAGTGGCATATGGAAGTTCCTGATCAAGAGATCAAACCCCCCTAGCTGTAATCAGGGTCGTAGCAGTATCAACACTGGATCCTTAACCCACTGAGCCACCAGGGAACTCCCAGAATCTCATTTAATACTCATATGACCCTAAGTAAATGATGGCTATGACTGCCGTATTAAGATGGGAATTGAGATGGAAGGACAAGTTGTCCAAGCACAGAGCTGGTGGCAAGGCTGGGGTCTGGGCCCTCCACTGCCTGTGTCCTTACATCTGGACCAAACTCCCTCTTAAGTGCCTTTCTCGGCAAAGTTTCTTCAACTAGAGGAAATAACGGCCCTTTCTCCTGACGAGGTCGTTTCCTGGTCTCTGCCTAACACAGGACTGGCCCTGATCTGTCTTCTTGTCCCCTGAACCAGGACCTAATGGAGCAACAAGCTCTAGACAGTTTCCGATCAGATTGCCTTGGGTCTTCTCTCCTCTGTGTGGCTAAGGTGCTGAGCTTGGTTGATAATTGAGATTGGGTGGTTTGTTTCTCTTTCTTTCTTTTTTTAATTTTTGGTCTTTTTAGGGCTGCGCTCGTGGCATATGTAAGTTCCCAGGCCAGGGGTCCAATTGGAGCTACAGCTGCTGGTCTACACCACAGCCACAGCAACACAGGATCTGATCCGCATCTGCGACCCACACCACAGCCCACGGCAATGCCGGATCCTTAACCCACCAAGCAAAGCCAGAGATCAAACCCACATCCTCGTGGAGACTACTCAGGTTCGTTACCACTGAGCCACACGGGAACTCTGGTGGTTTCTTTTTACAGTGGCTGCTGAGACAGCTGACCGGCCGACCACGATCCCCAGGACAAGTAAGCAAGGGGACTTCGGAGGAGGACGCATGGAACCCGTGGAGAAATGCCATCTAAATATTCGTGTTCAGTTCTGGTGACCACCTTTTGGCAGAGCAGAGGAAATATTATTATACCCATTTCGCAGATTATTTAGGAAACAGAGGCTCTGGGAGATTAAACTGACCTGCCCTCGCTGGCTCTCCTGGGAGGTGTCCAGGGGCAGAGCAAAGAGCTGCCTCCTGTGCCCAGTGGGATGGGAGCTGCCTCTGGAGACCAGGATGAGACAGGCTGAATTTAATGCCCACTCCCTCTCTCTTCTTTTAGGAACAGAACCAGGCCAAGATCAGGAAGGGACGGAAGATGCTCAGGCCACACCTTTTCCAGGTAAGCACACTCAGCTTCATCCACCTTTTGCTGGTCCCCTATATATTTATGAAATCAAGTGTGTTCCCCAAAATGAAAGAAATCATTGAAATCAATTTGCTTTTACACCTCACCCCCTCCCAAAAAAGTAGGCAAACGGGAGTTCCTGTTGTGGCTCATCAGTAATGAGCCCGACTAATATCCATGAGGATGTGGGTTTGATCCCTGCCCTTGCTCAGTGGGTTAGGGATCCGGTGTTACCGTGAGCTATGGTGTAGGTCGTAGGTGTGGCTTGGATCCTATATTGCTGTGGCTGTGGTGTAGGCTGGCAGCTGTAGCTCCGATTCAACCCCTAGCCTGGGAACTTCCATATGCTGCAGGTGCAGCCCTAAAAAGAAAGAAAAAAAAAAAAGTAGGCAAAAGATAGATCCATTCATTAGTAAGAAAGAGACACTTGCCTGCTAAAAAGATGCATTTAGAAAAATACAGAAAACTGGACTTTGTGTTCTGTTTAAATGCACATTATAAAGATAGCTATTAGCAATATTTGAAGATGCCTTCTTCCATTGTCCCCCTGCCACCATCGAGCCCGTCTCTGAACATAAATAACATGAATTTAAGATCACTTGGCGGCCATGGTTTTGCTGTCCGAGTTGTATCATGTCATCCAATGAGATGATATTCCCCTGGCAGGAAACATTTTTCCTTAACATGAATTTTAGAGATTGTTCAATGTGCCTGTGTAGAATCCCGTCATTTGTGAAGCCAATCATTTCTAACATGTGTTCTTATAAAGAATAGATAAGCTCTTTCTCTATGCTGCTCCACTTCTGATTAATTCGTCGGGATAAATGCCTAGAAGTTGAATGGCTAGATTAAAGGTATGTTCGGGCTCTCAGTATGCTGCCAAATTGCTCCGGAGAAACATCGAGCCACTTGACACTCCTCTGCACATTGCTATGGCCAATAGGGGGCGCTATGATTTAAAAACAAGCAAACAAAACAACCTCTATCCGTTTTTAATAGAAAACGGATTTATTCCTGCTGATAAATAATAAAAGTGGTGCTTTTTTGTACCTGAGCTGGGCTGGCCTCTCACCTCGGGGCTGAGAGAGGCTTGCCCAGGCCTGGACAGAATTTCCAAATTTAACCAGATTGATGGAGGGAGGTCATCAGTGTCAGACTGTCGGTATTGGGACTTGGCCAGCTTTGCCCCGAGGTGCACCAGGACCTCCTCAGTGTGAAAGGTGAGGGGACAGGAGGAATTTACCCCCTAATTGGGTGGCCAGTCCTGGTAATGGGATTAGCAGAAAATTCACTCATCTGAGGGGAGGGTGGGCACCTCAAAGTTGACTACCGTCAATAATCTAGAATGCTTTTGGAAGTTCCCAATGTGGCTCAGCAGTAATGCGCCCGACTCTTATCCATGAGAATGTGGGTTCAACTCCTAGCCTGGGAACTTCCATATGCTGCAGGTTCGGCCCTAAAAAGAAAAAAAAAAAAAAAAAAGAATGTTCTTCCCCAGGGCTGGGGATGGGGAGTTAGCAGGAGACTCAGACTCAACAGGAAGCAGACACTGGACTTCTGGGAGGTCCATCAGCTCCATCACTGGTAGAACTTTCCACCTGGAGAGTCCTTAACTCTAGATCAGATGTATTGATGGCTCCACATTACTGAGCAAATCTAATGGCTACTATTGACTGTTTCCTTATCGCTAGGCATTTATCTAGAAGGATTATTTAAACGCCAAAACAAGCATCTTTTTTTTTTTTTTTTTGGCTGCCCCTGCAGTATGCAGAATTTCCCAGGTCAGGGATGGAACCCACGCCATGGCAGCAGTGACAACACCAGATCCTTAACCCACTGTGCCACCAGGGAACTCCAAAAAGCTAGTGTTATTGATACAGTTTTACTAATGAAGAAATGAAGAATAAGAGACGCTATGGGATTTGCCCAAGGTCATACATCTAGCATGTGACTGAGCTTCAACTCAAACTTGATTTTTTTCTCTGGAACACTGTGTTCTCCAGTTTCTGCTGCCAGACTCCTAGAGCCTACTGTTTTGTCAGACTCCTGGAGCCCGTTGTCTGTTAAGGGTGGCAAGACAGATTGTACTCCTGTTTCTGCAGCATCCGGGAGGCCTCAGAATAAACTGAGTACGACTCTGACTTGTGCAGAGGTGACGGGGCATCTCAGAGAGTGAGGCAGGAGGGAGGGGAGCAGGCAGGGGCTCTAGCAGAGTCAGGGAAGTGGCAAATTCCAAAGAGACATGGGGGGGGGCTGTTTTAAGAGACCTGTTGGGCAAGGCAGGTGTGGATCTCAAGCAGTGAATTCTCATGACGGCCTTGAGCTTTCTCAGGCAGGATCTTAAGGAGGAGCAGGGGACTGGGTCGTCCCAGAGACACGGCTGTCCTTGATGTTAGAAACCAGGCTGGGGCTTGTTCCAGGCTCTCGGTGTGGACAGGGCCCCAGAGGTTGTGGTTCTTACAGGCCAGGATGGAGGGGAGTCTGGGGCAGGTTTGGTGAAGGAGAGTCTTTGTCAGTTTCCAGCTCCCTGGAGCACATAGGAAGTAACTAATGGGTTTCTCTGTGGGGTTGGAGAACTGGGCAGGACGTAAACTCAGGAGACTGAGGTTAAGACAGAGCCGCTAAGGGCTGCTTCTAACCTGCCAGGAGTGCTGAACAAGCAGACAGAAGCCCCCAAGAAGGAAGAAACCAACCTGGCGGGCTTAGGGAAAGACCCCAAGTCAGATGCCCAGGCCTCACCCAGAGCTGGGAACTCCGCCTGGGTCAGCAGATGAATGGGACCATGCCTTCTTCCACTGCTGGTCGAATATGAACCATAAAAATGTGTGTTTTCAGGATCTGCAGAGATGGTTGCCACAGCGAAAGGTGTAACCATCGTGCCCACCAGCATTAAATCTTTGGGGGTGGCCGTGTCATCCGTCAAAAGCAGACCTGAGGACTCATCTGGAAAAGGTGAGCAGAAGCAGGCAGAGTGGTATCCGTGCTGTTCCCACCTCGAGATCCTCCGGTTAGGTCCGAAACCAAACCCCGCAGGCCCCAGCATGGCACTGTGACCTTCCTATTTGATGCCACTAGAGGGCGCCATCCATCCGGCTGCACGAGCACTCGGAGGCTCAGCGAGGACTGGCCTGTAGCCAGCCGCTGCTGGAGGCGAGCCGGGGCAAGGAAGCCCTGACTGAGGGCTCTCGCCGCTCTTCCTGGCCCTCGAAGGACAGCTTGGCATCGGAAGCACCATGGTTTGTTGGAAAGAATGAAACACTTGGGTTCTGATGATCCTTCTCTTTGCTGCTCTCCACACGCGCAAGGCACGTGCACAGGGAGCTGCGCAGAAGGAAGGTGCTTCCTCCGCCAAAGCTATGATGACCGGGTTTGCACAGGGGCCTTTCGCCTAGCTTAGCCCAGGTTGTACACAGAGGAGACGGGGAGAGGACGAGGCAAGCAGAGAGACAGAGAGCAAAGCGGTCCTCGTTTCTCATTAGCCTGTGACAGGTTCACCTTCCTGCACCGGGGAAACGGGGACAACACCTGGGTGATGCCACAGCTTGGAGAGATGCTCTTTTGTCTGACGGCCCGGTGCCCGGAGGAATTTGAAGCTTATGGCTGTTACTGTGGGCAAGAAGGACAAGGCGAGCCGAGGGACGCCCTGGACAGGTACCTCCGGGTGAGGGTGGCGGGCGGGTGGTGCTGTCACCGTCCACTACATGACATATCACTTTAGGCTCAGAAAAACTTGCTGTTACAGTATCTCATTCTGCAGGGCCCTTGCCGCTATAGTCCCATTTTCCTGATGAGCAGCTGAGGCTCAGAGGCTGACTTGTCTGAGGTCATTCAGCCACAAAGGGACAGAGTCAGATAGATCCAGATCTTTTGATTTGAGAGTCTAGAGCTCCACCACAAATACTGCCCAACTGCTCTAAGAGGGTCAGTCTGCAAAGACACCTCAAAAGACTCCAGATCTACCTATTTTGCAATGAGCAACATGTAGAATTGAGGTCCCTAGTTGACTTGCTCTGCAAGACGACACATTGAAATTAGCTTTACAACGTTTCCATGTAACTGCTAAATTTTATATCTACCACTCCTGGAAGCATTTGCACTGACGTCATGCATTCATTAATTCGCTCCTTCATTTACATGTGCATTCAAGCTACATTCCTTGTGCTTTTGCTCTGTTCAGGCCCTGTGCTAGGTGGCGGAGAGATAAAAGGGATTAAACCTAAACCAAGCAGATCAAAGCAAACTGCCTCTGCCCAGTAGGAGCTGACACAGTGAAAGGGACAATTCGACAAAACACCACTCATGTAACAAACGCCGTGGGGACACAGGAAGCTACGGAAAACTCAACCTGGAGATGAGTTGGAGGGACTAGTCCGAGGGTCGAGCTGATCAGGTTTAAATACGGGATCCCACGTGGAGACTCATTGCATCCACGGCCAGTTAGAGCTTTGCAGTGAAATGCTGTGAGCCCCCCTCTGATGACGGGGTTGCAGGGAGGGTCAACAACTGTAGCTGATCGTGGAAAAAAGAGGAAAAGACAAGCCTTGTGGTAGTTAATACAAAGGGTTCAATAATGGCAGGAACGTGGAACATGTCACCTGCAGGTGACATGGCATCTGAATGGCTAAATTACGCACCCACCTACAGACCTCTGTCCCCACAGCACAGCCGGCCCCTCCCCATCATCCATCCTCCGCAGGGAATTCGGTGAGATCAGGGGCTCTGCCGCACAGGCAAACGTTACCATTTACCTCCCATCAGGTAACACTAAAGAAGCTTTTATTCTCACCAAGTGTATACGACACTGTGGAATTAGAAGTGTGTTTTCATCATGGGGCCCAGCCGTGCGCCCTCTACTGTCCAAGACAGAGAACAATTTAAGTATTGTTGCCGCGTCCGAGATGTTCAATGAGATACTGCAAATAGAAAATTAGGGGTTCCTGTTGTGGCTCAGCAGGTTAAGAACCCGACATAGTGTCAGTGAGGATTCAGGTTCCATCTCTGGCCCCTCTCAGTGGGTTAAGGATCCCGTGTTGCCCCAAGCTGCAGCGTGGGTCACAGCTGCAGCTCCGACTTGACCCCCAGCCCAGGAACTTGCATATGCCTCAAGGGCAGCTGTAAAAGAAAAGAAAAAATAAGAATGGAAAGAGATCGAGGCATCAGTAATCTCTGCGTTTTCTTGACCCCCCCCCCCGGAAAGAAAGTGGGGGTGCCGTTTAAGAAGGTTCCTGATTTCTGACCTTATTTCACAAAAATAGGAGATTTGCCCAGGCAGGCAAGTGAGTTATGGGATGGCTTCCTTGATTTGCCTAAGGATGAAATTGAAAAACCAAAAGCCAGAGTCTTGGCTAAGGAATAGTCAAATGATACGCTTTTCTCCAAAAGTGTCTTTTCCAAGCTATGCATACTTCATATTCTGGGAAATCTGAGTAATTTTCAAGGGTATTTTGATCACGTAGGCTTTCCGATTCACTCGCTGACTTTAGATTCTATTAGATTAACTATCTACAGCCCCTCACCCCAGCCCAAGGTCACAGGAGATAGTGGCTGTGCTATAGTAACAGTGGAAAAGGGGCTGCCATTCTCTGGCCACACGGCCCTCCAGCCACAGGCTAAGGTGATGCAAGAGGTGGGGTTCTTCCTTCAACTGCTGGCGCCACAGAAACGGTGGGGAAGCCGATGCGTGGCTGAGCATAAGCCCCATCCACGCGTGGCACTTCTGCCTGATCCCTGCTCCAGCTGTGGTCTCCAAGGTGGAGTAGTTTTAGCCTCCTGTCAGCTGCAGCATCCCAGGCTCCCTGGGGGTGCCCAGCATTCTTGGGAGATGGACTGGAGTCTGAGAGGCTTTATCCGGCCAGATGAGTGGGTCTAAAAAAGCAAGCCCATGAGTCACTCTCCTCTACTTCCTGAGTCTTTCTCTACGCTGGACACTCTCCTAGAAGCAATTCTTTATTTTTGCTCAAGATCGTTACTTTTCTCTGTCTGAAAGCTAAGGGACGAGGTGGGGGGTGGGGGGTGCCTTATGAATGGACATTAACTGTTCTATTATCTGAAATGTTGCAGGGGATGAGTCACTGCTAGCTCAGATCATACCACGGTGTATACTAAAAGGGGTACCCCTTCCTCAAGACTCTATTCCATCTTTTAGAAAATTATTATGATAACTATGCAGGTCACCATCTTTTCAGCCCACAGAATCATAACAAAAATACCAAATTAAAAAAAAATGATGCATCCAGTGTGATCAACACAGCCTTAGATATGGCATTTTTGTGCAGTATACAACCTGAACAGCCATCCGTGGCGGCCCTCAGTGTGGACATATATCAGCCCAGTGGGCACTGGAAAGGAGGCACCGGCTTCTCTCACTGCTGGAGGGAGTGTGTGAGGAGCAGGCCTGCAAGAGTTCTGGGGGGCAGCTGGGGGCTCTGGGCAGTAAAAGAATTTCCTTGGTTTTAGGTGCTGTTGGTTCCATCACTGCTGCCTGGAGCAGGTGAGAAGGCTGGGCTGCCTGCTGGAGAGGCTTCCTCTGTCTCCAGTGATGTGCGTGGATGGAACCCCCAAGTGTAAGTGCAGTGGGCCAGCACAGTGGGTTCTTCTTTCATTCAGGTCAGCAGCAGGACCACAGCTCATCTTATAGATGTTTTCCCAAGCCCTTTCTTTTTTTGTTTTTGTTTTTGTTGTTGTTGTTGTTGTTGTTGCTATTTCTTGGGCCGATCCCTCGGCATATGGAGGTTCCCAGGCTAGGGGTCAAATCGGAGCTGTAGCCACCGGCCTACGCCAGAGCCACAGCAATGCGGGATCCGAGCCACGTCTGCAACCTACACCACAGCTCACGGCAATGCCGGATCGTTAACCCACTGAGCAAGGGCAGGGACCGAACCCGCAACCTCATGGTTCCTAGTCGGATTCGTTAACCACTGCGCCACGACGGGAACTCCTCAAGCCCTTTCTAAAACCTATAATGTGACTTAACACTTTTCCTAACTTCGAGATGCATATTTACTACCCCTATTCCACTGAGAAGAAGACCCAAGTTCAAGAGGCTAAGTCAGCTGACCAAAGTCACAACATTTGTAAGAGCAGATGGAGAATAATATCAATACCCCTGCTTACTGAGTGCTTACCATGTGACCTTCTGAGTTCTTGTTGAGTGTGAGCAAGCGCATCCAAACCCCAATCTTAGGGGGTAGCACCGTGAGCCTTCCCATTGCACAGAGAAGGCAGTGGAGGTCCAAGATCACACAGGAAGAAGAAGGTGATAGAACTGGGGTTGGGATGGTAAAACCATAGAACCTCGGACTGAAAGCGAGTCTTCACTATGCCAGAGCGTCTCTTTTCCTAGAAGCAGAAACCTTCTCCCGAGGAACCCCATAAAAGAGGAAGCATTGGGCCTGCATCTCCACTCCTCCCCACTCACTTAGCCAGGCTTCCTGTAGATCTGGCTCCATCTATTCGCTGCTGCGTTTCCTCATCTACATCAGTGGATGCATTTCCCTTACACTCTGTAGAGTAAAAGGAGATGGTCCCCTTAGCATTTCTTGAGAGCCCTGCAAGAGTCTGTCTCACCCTCCGTTTCTGTCCAAGGAAAGCCCCAGGGTTGAGCCTTCAGGGCTTATTCCTTTGCTGGCACCCGGCCTGGGGCTCCTTGAATCCAGGCCTTGGAGGATCATCCTCTCACCTCCGTGCCTTACATGCTAGTCATTCATTTATTCATTCACTGAATTAGCTGCTTATCCAACACGCCTCCATCAGGAACTAGAAAACAGTGAGCAGACACCATCACCGCCTTCCTTTGTTCACAGCCTGCAGCGAAGAGAGACAAGCAAGGGACTGTTCTAGTCTCCTGTACTCCGATGTACTAACTAGTCTCCTGTACTAGGTGGGAGGGCGTCTGGGAGCCTAGGGAAAGGGTTTTGAGCCTGCCGAGTTTGCAGCCAGGACAGGAGCAATGGGGAGAAGTTTAGAAGGGGGCAGTGAAATGAGAGTTTCCAAGAAGTTGACAGTTCCCAGATGGTCATTCTGGGTGTGTGTGTTCCAAGGAAAGGGAACGGAAAAATCGTGGCATTTTGGGAACTCCTGGCAGTTTCAGAAAGAGGTGGTTCTGTGTTTCAGGATCGGAGAGTGGAGGTGGTGGCACCACGGTGGTTCAAGGGGGAGCTGGGGAGACGTGCCAGGTCATGAGACCAGAAATGAAACATTTAGGCTTTGTCCTCTGGAAAATGAGGAACCAGGTTTAGGGCCCACGAGTGACAGGATAGATGACTTGTTGTCGTGACGCAATCATGCCTTGAGGTCCAACCTTCATCTCTCAGGTCTTAGAATCCAGCAAAGCTGCGCGTGTAGTTTGCATTCGACCGGGGCTTTGGGGAACCGGTTCCGACCCTCTGTGAGCTCTGAGCACGGTGTCCTGCAGCAGATGCAGGTGTGGGGTAGTGAAGAACGGCGTCTTGGAGCCCATGGCACACAAGGCGCAAGCACGAGGCCCAAGTGCAGCGCTGCCCTGGGGAACAGGCTTCTGCGCATGTCCGCCTTGCTCCCGCTTCCCCCTCTCCTCTCTGCCTCCCGCTGCGGAGATGCAAGGACACGTGTCTGGGGCTGATGGGAAGGCCACTATAGGAGATCTGGTGGGTCAGTGTGATGAGAAAACGTCTGGTTGATGTGGTTGATGAATACTTTCACAGTAGACCAAATCCGTCTATGAAAACCACAGACAACAAGGATATTGCTTGCAGAATAGGTCTCCGTGTGTAAGCATCTTCAAACACATTGTTTCGTTTGTATCACAGATGCTCTCCACTCCAACCCCGCTGTATGCAACTGAAACACTCAAGAAATAAAGTAGGATGGCTAGATTGAGCAAATACAAATACAGACAGAAAAAAAAAAAAAAACAAAAAACTTCTCCTGTGATGGAAGGAACCATAGGGTGGGATTCGATGGGAGTCCCCGGGATAGGCGCTCCGTCTAGCTGGGGGAGCTCAAGGTAGCTTTCTGGAGGAGGGGATGCCAAGTGGATTCTTGAGGGGCTGGTCTGGGTTACCCAGGATGAGAAAGTCAAGAACACTCCCAGTAGAGGAATCAGCTTATGCAGGACCAAGAGGTTCGAGATATAGGTGGGAGGACAGGGCGGAAGAGGCGACCGTCTCGCGGGGTCTCAGGTCTGCTCCTCTTCTTGCCCCTTAAGGTGTGGGGCAGAGCCTGTGCGCCAAGCTGCTCTGTGCCTGCGACCAGACGGCGGCCGAGTGCATGGCCCCCGCCGTCTATAACCAAAGCCTCAGGTCGCCAGGCAGCCAAGACTGCCAGGGCGAACCGCTGTCCTGTGAGGACCCCCGCGTGCCTCCAGCTTCCTCCCTTGGCTCCAGCTCCGAGGAGAACAGCGAGGAGGCCCCGCCCCGCCCAGAGGGCCCGACAAGAACCAGAAGATTCCTGGGGGGGTCCCTGGGTCTCATGGGCACCAGGCTGCAGCATGGCCCCAGATAGATTCCCAGAGCAAGCGACCAGCGCACCCTGTCCTTCTGTTCCTTCTGCCTCCACCCTCCCCTTCTGCTCACCAGAGGCTCAGAGGGGGAGAGGTGGGGAGACCCTTGCCCGCGTGCATTGTGATGGGTTTGTCAGCTCACACTTGAAGGTGCACACTTGAAGGAGCAGGCGGGTGACAGGTGGTTCTCTGCTTTCTGTAGTGCGCTGGGGAAGCTCAATAAATACTCCAATCAACGTTTCTTCGTCTGATTTTCAAGAAATGTTGTGGATATCGGTACATGAGTAAGATCGCAAAGGGGAGATGACAGAGAAAGGGGAGGAGAACCTCCAGTCTCTAATCACTAAAAGCTACTTTTCCCATTAAAAAGAGAGAGAAGGCAGTATATTTAATCAATGGTATAAGATCACCTACGGTCACCAACAAATCCCCCAAAGATGTATGCCAGAGACTGAGGTGACAGGTCCTCTGGGACGTTCGAAGAGAGTGGCCATGTACCACAGCCACCGCCATGAAGAATCACTGCTAAGCCTGTCTTGAGTCTGGCAATATAAATTGACTTTTAAAAAATAGGGTTTAGGATCCAGCATTATCACCACAGAGGACTGGGTTGCTGCTGTGGCCCTGGTTTGCTCCCTGACCTGGGAACTTCCATATGCCATGGGTGAGGCCATTTTTAACTAAGGCAAAATAGTGAGTAAGTGTAACAAATGCAATAGCTACTATAAAAATGTACTTATACAGAAATGTTTGATTTTGTTTTACTGCTTACATACAAATTGCACAGTGAATTTTTACACTTCGAAAGAACTCCCTTCATTACATTTAGTACATATACTGGCATGAATAAAACAAAGTAGTTCCACTTTCAGACAGGAAGCAGGGAAATATTGTGAGAAAGGGGAAGTGAACTGCTAGTAGAGTGTTATGATTCTAAAAGCTAATGAGTTCAAGGTATTTAGGAAGAGTGTGCGCGTGTGTGTTCAGGTTGACTCCAACAACTCTACATAAGCAAAGACAACACAAGTATAGGAGGGATGTTTAAATGTTAACTATTCAATGTCAAGGTAAAAAATAAATGATACAGGCAACAGTATACAGCAAAAAGAGAATGATTAACAGTTTTTATTAAGACTTTAAATATCTACAAAAATATAGCAATACAGTGAACTTCAACTAATCCTAAACTTTCAGTATCCAAACTGGCAATATGATATATTACATGCATACCTATCAGCTGCAGGACCTCCTGCAATCTCCTGGAAGGGACAAGTCAAAGGAAAAATCCACCAATTCTTGGGAATCCTTGTTAACAAAGACCAGCTCAGTAAGCTAGGATACATAGAAGTTTACTATGTAAAAATAACAACTACAACCAGGAAAAAACCCCAAAAAACCCAAATCAACCGTTTACAAACAGACCAAGAGGAAGGTGTGATAAACATTAACTGAAATGATTTTCTCTTACATGCTACACATGCAGTTTTAAATCACAGAGAAATGTGAAGTTTCGTAGAGCAAAGTTTGTTTTGCATGAGTGCAAATGAATATATATCTTCTTTTCTTATACTATTAAATTATATATTTTTTATACAAAAGCACACAGTGTTAATCTATAAAATGACATCCAAGTGGATGATGATTGTTTTAGCCTGTCCCCCTGCTTAGATTTTTTTAATGCAAAATCAAAAGTTAGTATCTTTCGTTAAAAATAGAGAAGAAAAAAGGGAAATTAAAAACAAACGTAAAACTTGGCCTATTAAGTGGTGAACCATTTTACCTGGTCAAGGGGGCCATTTAGTCCCCCAGTGGTGACGGCACAGTTACTCAGAAAACAGCGTCTTGTTTATCTACACTGAGTAGGTAACTAAACCATGCAAGACGTTTGAGTATCATTTTATAGGTTTAAAAGACTAAGATCTTTTGCAAGTTGTTTAAAGATGCTGTGCTTTGGTTTAAATATTCAAGAGTTTCAAGTATGCTGGTCCTATTATTACTTCCTTAACTTTGTTTCTGCTAAAGGTGCCCAAAGAACCCTAAACCCAAAGGAGGAACAGGCCATTCTTCACTGGGATTTTTCAAACAAAAGCAAAAGCTAGAAACTAAATTATTTTGGGACTACAATGTTTGATATGTATATTGTTTTGTGTAAAAAGGAATCAAATCTGAAAAGGTAGGAGAATTATAAACAGATTATTTCATAAGAATGTCCTAAGAGATTTCGTAAGAGTTGAAAAGAAAGTTGTTCATTCTGCCATGTGACGGAATTCACTAAAACATACATAATTTTAAGGAAACACCTTCTGTTAGCACATGTAATCTTGATAGATTAAATCAACACAAGTTTAAATTGACGACTGCTAAAACCATAGGCACTCTTTTCAAATATAATTATCACGAATCATAAACAGAGATGCACACAAGTTACAGTTCAAATCTTAAAAATTAAAAGTCCATTTGGGGCATTTTTTGACTATGAGAATTTAAAACAATGCACAGTATAAAAATGTAAATTAATGTGCTCTTAAAAGAAATAAAAATGTATGCACTCTTCACAGGTGAACTATTAGCTGTTTTAAATGTCTTTTTTTCTATACTAAATATATAGCTCATTTAATTAGTGGAGCCACACAAAATACCATTATAATTTCAAAGCGTAATCTGTAAACTAATACATCTTATGATGTAAAAAATATTGCACAGTTCGGTACTCCAAGAGCAAGCTCTAAGACTCTCAAGTAGAATGGTCAAACTTGGCAGAAAACACAGTATTGTAAGAACCAGACACTTTAAAGTATGGAGGTTTTGGGGTCACATTCTAGGAATATTACTCAGTGAATGTTATTACCATAAAGAGGACGAGGACTGACGGCCACATATTTTTTTTGCTCTAACAAACTAACTGAGGGGTGCCTATCACAATATCTAAAACATGGGGACGAAAAATCACAAAACGGTTTTGCAGCCCCAGGATTAGGAATACAGTTGTATGTTTTTGCTTTTGCATTGCAGATAAAGAAAAAAGCAGTTCTAATTTTACACAGCTGTATAGATGTCTAAGAAATACTGTAAATACTTCATACACCTTCAACCCTCTGATGGCTTGTTGTTTTTTTTAATTACATGTTTGTGAAAAAAATTTCAATGTACTATTTAACAACGAATTAATGAGAGGCCAATGTATGTTCAATTTTAAAAAGCATCAGGAACCTCAAAAGAATTCACACGGCATAAACCTATCTTCAAAAGTACTCTAAATCATATGCTACAGTTGCAAAATTTCTAATCTGATATGCCAAGCATTTGGTTAAAGGTAAGTTCCATCATAGTTTTCAAGACGTATGTTAACAAACATCGAGTAAACCCTGAAACCTCAGCCTGGCCCTCATTTTTAGGCTTTATGCTGAGGTCTTCCTGAGCCACTCAGTACACACAGAGATCTGGAAACTTCATCTCGTAGACTGGGACAGACTGGTACTGGGCGTGCCCAGAAGTGATGGCGAGGGTTCCTGATGGGCTGGGAGGAGGACTGGAAAAGAAGAACCGGGCACTGTCAGCGGGTGTGCTGAAAAGCTGTGCACTTCACAGAGCATTCTCAGTACTCTGCGAGTCGCAGAGTAAGCCTCCTTCATCCGGGGATCAGAGGGATGTAGCTGCTGGCCAGCCACAAGACCACATGGGAGATAGATCACAAGGGTACCAAGCTGTTTTTAGGTCAAAACCAACATTTTCCTTTGAATATATGTATATATAATTTTTATAATGCGATTACTCCATACCCATTCATCTAAGCTTGCTTTGTTTCACTAGTAAAACATCTTTTATATACACACATGTTAACCTCTTCGGATGACAGCATGGTATTTCATTATAATGGATGCATTATAATTGATTCATTGTAATGGACAGATGCAGACTCATTTCCATTTTCCATGGTTATAAATAATGCTGACAGATCTATTCTTACACACACGTAATTTTATCCTGTCGCCTTGGTTTATGGTCTTACACACAGAAATTTCTGGATCAAAATGTACTCACAGTTCTGACACCACATGCCCTGCCAGAACACCAGCAATTTATACTCTGAACATCTGAGTGCGCCCATCCTCTTACTCCACTGTAAATACGGAGCATCACCAGCCTTCCTTGTTTCTTTCATCTCTGGCACTCTGACAAGCTGAAGGGAAGCCAGTCTTATTTCCTCGTTTTGGGCTACCACTAACGCTAGGTATCTGTAGATTCAGTATTCATTTTGTATTAATTTTCAAATGAATTTGAGCATACTGGCTGTATTTGCACTCAGTTTTCTCTTATCAATTTGGGAAAATGATCTTTTGTCATAGCATACCAATGCTTTTCCTCATTCATTACTCAATTCTTATCTCTACCATGGATGTTTATATTTCAAAATTCTCGTCTATTCAACTTACCTGTACAAAGTCCAACCTGTGGGAAGTACCAAAAATCTATCACACGTTTTCCTACTTAGTAAGGCAAATGCTCCCTTGGTTTTTTATTTCCACTGGTTTATACATGGATTCTTCCACACTGTCTTGAGCACCAATTGTTCAGATACAACAAACAATACTGTGAAGATTTTGACTAAAACTATAGATTAATCTAAAGGGAACTGATGTCTTTAAGATACTAACTTCCTATTCAATAACAAGGTATGACTTTTCATTTATTTAAGTATTTGTACGCATACTTCAGATTTAGTTGTAAGTCATATACGGTTTGTTATTATTTTATAGTTAAGAGTATAATTCACCATTCATATAATTATGAATTTTCATTAACTAATATATGAACTTATAGTCTGTGAGCTATTCTCAAATAAGTTATCAGCTGGTTTTCTTATATTTTACTGATATATTACTCTAGCCACTAATAATTTTTTTAATCTTATAATGATTTTTATTTTTTCCATTATAGCTGGTTTACAGTGTTCTGTCAATTTTCTACTGTACAGCAAGATAGCCACTAGTAATTATTTTGTAATCACCACTGCAGTATTTATAATCTTTTTATTAGGATATAACTTTTCATAGTGAAATGTAAGGGTACTGTTTGACAAGAACTGACAAATGTATCCACCCATGTCAATCACACCTGGTGAAGATACTGACACTTTCATCACTCATTCAAAAAAAGTTCCTGTGTCCTCAGCCAGTTCTCTCTACTCCCACATACCCACACACACACCCGCATCCAACAGTAACTGTGCTATCATCTCTGTCACTGAAGATTAGTACCGCTTGTTCTTGAATTTTTTTTTTTGTCTTTTTGCTATTTCTTGGGCCGCTCCCACGGCATATGGAGGTTCCCAGGCTAGGGGTCGAATCATAGCTGTACCCACTAGCCTACGCCAGAGCCATAGCAACGCGGGATCCGAGCTGCGTCTGCAACCTACACCACAGCTCACTGCAACGCCGGATCCTTAACCCACTGAGCGAGGCCAGGAATCGAACGTGCATCTTCATGGATTCATTTCCACTGTGCCACAATGGGAATTCCTCCTATATTTTTTGAGATTTACCCCCCATATGTGTTTTTTACTGCTGAATAGCATTTCTCTATATTAAGAGTACCACCGTTTGTCTACTGTCTCTTCATTCTCCTGTTGATGGACATCTGGTAATTATGAAAAAAGCTACTAAAACATTCATGTACTCGTCTTTCGTGAATCTAAGTTTTCATTTCTCTGGATAGATACTGAGAAATGGGATTAAAGGGCCAAGAGCATGTTTATAAGACACTGCCAAACTTGTGAAGTGTACCATTTTATAATCCCATGAGTAATACACGAGAATTCTTCTATAATGTCCAATACACTAAGCCTATCCAATGAATCTTTTTTCTATCAGGTATTAATCAGTTCTTGAACTGCAATTTAGTTCTCTTCTAGAGTTTCCATTTCTCTCCTAAAATATACCTATTTTTTCCTTTAAATTCTTTGATGTTTGTGTGTTTTCTTTTAAGGTCTCTGTCCACTAATTTCAATAACTAGTTTGATCATCTGGAGGGCTGCTGTTCTCACTGTATTTTCTTGCTCCTCTGTATTTCTTGTGCTTTTTTTTCTTTATTGTACTAAGGTCAAAGTGAATGAAGGAACAATGGTAACTGATGAAGAAGACTGCTTATTTTGTTTCTTTCCTTTTTTCTTTTTTTTTTAATCTTTTTGTCTCTTTAGGGCTGCATCCATGGCATATGGAGGTTCCCAGGCTAGGGGTCGAATCAGAGCTGTAGCTGCTGCCTACACCACAGCCACAGGATCCGAGCCCTGTCTACGACCAACACCACAGCTCATGGCAATGCTGGATCCTTAACCCACTGAGCGAGGCCAGGGACCGAACCTGCATCCTCATGGATGCTACTTGGGTTTGTTAACCGCTAAGCCATGATAGGAACTCCTGTTTCTTTTCTTGAGAATACAAACTCCTTCCTGTATTGTAGTTAGAGTGAGGCAAATTAACAAGAGGAAATATATCAAGTGGAAACGGAAAACCCTGAAGGTACATTAAGAAGTCTATTTCATTTCTTGTTATCATATAAGCTACCTAGAACCACTACTTCCTGACGAGGTGACCTTGGATCAGTTACCTAACTTCTATGTGCATCGGTTTCTACATCTGAAAAGTAAAAATAATCACTACATATTTTTTAGGTCTGTTGTAAACACTAAATGAAAGAATGTATTCAGTAAGTGACTATAAGTGTTCAATAAGTCACTATTAGCACTAAGGTTCAATAAATACAAACTATCAGTAGTACCTGTAGTACCAATAAAACAGAATTAGTCATAAAACATTAAGTCCATATAGTTAGGGTAGTCTGATTGAATGTCATATTGTGGTCCCTAGCAACATTTCTTTTAAGAACATGAGCTACAGATTTGAATTTTGACTATTTCCACTCACTAGCTGGATAAACTTCAGCAAATTATTTTACTTCTCTAAGCCTCAGTGTCTTTACCTGGAGAATAAACAAACAAAAAAAGCAACAAACAAACAAAAAGTTAGGTAGACCTAACTTTTCAGGACCATGGCAAGGATGAGCAAAAACAACAGACGTAAGGCAGGGAGCCTAAGATCAAGTACACAGTAGATTTGCTATTACAGCTAATAGGCATCGGAGTAGCTGCTGACAGGGAGTGTTGCCTGCCATTGCAGTAAACGAAGAATGCTGCCTGCCATGACAGGTCCATGAGGGTCAAGCCACCAGCCACTGCAGTCCCCCAGTGGTGCCCCTGGGAAGAATTCAGGATTGAGAAAAGCAGGAAGCATTCTGTTCTTTGGATACTGGCTCTAGACAGTTAAGATGCTTATCGAGGAATAATTTCAATGAGCCCAGATCCTTGTACCTTCCTATACAGAAAAGCACTAAAATCATCAACCTGAGATGTCTGTTCCTTGGGATGAGCAGGAATCTTTTGAGGTCTGACCACACGTACTTTCCCCCAGACTACAACTCCTATATTTCCAGGCTCTTCCCTTAACTCTGGAGCAGTTCCTCAAAGCTATCTGAGAGCTGTCTCCTTGCTACAGTCCTCAGTAAGGTCCCCAAATAAAAGTTAACTCACAACTTTTAGGATGTGCATAAATACCCACACCCGGCAATTTTATGCACCATACCCAGCAATTTTCTCTGAATCTAAGATACGTAGTAGCACACTGCGTATTTCAGTCTATGTTCTAAATTTTGGTAAACAAGTGATTCTCATTTTAGTGGGGGGGGGGGTGGCAGGGATAAGAAGAATAAGAAGTTATACTGATGGAAACTATGCATAAAGGCAGAAAAAAGGGCTGGGAGAAAAAAAGCCAAGTGAACCAGAACATCTATCTGTTTATTCTATTTATAAGATATGGGGTTTGAAGCAAAACACTTAGTTAATCCAGTTGAAAATGTAAAAGATACAGCTGATGTAGAAAAAAATTTCAGCTTCTATCTATGGCTCCTGTACTGTGTGCCACCTTGTACAGAGACCAGCTCCACATTGAAGTGAATATAAGAATATGCAGAAGTTCTCTCCTTAGATGGAACCTGGAGTTTGTCTCTCCCTCTGCCATGTGGTTTATTATTTAATGGCCAATAGATGCAGAATAACCAATATTAGATGTCCTATGTTTCTGGAGTATAAAATATAATCATCCATATGATAGCCACATTTCTAGGAATCCCTCCCAGATACCAAAATCTTTGGATGCTCTAGTGCCTTATATAAAATGAAGCAACATTGGCATATGACCTACATACATTCTTCCTTATATTTTAAATGATATCTACATTACTTATAATATCTAATGCAATATAAATGTTCTGTAAATAGTTGCCAGCATGCAGCAAATTCAGGTTTTGCCTTTTGGAACTTTCGAAGATACCCCCCCCCCCAAATACACCCACATAGATAGATAGGTAGATAGATAGATAGATAGATAGATAGATAGATAGATAGATAGCTGTTCTTGTGGCATGCGGAAGTTCCCAGGTCATGGATTTAATATGTACCACTGCAGTGACCCAAGCCACAGTGATAATGCCGGATCCTTAACTCAATGCGCCACAAGAGAACTCCTTTACCTAACCATTTTGATCCACTAGTGGTTGAATCTGTAAATGCAGAATCCACTGATACAGAGCACCAACTATAACTAATAGCAGGATACAAATGGATATGGATTTAGGAAAATGGAAGGAAAGTTTAAGAATTCAAGTGAGCCATTTGCACAGGTAGAATCATTATTACCCTGGAAAGAACTCTGAGGTTGAACCACATAAAATTGTGGTTTTTGCAGGTCAAAATGGTTAAATGTGAGAAATTACCTTGTTAATAAGCATGTCATTAGAATTTGTCTTCCAAATTACTCAAATGTCAAAGGACATTTGAGGGCCATTGTGAATGAATAAATGATCTATAAAGAAAGACTAGGAAAGCTAGAAGCCATCTGGACAAGAAACGGTATCATATCAGACTATCCAGTAAACAGAATGACTATAAAACAAAGCTACCAATATGATCTTGTATTTACCTTAAGTGAAAAGCACAATTACTTAAACAGCTACAAATTTACAGGGGTCTGTAATATAGTTTCTACTTTGTTGTTTTATTGTTCTTATAGTACCTAAACCTTACCGTATGGTCAGTTCCAATATTTGAGCAAGTCTATCATGAAGCAAATTTGCCTACAAAGGAGAAAACAATGTTAAAAATGGATCTCTTATGTTACAAATACTCATATATAATCATACAAGTGCAATTTAAAGGACAAAGCATAACTTAACTATCAGGCTTATGGTGCAGAATGCTTTTTAATGTTTTGGTTTTATCTGTCTCATATAGTGCAATTTAATGTAAAGTTTATCTTTTATTACTTTCCTAGTTTCACTGGTAAAAACAAACTGATGGACACACAGAACAAAATACCCACAGCAAAATCACTGAAAACCACTGCAAAAAAAGTTTCAAAACAATCACAGTCATTAATGTTTAGTATGGGATCAGCCACTCCCGTGAGCTTATACAGAGCTGGGCCTTCAGAGCTTTTGGTTCCTATCTGATCTACTATTTTGTGTTCTATTGATTTGCCTAAAGCTTGGAACCTACCCCAAATGTTTCCACAAGATCAAATCTCACCTCCACCCCCTTCACCATGTGTTTACTTACTTTGGACTCACACTGTGCTGCTATTTCTTCAAAAGGTGCTTTCTGGAACTTCTCTATCACTAGACGCCGCTTTTCCTTTTCCTGTTCTTCCAGTCCGTTGGTATCTATATAGATGTTTAAAACGACCCATTAAAGGGAATAGAGAATTTTATAGATCCTTGCCAATGTCTATAGGAGCAAATGATCAAAATTAAGGGTAGTTTATAGGACTCCTTGCATAGAGAAAAAAGCAAAAGGTGTAACATCCTTGAAATGTCTCAGTTAAGGCTTTCTAGAAAGCACACACAGGAAAAAAAATTTAAAAATCTCACAGCACAAAACCCTTTTACATAGACTACCTTTGTCCCTCTTACCAAAAAGCAGAAGCATGGCAACCTTCTACAAGTCGAACAACTTCAAGGCCCTTCCTGAAGGATGATTCTTTTTCTCAACAATCATGCCCAATACATATGAATCACTAAATTAAAAGTCTGCTAAACCTGATAGTGAATGGAATAATCCCAATACAGACAGGGTCATTTGAAGCCAAATTGTTTTAGCCTTTTCCATTTGTCTCCCATCATTTGAAAATAGCTTTTTAGGGCTATACCTGAAGCATATGGAGGTTCCCAGGCTAGGGGTCTAATTAGAGCTATAGCTGTCGGCCTACGCCACAGCCACAGCAACGCCAGATCCTTAACCCACTGAGCGAGGCCAGGGATCGAACCCACAACCTCATGGTTCCTAGTGGGATTCGTTTTCGCTGTGCCACAACGGGAACTTCCCCAAGGGCTTTCTTAAATCTTGCTTTTTAAAAATACCTGGGAATGTGTGTGCTGAAGAACATGCTGACTAACCACTAGCAAAGTTGGATGGCACTGCCTTTGTTCATATTAATCAATGCAGCTGACAGGCAAATAATGTCTTAGTATTTTGCTCACAATACTTTTTGACTTGAAGTATCCCCTGAAAGAACCTCCTCCAGGACTCCAGGGGTCCATAGACATCCTTTGAGAAACACTGCCACAAACTGTAAGTTCCTCAACATGTCTTAGTTATTTCTAAATGTCTCAAAGTATCTCGTACCTAACGGGTGTTCAAAAATTGCTTACAAAATTCATTATTTTATTTTGGCAAATTTGATATATTACAATAAGAAAAGAAATCCTCTAACGGATTAGGCTGAAAAAGGCCAGGTTTTATTTCATGTATGATGGGTACTAGAGAGCTTCACTTCCCTTGATAATGATTTTCTTATTCTAATATTTCTTAAAAGTTGAAAGCCAATTTCCACTCTCTATTGTCAAAATCAATTTCCACCCTCTACTGCTTTACCAGTTAGAAATGAACTGAGATCAAGGCATCATTAGTCTAGTGGTAATTTATACTACTATTTCATCGAAGATTCATTTAAAAATTTTTAAAAAGAGGCAAATTATATAATTTAAAATTTATTCCCATAAAGACCAAAGGAGAAAAAAATCAGAGTACTGTTTTATGCAAAGATATATGAAAGGACAATAGAGTCAGTCAGACCTGGGTATGAAATTTGGCTCCAGCATTTACAAGCTATGTGATCTCAGGAGAGTTGTTAATTTCTCTGCCTCTGTGTTCTCAGTGATAAAACGTGATAGTCTATCAATTTCAGCTAGCTCCTTTCTCTTACCCCATTAAAAACATATTTCTAATTATATTATTATAGGCCTATTAGAAATCATGTCTGTAATTCTCTAAGAATTTCTCAGAATTGTCATCCATCCACCTCCTATAACAGGAAACACATTTACCATTTCTCATAAATTCATGCAACCTGAAAGCTGGCCACCAAATAAGGGTGCTATTAAAATACATGGTGGTATGCTCTCATAGTTCTAGAAAAGGCAGTCTATACAAAGGAAAGACTTATGACAAGACAAGAGAATTGCAAAAGCCTAAAGAATGCAATTAAATAAATCGATCATATATTTATATAGAAATCAAGAGTATATGTGTTTACCATGCTGCCTCTATTAATTCTGGCATCTAAATGAGTACTAAGCTAAAGATAAGCTAGAGAAATATTACGAGAGTTAACAAGCAAAGATCTCACCAATTGCTTTCTTTAATGCTTCAAAGGTGATTTCTTCAGTATTACTAACCTAGAGAAAAGTGATTTTAAATAAAATGAAGAGTTAAGCAAGGTCAGTATAAATGATACTTTCACTTAGTTACAAATCATCTAAGAACTTTTACAAATTATTTTCTTTGTGTTGGCTAGGTTTGTGATTATACTGTCCACAGTATCAAATAATCTCCACTTTTTCATTGATTTTAACAATGGCCTAACTGTAGTGGTTCTCTAAACTCGTCTACAGCTGATGTTAGGCTGGAGGAATTAGCACCTTTTAAGGCAACCCAACCAACATTCAAAGTAGAATTATATATAAATTCATTTTAAGCTATGTAATAAAACTAAGTACTCATACTCTATACTTTTGGTACCACATACAGATTACAAATCAAAAATGAAGTAATCTAAAACTTTAAATTGTTTAAAAGCAAGAATCACTGCTTTGAAAAGTGTTCACTGAATATAGTTGACCAACATCTGAAAATAATCATACGCTGGATCTTTTAAGGTCAACTACCAAATCTTATTCTCCAGAAATACCTTTTAACTTGAGGTTTTCAAATCTCTTGCTTTGAGACATGTAAAAGCTATGAAATCAACTGCTATAAAAAAAAAGCCAGTAATATTTTTTGTGGCACTAGCACATTTTCAGAAGGAATAATATATGCAATTACTATAGTATCTCTGAAGAAAAAAGTTAAAAAACGATAATATGAGTACTTGCCTGGGACTCTGGTCATCCCTAATTTTAGCTCATGAGCTTCTTTTTTTTTTTTTTTTTTTTTTGCTAAGTCTAAGGCAGCAAGACTACTGAAAGCAAAAGACTTCATCTTTGACCTTAGCTTCTCTGTAACACAAAGGCTTTAGCTGGAAATCAAGCAGCAAGAGTTCCACTACCTCAGTTTTTCTACTGAGGGTTCATATTTCTAGTTGAAGTCAGATTAAACTTGGGAATCTTCAGTTGCTTTGTTCTAGATATTTGGAGCAGATATACAAGATTAGGCTCTGTCTGGTCAATTATTTGCACCTAGACGATATCTAGTACTTCAATGAAAAAACCCACTGTTGTTCTTAAACTGGTGAAGAGCTTTAGACTTCAGAGAAACCACTAAAGTACAGAAAGAACAGAGGAGAAGCCAGAAGGCCAAAATTCTTATTACAGAGAATTTTTACTTATTATTTGCTCAATCCTGGATAAATGAAAAGCTAAAGTATTTTATCTAATAACTCTATTATAGCCTCTCCTAATTTGGACAATTATGATGCATTCTCCTAGCATCAAAAACCTCCAAGTCATTCTGTCCCTATCCTTTGTTTACCTCCTTCCTCCAAATCCCCTTAAGGCCCTTGTTGGTCCTACCCATTCCACCTGCTCTCCTATCCCTCAGCTCCAGCCACTCAGCTCAAGTGCAGACTATCACAGAGCATTTCCTAACTGGGCTCCTCACCACCAACTTCTTCTTTCCAATCAAGCCTAGTCACACTTTCAAGATTCCTCTTATGAAAGCAAGCTCTGATAATGACAATGTCCAAATTTCAGTGTCTCCCCACGTTCTACTAAAGTACATAGAAAGCCCTCAGCATGGTGATAAAACCTTCTATACCTCGGCTTCAATCTCCTTTCCCACTCTTTCCTTTTTGTGAATTCAATTTTTTTTAAAAGAGTAATTTCTTTATACTAATGTTTAATGATTCGCTTTTTTCATACAAAGTAGCTGCTGAGTACAAGCTGCCTACTTCACTTGGTGCTTAAGCAAACTAGAGTCTGTCCCAACTCTACAGAAAACACTGGTGGTGCTGGAGTTCTGGAGAAATGGTGCAAAGGCATCACCCTAGAGGAGTTTCAACATCCCATTTACTCTTCATGACTTCTGCCTTCTGCATGACCTGTAACTCTCACCTAGACAACAACTTGGGGCTGCACAGAATCTCCCATTCATCTTTTTCCAATCCGACTAGCTGTTACATCACACCCACTCCTGCCTTAGTAATTTTACAGCACCTAGCTCAGCTGGCTCTGACTAATATTTGCTTGATGCCAAGTCTCCTTATTTCATTAGCACACATATGGGTTTCTTCAGCTGTATCTGGGAAAAAGGCAGGAATATGTATGTACAAAACAAAGATCTGTTACTTGTCCTAGAAGAGATGACCATCCTTCTCAGCCAACCAATGACTTACTTTGTATAAAAAATTTAGTATGTACTCAAAATTCAACATATATAATCTCCATTCCATCCCCAGGCAGTCAAGCCCTGACTATTACCTTTTAGAGAGCAGGACTGAGTCATGACTCAGGTTTTATTCATATCCATTATGCATCTTGTGCTTTACTCTGTTAGTAAAACTGGTCATTCAATACCAGGAGGCAGAGACACCTCTATCTATTTTAGCCATTTATTTCTTGAATGCTTTAATTTAGGTGTCTTTATACATTAACAGGGCAAGTTTTAGGAAAAGTTCTCTAAGTGAATGACAGTGGGCTACAATTGGAATTACAAATCTTAGAACTGACATAGCTCAAATGGATCAAGGTATTTTAACAGACCATAGTGATGAGCTCAGATATATCTAGGGAAAACGAAATATGATCCTCATCTAAACAGTATTCTTTTTTTAAAAAGTTATAAGCTCTAAAAGCAGATATCAAATATATCTGAGTACTAAGCGGGATTATGTGGGATTATGTATATACGATTTCAAATAATTTTGATGAAGTAATGCTTTTCTTATTTGAGTCACTGTTAGGAAATTTACTTATTCTTAGTTTGATATTTTGTTATACCATTAACTGGTGAATACCTAACTGATGAGAATTTTTCCAGTCCACATATGAAGTTAATTAGTTTTAGCCTAGAAGGTACTGTTAGTCCATCTTCTGGTACTTAAACAAACCCTTCCTAACACGTAAAATCAGATTCCATAATGGTATATGAGTTTGAAACTCCCATGTGCTCAAGTAAATCTTACAAGAAACTGTACTTAACTTTTCAAATACTCAGTGTGAGGCATATTTGATTTAGGATTTACAGTTATAGCAAAGATAAAACAATAGGATCTTTAACAAGTTAAAAAATGTATTAATGAATTTTTAATGTAAAATTCATGCTCAAGAATCTTCCTCCTACACTGTCTTCATGCAAATGTTTTTTCTTTTAGTTCATTTTAACAAAACAGACTGATTCTTTGCAACAGTTTGAAGTGTTATATGTATTTTTAAAAGAAATAAAAATGGTTAACAAAAGGCAAATGGAAAAGTACCAGTTAATGAAATAGACTGCACTCCTGACAAGTATAAACTAAGGTTTTGGATGAATTTCTTCCCTCAAAAGGTAATTGCAGCAAATTCATATTCATTAAAAGACAACTGGTGCGATATTCTTCTTGCTCGTAAGGAGTATATAAATCAAAATGCCTTTGAAGAGGTGACATTTAGGGAAGACGATTCTTCCTGAGTCCTAATTGGCAGGACCCTTTAAACCACCCATAAGGCCATACATTCCCAAATGAACACTAACTGCCTATTCAAACTACTCTGAGGCTCTGCAGCTAACTTCTTGATAAGATGGATTAATTGTACATGATAGGGAGTTCAATAGCATAAAAGATAAAAAGTAATTGGCAGTACCTTGGCCGCCAAATAGTTTTAACTCCTGAAGACAAATGACCTGACAAGAGACTGGATGCAGGGGGAGAAAGGAGGCTGAGAAAGCATGAATTCAGACAACTTCCTTCCCCTTTTCTTATATGGATATTCTTTTAATTATTTATATTGTACCAATGAGAAATAATGAAATACCTAAGGAGGCAAACAATGGATAAACCACAAGGAGGAGACTGACTTGACATGCTGGCATTTTTACTTGACTATCAAAAAATTCTCTGCTTATTTGTGTGGATAAGTCCTAGAGAATAGTGGCTGCATTTTCTCCCTATAACTCAGGAGGGTACACTCTTGAGCTCTATTGAAACAGGAGAAGAACATTAAATCTATAATGTTTCAAATAACTCCTTAAAGAGTACATGGATCATTGATACAGCTTAACCTAGGATTAAATTCATCATATTCACTATCTAAAATGATAAAAAAAATTTTCTTGTAGGTGAAATTCTGAAATTTTCTAAAAGTAGTGAGCATTTGGCTTCACATGAAAGTGTATAATTCCATTTATTCTCATAACTTATGTTTCAGAAATCTTTTTTTTTTTTGTCTTTTTTGCCTTTTCTGGGGCCACTCCCACAGCATATGGAGGTTCCCAGGCTAGGGGTCTAATTGGAGCTGTTGCTGCCACCTTACACCATAGCCACAGCAACTTGTGATCCGAACTGCGTCTGCAACCTACACCACAGCTCATGGCAATGCCGGATCCTTAACCTACTGAGCAAGGCCTGGGATCAAACCTGCAACCTCATGGTTCCTAGTCGGATTCGTTAACCACTGAGCCACGACGGGAACTCCCTGTTTCATAAATCTTTAAAAGTAAATAGTATGTAAACGGCCTACTTATTTAATAACAGGTCTTGTGCAACATTTCTTACTTATTAAAAAAACTTACTTAACACATAATATTAAGTTTATGTATCTTTATAGGTATCTGAAATGAGCTCAGTAAAATAAACATATAAATAAATTCAAGGCTAAAAAATCAGATTAATTTCTACTAACAATTTTGGTGATTTGAGGCTAATTAAGAGTTGTATTTGCTCCTGTTTAGAAGTGTGGAGGGGCAAAAAGTTCTTTTAAGTTGCTGTCTATCTCAAGACAGTACTCTGTCATAAACTTGCAGCAACTTACCACATCATCGGAAGGAATGCTGTTGGGTAAAATATCCACCTGAATGGATACAGTGTCCACAATACTCTTCCTTCTAGAAAGTCGATCTTCATCTAAAATTAAGAATATTTCCTCCATTATTTGCTAGTTAGAAATGGTATGATGTTTATAAAGTCCATTTATTTCAGTTTCAAAAATCTCAGAAGGGAGTTCCCATTGTGGCTCAGTGGTAATGAACTCGACGAGTAATCATGAGGATGCGGGTTCGATCCCTGGACTTGCTCAAGGGTTAAGGATCCAGCATTGCTGTGAGCTGTGATATAGGTCACATATACAGCTCAGATCCTCTGTTGCTGTGGCTGTGGTATAGGCTGGCAGCTGCAGCTCTGATTAGGCCCCTAGCTTGGGAACTTCCATATGTCTCACATGCAGCTCGAAAAAGCAAAAAAAAAAAAAAAAACCCAGAAAATTAAGACAGTTTGTCTTTTTTGTTCTTACTAAATACATAAAGCAGTGTGTTCTCACACTTTTAAGTTCTATGAAGTAGATTTAAAAAGAAATTGATGGGTGAACTCAGTTTAATACAGTTGATCCTTGAATGATGTGGAGGTTATAGGTGCTGACACCCACACAGAAAATCAATGTATAACTATTATTTATTTATTTTTTGCTTCTTAGGGCTGGCATCCGCAGTATACAGAAGTTCCCTGGCTAGGGGTCGAATCAGAGCTACAGCTGCCAGCCTTCACCACAGCCACAGCAACGTGGGATCCAAGCTGCATCTGCAACTACAACACAGCCATGGCAATGCTGGATCTCCAACCCACTGTGCGAGGCCAGGGATCGAACCCGCATCCTCATGGCTGTTAGCTGGATTTGTTTCCACTGCACCACAACAGGAACTCCAACATATACCTTTAGAATTGGCCTTCCCTATCCCCAGTTCCACATCCATTCCAAAATTTCCAATTCCATATTAAGCAATTTTATTCTACATGTTCTGAATCCAATTTTAACATCCCCAACAAACCTCCTTTATCTCCACAATATTTCTGAAGAATGCCATCATTCAAAAATCTTTATCTTTCTACCTAGATCGGGCAACAGCTTCCCAACTGGTCCAATAGAGCACTCCCTCCTACACTGCCAGTAGAGTTGTTTCTAAAATAAGTCATTTTCAGACTAAATTATAATTTTCGAACAAATTTATTCCACTGACTAATGCTGAACTTCCCAAGTTTTTTTGATAGTGAGGCACATAAATAAAATTATCATACAGGTAATGGCACATGGAGATAAATTGAAGAGGCTGTTCACATTGCAAGCTAACTGCTCCAGGTCCTACCAGCTACTTGAAGAACTAAGAAGATCAATATCCAGACACACCTGTAACTTTCCCACTAACAGCTGGGAAGCTCCAGTCCAGGATCTTAGTCTAACAGCATGGTCAGTCACTTCATAATCTGGTAACATTCCATCTTCCTAATCTCATTCTGGATATACAGTTAACCCTTGAACAACGTGGAGTCGAGGGCACTGAATTTATTCTACTGAAGGGGTTAAGAATGAACTAAAAGAAGGCCAACATAAAGCAGTCGATTTCTTTCTTACTGACTACTCTTCTACTCCAAAGTAACTTTCTGTGGAAGTAATTAATGCTATCCATCAAATACGGCAGTTTACCCTCTTTCCGGGCATATAGTAGGACTGCAATTCTTGGCCTCTCCGTGGTTAGGAGGGATTGTGTAACTAGTTCTGACCAATAAAGTAAGAGCAACATTCCAGGTTGCGATTGTGGCTTTTCCATGAGCATGGATTCCAGAACATGGATAATACAAAGTTACGCACAGTTAGCTGAAGCAACAAATACATTTACTGTTTTAAACCACAAAGAACCTGTGACTGTTTGTTCTCATAGCAATACTTAGCCAAGGTTTCTCAGCCTTAGCATTTGAGGCCATATAATTCTTGTTGTGGGGGCTGTTCTGAGCACTGTAGGATGTCTGGCAGCCTTCCTAACTGCTACCCACTAGATGCCTTCCCCAGTGGTCCTAAGTGAAATGTATCGGGGGCTGACAAATGCTCCTGGGATGGGCGAAATCACCCACAGTTGAAAACCACTGACTCAGTCCATCCTGACTGATAACAGACTTTCCAGAATTTTCCCTGTATACCATCATCTTATTATAAGCATCTTAAACAGGAAAACTCTAACCACATCATTCCCCCAAGCAATTCCACCTGTTGCTTGAGGAAGTAAAAAGGCATTCTGGGTTCTCCAGTCAGACCTTGCTAACAGTAAGTTCAACTGTTCCCCAGTTTATCTAGTGTTCAAGGTAAATGTGCCTATTCTCCAGTTTCTGAGCATGCTCTGGCACATCTCCCTTACCTGCTTCCTTTCAATTTTTGTTTTTACTGGAGTAGAGCTGATTTACAATGTTGTGTTAGCTTCAGCAAAGTGATTCAGTTATACACATACATATATTCATTCTTTTTCAGATTCCTTTCGCATATAGGTTACAGAATATTGAATAGAGTTTCCTGCTCTCTACAGTAGGTCCTTGTTGATTATCTATCTTTATAACAGCAGTGTGTACATGTTAATATTAATCCCAAACTCCTAATTTACCCTCCTCCCCAACTTTCCTCTTTGTTTTCAGTCTGGTACAAGAAGAAACCCCTATTGGGAACGCTTTATTATCTGCCTTTTTCTATGTCCTCCTCGCTACAAAGATTCTTATTTTTCCAGCTCTAGTTAAACCTTTCATCACTTCCTTTAAATCTTAAATATTACTCTAGTTATTTTTACTTATCCCTCTTTCTTCTAGCCACAAAAATTCACTATTACTTAGGACTGATCTTTCCTTATCACTCTTCAATCATTGTTACCCTTTAGTCATCTATTGGGCCTTGAGCTACAGACATGTAAATTAATGTCTTTTAACTATATAAGAAATTCAGTGACAGACTGTATTTTGTATTTATCATCATCAGTTACTCAGGTTCTGCCGTATGAAGGCTATAGGTACAGAACACATACATACCCATCTGTGACAAATATTACCTATTACTTTGCTATAGTTTTTAGTATCAAAATATTTTATCTTCCACATATATGGTTACTGAGCTAACCTAGACACTGTATTTTCTGTTTTTTTCCTTCATGACCATATATCACCAAAACATAATGACTAAACTTCAATGGAACTGCTACAAAATAGTGTGTGGTTATCACTGCTGACTTGCTTTTACCCTCTAAACAGGCCAACTTTCAAGGTCTTAACAGAACTCAAAATGAGGAATAAATAACAGCCTGCTCCCCACACAAAAAATAACCCTACGAGAATTTCTAGGTTAATATACCAAGGCTGATGGGTTGCAGAGAAGAGTCAAACTGAAGCCTAAGATATAAATAAAAAGGAAAAGAGAGGTACAGAGGCAGAAAAGAGGACTGCTGAGTGGCAAATATTCATAAGAATAGAAGGGAAGTATGAGCAGAGATTTAGGAAAGACTAGAAATTCTTAAAGGAAAGAAAATGAAATTCAATGGGAAGCCCTAATCCTATATTCTCAGAAAGTTCTTTCTTTTGACGTGTGGAGCAACCTGCTTGTAGGCAAGAGAAAAAGCCCGGACACTTATAAGCAGATATCCTGTAATCTACACAAGAGCAAGGTTTCCAAAACAGAGCTTACAGAAGGTAACTCCTGTTTCCATGGGCGTCCAGGTCTGCTCCTGACCTGCTTTTCACCATCTGCTGAACTGCAGCATCACTGCAGCCCCCACGGACTGCACTGTCCTGCCAGCTTGAGAACTGCCTTGGCACCATTCAGTGTCTGATGGACACACGCTGAGGAGACCCTGGCTTCCTTCCCTCCAGATGGTTTAGGGTGGTCCCAGACACCACTTCTCAACTTCCCACCCTCCTCCCTCTCTGCTTCCAATAATCGGCTGTTCACACGGGTAATCATCGCTTCTTCTTTCTGTTTTAATTACAATGTGGGTTTTAGAAGCAATGTTCAGAGCTTAGGCCTAACTTCCTTCAGTGGTGTTTTGCTGCCACCTGGAGTATCTGTATATAATGCATACAGCGGCATTAAGATGGCTAAGGAATAGAGAAAATAGTCTGAAAAGAAGTATAACGCAGAACATTAAACTATTCAACATAACTTGCTATGTCTATGTAAAAAATAAGACACAGGAAGTTAATTGTATATAATAAATCATAAATGCTATTAGGACTACTACACCACTCAGATGCAATTAAGAAGCTACTTGGGGCAAAATGAAATTTCACAGGTAATTTATCTACACTAAATTCAAAATGTCAATTTAATGCTGATACTATTTATACAGACATGCTTTTGGGGGGCCTGTAGAAAAACACAAAATTCCATCTAGAGCTAATGCATATTTATAAAATAAATTTTAAAAAAACCTAAAAAACATTCTTATCACGGAATAAAAAGTCAGAGTAATATAAAAGACAATCTTTTACTTTTTAAAACAAACTGTAAAACAAAATCTCTACCAGGAGAGATGGGACACATATATGAAAGTGCTTTTATAAACAGATATTGATTGGGAAATAGGAAGGTTTTGATAAAGCAGATAAAAGCAACCATGTAGTCTAAGTGCTTTAAATCAAAGAAATTAACAAAATTCAAAATGCCAAGTGGAAGACTAAGACATTGAAAAAATACTATTTTTATATTTATACAGCATTTTGTAGTTTTTAAAAGTACTTTCATGTATATATTCCATCTTAAAAAAACAGCCTGGATGCTATAGTCCTTGCTTTACCCAGGAGGACATGGGGTCAGTGAGAGATTAAGGGGCTATGCTCAAGGCCACACAGCTGGGCTGGAACAAAGTCATTCTAAGTCATTCTCTTCTCTTTCTCTTCACTTCTTCACTCTGAGAAGTCATCCTCCCTGAAGCTTTTGCAAAATTCCCATTATCACCTCTAAATTCTCACACAAAACCCTGCCCTGATCCCTAACCAAGGGTGCCCTGCTTGGATGCTCTACTCCCCAAGAAACTCAACAGGGAGCTGAGCTCCAAAACTGGCCCCTCTTTCCTATTCATTTCCATTAATACAACCTCCATCCTTCTATCATCCAAGAGTCACAACTACTTATAGACAGCTACATTTGAAATGTATATACTTCTTTCTTCTTAAACCCACTCATACCACCCACTCCTTCTAAAACCAAAAAACAACAAAAACCAAGTAAACAAAGCAGTAAATCTGTTCTTCTCCCTGGTGCTGTGCCAAGCACCCGAGTGTCCAAAGAAGAAACCTAGACAAAATCTTTGGCTTCCCCCTTGCCCCCCGCCCCCCCATCAATCAAGTGCTTACAGACTCATGCCTACAAATTTTCTAGCCTCTACCCACTTCTCTGTATTCTCACCTGTACCTCCTTAGTACAGGCCACTGTCACCTCTCCTGGGGATTACTGGAGAATAGCTATCCCATCTTCTACAACCAGAGTTATATTTCTGAATGCAACTCTTATCATGCCGTCCTCTGTTTAAAATTATTCAATAACTCCCCAATGCTTTCAGAAAAGTTCAAACTATTTAGCCTAGCTTTGCAATTCCCAACTCTGCTGCTCCAGTTCATGCCAGGGAGACTAACTTTACACTAATTCCTTAAAAAAATCATGTTCTTGTCTACCTCCGGTCCTTCACACAGGCTGTCACTTCTGCATGAAACACAGTTCAGGGGCCTCACACTTGCTTAGGGTTTTTTCCCTCTGGATGATATCCCTGTTTCACCAAACCTGAACCAGATACTCTCCTCACTGCTGCCTAAGGACCCCAAACCTCTCTGCTCATAGACTTTAAGGTATATTGCAAGTATCCAGTTAATTCTCCTATTAGAAACAAGCTGGGAGTTCCCGTCGTGGCGCAGTGGTTGATGAATCCGACTAGGAACCATGAGGTTGCGGGTTCGATCCCTGCCCCTTGCTCAGTGGGTTAAGGATCCGGCGTTGCCATGAGCTGTGGTGTAGGTTGCAGATGCGGCTCGGATCCTGCGTTGCTGTGGCTCTGGTGTAGGCTGGCAGCTACAGCTCCAATTAGACCCCTAGCTTGGGAACCTCCATATGCCGCGGGAGCGGCCCAAGAAATAGCAAAAAGACCAAAAAAAAAAGAAAGAAAAAAAAAGAAACAAGCTGGATAATGAATTAACTTCTTTCCTATGTATCTAGAATAAAACTGGTAAAGTGCCACTTGGGAGAAATTGAGAAAAAAGTCACTCAAATTATGTTCTGTGTTTTGTGGTCCAGATGAGGCACCTGTTAGGAAAGACTATATGAGCTTTGTGAAAGGAGAAACCTGTCTGTCTTGTTCATTCTCGCTTCTGTTTGCACAGAGGCTGGCATACTGCAAATACGCATTAAATACTGCACCCCCTCACAGAGCAGCATCTGGCACATGCCTAGGCATACACTGCTCACTCAAATTTTAGGCTGGTTTAAGATAAAAGAAAAATGTAATAATTGGCTAACATTTATTGATCACTTACTATATGTCAGCCACCAATAGTTCAATAAGCTTTAGACAAATCATTCTTCTTGTTTTAGGACCAGCTATCATTATATTCCAACTGTTTGTCTCTCTTCTCCACCAGATTTTAATCCTTGAGGACAGGGACTGAATCTTAACATTATTCTACCCCTAAAGTCACAACAGTGCTTAATATATAGCAGACACCCAGTAAAGGTTTGTGGAATACATAAAGAATAAATCTAGATCAACACGAACGACTGAACAATCTTTGAGTACATGGAAAACAGTTGGCAAAATCAATTTATTACGCACCTAACTGAACAGCGAAGGCAGTTAATTCTGGTGATGTTACCTGATAAAAGTACTGAACTTCAGCCTCACTATCCTTATTTGTAACCAAATATAATGCTGTCTTCCTCACTGAACTATCTTACAAACTAACCGAGGAGTGAATACAAAGTGCGTGTCACAGTGACTTGCACACAGTTAGTGCATAATAAATGGCAGCTACTATTTTGATGATAATGGGTATATGCATGATGCCCAACAAGCTAAATATTTTGCTATTTTCTTTTGCTGTATTGTTCTTAAATCCTTTATCTTTTAAAATGAATATCTGATGGTTGCACAGTGAGAGGAAAATTTAACAACTGATATCCCATAAGAATCACTGTCTCTTCTGACTCTGTCTGCATTAGGGCAGGACACACATGCCACAGACTGGTTCTAAACTATCAGAGTCTTTCTAGATCTTATTCATACTGAGGGATTTCTGTCCAGCGATATAATTAAGCCTATGCCGACATACTCAGAATTCTTCCGGTCAATGACAGAGAGGAAGTAAGAAAGAAAATACATCTTTTTCAGGAGTGGGAGGAAATGGGAAGAGCAAACCACCTATTTTTAAAAACAAACCAACCATGATTTTCATTAAAATCTGTTGAGAGTCAAGGGAACAGGGTAAGAGGAAATAACAAGGTGTGAAAATAAACTACAGCTAAGGAGGCAGGCAGAGCAGAATAATACCTGAACTTACAACTACATGAAATATACAGGTCACTGGCTCCATTTTCTAGAAACAAAGGTATGAGCTATTTTCCTAGAGGGCAGGTGAGGGAAAGGGCAGGCCAGACTGACGCTTGGATTCACCTTTGTACTTGTCCCTGGGTTTATGAAGTTTTTCGCCTGAAGGAAAGAGAGCTAAATGCAAATTATAAGAATGAAATATTTTAAAGTCTGCTTTAAAAATTCGTTCAAATTATTAAACTCTACTGAAGTTTTATTCTTAGCACTTTCATTTCCCAAAGGAACTCATGAGGAATAGAATTTTCTATAGTACAAAATTAAAAGAAAATGCAAAAGCTGTCATTAACACCTCAGACTATTATGAACAACTATCACTGTAATATATTTTGGATCCACATTATAAAACAGACAGCTACTTACAAAGACTGTGCTCCTTTTAGTGATGAATCCAGAAAACCGCCTAACTAAAACCAAACAGTTCTCTTACAGAACAGGGGTATCCCCGAAGGAAGAACTAGTTCTTCCGTCAAATTTAATATTTATATAGTCATCAATGAAAAGGAAGGTATAAGATAGAAACTCTTAGTTTTTAAAGTAAAAATTGAATGCAAGACATCATGTACTTTTGCCTTGAAACAAAACAATTATTTCAGGCAATGAAAAGAACAAAAGGAAATACATAGTTCACAGAGAAAAACATATTCTTAACTTAAAAAGTTTGCAGGTTTAACAAATAGTCTATACTCTTTCAAATGACAAAAATTACCTAATTCATTAAGCTCAAGAGTCACACATCACTAACCAATTTTCATCAATTTCCCTAAGTTAGATACAATTATTGCTGAAAGAGTAAAGACTCACTTTGCTTCTTTGTTAATATATGAGAAATAATAACCATAATCACTTGAGGATTCAACCTGTTCATGACAAAATCATATATATGTCTTAACTAAAGGTTTTCAAGAGCAAAATTTTAAAATAGAACTAACTAAACTCTCTTAAGCATTTGAAAAAGCTATAAAATAGCCGTTATACAAACAATTAATTTTCACTGCTAACTGGGTTAACAAACATTACTGAAACACAATCACTAGAGTAAGAGTTCTAATTACCCTCCTCTTACCTGTTACTTGTGGTACGTATGGTACAGACAATCTCTCAACACTATAGCCACTTCCACCCAGTGACTCTGCAATCTTGTTGGTCAGAAAATACAAATTTTTGTCATGCTTCTCTAAAGATTTTGGAAGCCTGTCAAGTTGATCAAAACAAAAGTCATTCAGTATTATTTGTTACTAAGCAAAAATAAGTTAACACATAAACATTCTAGATCAAGGCCTAAATATAAATTCAACTTAAGCTGTAGTTAGTAATAGAAAAATCAGTTTATTTTAGGTGGCTAATTTGAGCTCTTGAAAAACATATGGTATGCAGACTCATATATTAAGCAGTCTGCTGTGATTCTTTCCCCAGTCATGTTCCATTGGAGAGTCGGCCTTAAATTACTCTGCTGGAGGAGTTCCTATTGTGGCACAGTGGGTTAGGAATCTAACTGCAGTGGTTAGGGTCACTGGGAAGGCACAGGTTTAGTACGTGGCCCGGGTTAGTGGGTTAAAGGATCTGGCATTCCTGCGGCTGTAGCAAAGGTCACAGCTACGGCTCAGATTCAATCCCTAGCCTGGGAACTTCCATATGCTGTGGGTGCAGCCACTGCAAAAACATGATAGCATGATAGTCTCACATTAAATGATGAAGACGACTAAATTCAGCTTTAACTTTCATGCTAATTAAAAATATTCTCAGAGAAGAAAATAAAAACAAAGCTCACTGATTGTTAATGAAAAAGATAACAGCCAACTGACTGACAGGAAGCATTTGTCCAAGAACAAAAAGTTTCACTTTCCTTTCAAACTGTTTTATATTATTTCATGCTGATGCTTTCACTATTAAACTACTTTTAGAGCCCAAGTTTGAATAAAGTTTCATATATATTTTTTGTTTAGACAGCAAGAAAAAATGCAGAGCATAACACTGATTTTCCTCAATACATTCTTATTACAGTTTTATTAAAATTGTTATCTATTATTGAGAGTCTTGAGCAGATATGGTATTTACTTAGAGGAATGTTCACTTATCTGTCAGAACATCCTGAATTTAAGGGGTGTATCTCCACAATAAAAAAAGATAATTTTTTTCATCAAAGACTAACTCCACGTGTTCTTGAGTCTACATTTATAATGTACAAGAACTTTTGTAGTAAGAGAAACAAGTTTCATGAGTTAAATGACACAAACATAAAATGATACGTATTATAAAACACCAGAAAATGATTCTAACAACGGTTAGAATGATGTAAGCATCACTCATTGGTTTGTCAAGTCAGTGCCCCTTCCTTAAAATGTAAAGCATTAACATACTTGCACTTATCTCTGAAAATATGCTCTGGTAGAAAATAAGGGGCTTCCATAGTTCGAATTTCGATAACCTGAAAAATATCCAAAAATAAAACAAAATAAAATCATAAACCTCACCCCTCAGGACCCTGCAATAACAATTTGGAAAATTAAAAACACAGAAATAAAAACTAAACATTTATAAGAACTACCATCACTGTATTTTGGAATTTAGGCTATGCTTATGGCCCAAATGTGGAGTTCATTTGGTTTTCACATTTATTATTTTAAAAAGTCAGCAAGTAACTAAATCATAATGATAAAATAATACAGGTTATTACAAAAAAAGAAAAGGATGATACATTACATTTGATTAAACCTCCTACACAGGGGTTAGAACACGTACTTTCTCAAATGCTGCTATGTGCACCTCCCTTCACAGGCACCAGGCCCTCGACACCCCCTCCTGTGCGTGACCTTCTGCAGCAAGTGATTGTGAGGTCTGGTGTCTCCACTCACGCGGGAGCCACTTAAAGGGGGACCCCGCTTTCTTAGTTTTTGTATCTCTAATAGCAAATGTCAAATATTCACTCATATACTCCTTTAATGAAGGAATGAATTTCATTTCTTAAAATGCACTAAAAACCTACATTTTAGGAAGGACTCAGAGACGTGCTTCCAATTTCATAAAAATAAGGTTCTCCATGAAAGATGTCTTTAAAGAATAAAAATTACAGTGGACTTTTTCTACCTTCTGCCAGGTAAGTTAGGGGCTCTGAAACGCACATCAAATCATGCAAATAACTACTTAATGAGTTACTACTGAAAAGATAAATATACTTGAATGACACAGGACAAATCTCTGAGAGTACATTGACTACTCAACTTTTGAGATCTAACTCAAGGAGACTGGCTTAGAACAGTAACAACAAAAATAACTACAAAAATGGTATAACTAAAGAAAATTTAGATACCAATTCATAATGTTTTAAAAGGAAAACAATTACATAAGAAATCACACGAAGTATTCTAGAAGAAAACCATGTATTCTACTCAACCATTACATTAAAACCTTCTAACAAAACAGGCATCAAAGAAAATATAATATAAATACTAGTCATAATTTTAGCTATAGTTTCAATTTAGTCAGTATTGAAAAAGTCATACACACTTTTATAGAATTATCCTAATTTGCTACATAATCATCAAAATTACAAACAATCATCTCTGGAAGAAAATCCACAAATTTTGCATAAAAACCAAATTCAAGGACTTTTCTAAATACATTACCTTGCTGACATGCTGGCAAAAGGCAGGGACAGCTATCATCTGACTTACAAAGTTGAGGTATGCCGCCACCAGCGCCATAATTCCACAGCGATGGAACATTGGCAGATTATCCTCATTGATAATGGCACTGTCCTTTAATTAAAAAAGCCAAAACCAAACACAGCTGAAAGATCAAGGTCTTACGCTCCATTAGCATTTTCTCTATGATTTTACTGAAAACTGCAAGTAGTTAGGAATGCTAACAAAAATGTCACCTTTTCTTTTAAAGAACTTCTGAAAGAAGAATAAATGCCCGTTTACAAGAGACTAAAATCTTTCAACTCAAAATGCTCTTCCTTAGGAAAGCCTTTCCTACAGGTGGGGGTAGGGTGGTGGAATATACATCTCCATATACAAAAATAAATATATATATATATATATATAATCATTGCATACTGTCCTGTTACTACACAGCACTTACTCCAATTAAGCAACTATATATATGGAATTCTTCCTATTTAATAACTTCCCCACCAGACTGAAAGGATGAGCACAGGGACCATGGTGTCCCTTTCTTGACAGTATTCGAATGGCCTTGAACAGTACTTGGCACACAGTCAATACTTATTCAACATTTGTTAAAAGAATAAATGAATTTGACCATGGCTGTGAGTATTTTAGATTTAAGACTAGACACCTCACTTTTAAAATTCACATCCTTGGATAAAGGCAACAATACTTTCATAACAGTGTCTAACTCAAAAATGCTTTCTCAGAATGAAAAGTTACGAAGGCATACCTGTAAAGCAATAGCTAAGCGGATGAGATCAATAACCACTTCTTCATTGGCCAATTCAATAGTTATAAGAGCAAGAGAAGTATAAAGTAGCTCATAGTTTTTCTGAACATTATCTTCCTCTTTACAGCCTAAATATATGTGTCGATATAGTTGCTGCCCATTCTGAAAAGGGAAATGACAGGAAAAAGAATTTTGCTTGAAATGTAGCAAGGTAGATTTCACATGCATATATAACCTCTTACAAAGTTGCTTTCTTATCACATGACTTAACATGAAAGAGATCTAAATTGATAACTGGATGGTCAAACTGTATTTCAATTATTAACATCAACAGATATACCAATATATAACTACAAACTAACTATGGAGTCCAAGACAAACTCAAATAAAAACAGCAAGCAGGGAGGTGTTCTCTTGTGAAACAGCGAGTTACAGATCCGGTGTTGTCACTGTAGTAGCTTGGGTGGCTGCTATGGTGGATCCCTGGTCCAGGAACTTCCACATGCCACAGGGGCAGCCCACCGCCACCCCCCAAAAAGCAAAAAAACCCAAACAGCAAGCATTATGAACAATGAAATTTAAGAAAATAATAATTTTAAAAGATGAGCAAAGTAAGAATGATTTGAGAAAAACTGAAATGAACAGGAGCATTATGGGAGCTTGGTAATGATTAAGAACATTTGGTTGAGGGGAAATGGATGCAGGCTTTCTGGCCTCCTGTGAGGTGGGTTAGTTAGGAGCTGTCCAGGGAAGAGTTACTTGCAGGTTCTGCTAAAGCCCATCTGCAGGGGTGAGGTTACAGACACAGCCCAGGGACTGGAAGAAGTTCCCCCCTAAACCAAACCAATCTAAATATGTTAAAAATAATATTAAAAGGCTTTGCTGTCTGAGCATTTCTGGGTAAAGGTCCAACTGCCAAGGGAGAGCTAACAGAAATAAGAGAGTTTTTCCCATTTCGTTACTTACATGGTAATTAACTCGAAGTGCTGCACTGGTTCTCAGCACTAACTGTAAGCTACAATCGCTGGGCAGCTGAATGACCACCATGCTTTCTCCCCATTGCTCACCACTGGCCACCCCCAATATGATTTAACTCATGGTGGCGAAGCCCAAGCACCAGTGTTTGTAAAGCTGAAAGCTCTTCGGGCGATGGTAATGTGCGGCCAGGGTAAGAACACTTGGACCTACCGTCCCCAGGTGGAGGGACTTGAGCTTAACACTCCGGGCCCGTTTCTCAGAAGGTTTGTCTGATGCCTCACTTCAGGCAAAAGAACTGAGCAAGAACAGCACAGACTTCTGGAGCCTGCATGTCTGTAAAAGGTATGCATTTTGCTCTGTTCTCCATTTAACTTGCACCATGGACCCACCCAGATAAGGGGACAGTCCTCCAGCTGTGCAAATGGCTGACTCTGTTTAGGTCTGTGGTCCAGTATTAGCAAGTGGGGTTTTTTTTTGTCTTTTTTTTTTTTTTTGACCAGGGGTGGGCGGGTGAGTGGCTACAGATAAAAAGCTATGCTCTCCTAACAGATTCCTCTTTATTTCTGAAGCTGCTATTTAGGTTTCCATTTTTCTGAATCCAGAGTTTGTCTCTCTCTCAAGGGATTCTATACTTTGGCACACTTCAGGTCTTTGTTGAAATTTATATAAATGGCTGAAACTGAATATGAAAACCAAACAATATTTTTTTGGCTGATAAAATAAATTGGAAAGCAAATGCAAAAGGGTGTCCAATTGTAAAAAATAAATTTGGTAAAAGAAAAAATGTGAACAGATTGCTCCTAAAGAAAAACACACTAAATAAATGGTTTACACTAATGGTAACAAACGCTTAGCTAGGTAAGTTATTTTAAATTATAAAATGGAAGGAAAACTAATTCAGAGAACAGTTTAAGGATTTGAAATTTAACATGGAATAATAGTCTAACCCTTTAGTTAAGCCATACTCTTTCAAACTGACTGGCTCGCAAAATTAAGCACCAAGGATTATTTCTATCATACTAGATAAAATCCAATCAAATGAGTCCCAAAGTTTGGGACTGCTTGATGTCATTATGTTAGAGTAAAAAAAAACCCAAATTATTAATGAATTTTTAAAATTCATTCTATCAACTGATTAAAAGTTCCTCAGTTATGGGGAATAATTTCTTTGATGACCTAGAGGATTTAAAATATGGAAAAAAATAAAAGTTGGGAAGAGTTAATGTCTTTGTCCTATTATTAACCACTTTTTTCATATACTATACAGCCAAACTTAAAAAATTCTTTTTTTTCACGTTAATTTAGGAACAATAATAATATGTAAACTATTTTTCAAGTGAAATTTTCAAACTGTGAGGCCATTAATTTGAAACGCAGCCATCAATATTAGTGGATAAGGACAGCAAAATAGAAGATGGTGACAGAAAGAAAGCATGGTCTGACAAAGAGCCAAAAAAGAACATGGATTATAGACATTTGCACCTGCCTTCCTATGGGCTCTCTGTCTGTTGTCCTCTGCACCTCAGGACAGCAAGGCTCACTTTCCAAAACTGTGATCATACTGACTCCAGGTAGCATGTGTGTCGTGTTATACTGTTTCTCTCAGCACTGAGATCAGTGTCTGGCAAATACTAGGCACTCAAACTTTGGATGAAGAACTGCACAGAAAGTTTATTCAATATGCTAAATAACCCGAGGTGCTAAAATTTTCTAAATTCAGCCATTTGTCGATAGACCTCCAAAATTTAAGTGACTGTAATGAAAATCTAGCTAAATACTACTTAAATAGGCAGAGATCCTGCCTACCTCACCTTTACATCCCAAATAATGTCCAGAACAATGCCCAATACTGTAAACATTCATTATGTGTATTTATTCAATGGTGATATGTATTTTTAAAAACTTGAAACTATTATAGAATCGTTGAAAATGGAATCAGTATGTGTGTTGGGTGGGGAGGAGTGCAGTGCAGAAATTACAGAGAAACAGTTTAAAGGAAGAAATTTAGAACTATCACAGCAGTCTGACGACCCACTGTTTAAACCCAGGCTGGAGGGGACGCCACTCAGAAGGCTGTGGTAGATGTGCAGGAGACTAAAGGATAGTGGCTTCAGGTCTTCAACTCCAAGATGCCATGGCTTCATTTCAAGCTTATGTGGATCAATATAAAACTACCTAACAATTCGAGTGGCTTCAACTTAAGTCACACATTGTTTTCCAGGAGATAATCTTACCTTTTTCATGAAACTTGTGTCTTGCCTACAAATTTTTTCTCTTTTTATCTTTAGGTCAGCCACATCTGGTATTATTCTAAAGAAAATCAACATAGCACTTTTAACAAATAGCACATTTAGTTATAAAATCATGTCTTACATGGCAAATCATAGCTATACTTACGAGTTTGAACTATTTAACCCTCAATGTGCATTTTAAATAAGCATATATGTAATGATGCTACGGAATTACCAAGTTTAAACAGAATTGCTTCAGGTAATGTTGACTTTTAGTATCATTCTTAAGTTTAAAGCAAAACCAAAATGAAATTCATGTAACTAGTGATTACTAGTAGATGAGATCTCTGAAGATACACGAAAAGACCGTAATCATTTGCTATCATAAAAATACAGTAATAATCAAATTATAATACTAATTAAATAAAATTCTGGATTAATAAAGCCTGAAAAGCCAGGATTAAAAAAAGTACAATACTTAAATACATTAATGTAGAAATGTGAAAACACTGTCACTAAGCCTATTTTCAAGCAGCACATTACCTGATCCCTCGAAGCTTTGCCCTGTTGTCATGGCGATCCATAAGATTATGCATTACTTCCAAGACTAACTGTCTCAGTTCATAGTCTTCCATGAGGGATGGTGATAACAAAGGATCCAGGAAAGACCCTGGCAGTGCAGTAACAATCGTCTTTGCTTTGTATCCTGAGGTTACCTGATTATTGGGATGAAAACCAAAGAAACAAACAAAAAACCTTTGTCATGAGTCCTTCTTTGGTAAAATTCTCCAACTGTTTTACAAGAACCATAAACTTAGGGAAACAGCAAGTACGGACACAAGCCTGAGGGAAAAACTAAAAGGAAATTTGTGACATGATGAGGATTTCACTGAATTTACAAAAGCACCATTCACAAAGTTAATGGCCAATAAAATTAATAACAGCACATATTTGCCATACGCCAGACACGAACCTAACTACTTTATGTGTATTAACTTCATCCTCACCACCTCCTGTGAGGCCAGGCATTGGTGTACCCCCTCTTTGTAAAAGAAAACTGGGGCTCAGAGAGGCTGAGAATATATGGGATAAGTGGCCAGTACTAAATGTATACAAGGAGATTAGGTAGCAAATAACACAGATTAGACAGGACAATTTTAAACTGGCAAATAAGTTTTTTATTTCAAATCAAGCAATTAAGGTTAACAGGAATGCATTTTAACTTTGGAAAGTGTTACTTTATCCATTATTTGATTTGACATTCTGAGAGTATCCCTATCTCTGAAGTTGGAGCTTTTAAATAGGCGGTACTTAAATGCTGTTCAAAGTTTAACTGTACCACAGAGTCATTCATTCAGGTGACTATAAAGTACAATTAGGATTAGAGACAAGGTTATTTACTCAGAGAATTTATTTAATAAAAAGGCTTAGGACCAAAAGAAGTTTCAAGTGGGTAATCTCTATTTATATTCAGGATTAAAAGCATAAATGGAACACCTAACATTTATATTTGGGCACTCATTATAGGACAAAGGTGACTTTATAAGTGAGTAGAGAAATTGGTGGGACAATTACTACCTACCTAGAAAAATTAAAAATATATCCATACCTTACACCACATACAAAAATAAACTTCAAAGTTCTAGATGTGGAAAACCAAATTTTAAAAGCTTTTATAAAAGAAATAAACAAATGTGTTTATATCATCAGAGTAGACAAGGAGTTCTTAAACAAGATACACATAAAAAAGCACAAAACACACAGGAAAGGACTAATATATCTGGCTACATCTGAGCCCACAGCATCTTCATCTATAAAGTGGCAATACTTTCTGCTCTCTGTATGTTTCATCATTATGATGATCAAATAAGATGACAGGAGAAGTAAGGAATAAACAGTAAAAGTAAAATGAAGGAAAATGAAAAGCATGATATTTAAGTACATAAACTACAGTAAAAAACTTACCATAAACAGTACCTTACAATACAAGAAAAAGAAGCTGATAATGCAAGCTATTCTTTTGAGCTCTTCAATAATTTAAGGTTAAGCGGGTTCTCCACCTGTCTTAAATTCCTTACCATAAGTAAAGATCTCAGCAACATTATCTGAATCCGCCTGGTTCCAAGATCCCTAAAATATACAAAATACTGGTATTACCTTACTAATAGTAATTAACATTTATGTAATTGTTTATTTATTGTTTATTGATTTTAAAACTCTATTCATATTAGCTAAACAGATTTTATTTTCATACTAAAGTCATGGCTCACTTTATACTCTAGGCTAAAATTTATATGTATTAAAGAGTCGTATGTAAAAAATTCAAATTCAAACAAAAAACTTTAAAAATATTAGCTCCCAAAGGAAACAGACTTCTGGATGTAATGATATGAAAAGTCAATTGTATAAATACCAACAAAACAACCTCAATTGAGAAATGCTTTAATTGGAGAACATATCTATTGCAAATATAGTTGACATAGTATCCATTTAACATATATAATAAGCAGGTAAGAACAAGCCTAGATAGTTCTTATACAAGAGATTCCCTAAAAAAGAATTAACAAATGAAAAATGGTTATCTAATTAATGGTCAAAGAAACAGAAATCAAATAAGACTATTATTTTCTTATTAAATTAGCAACACAAAATATTTACAAACTAAAGCTTTAGCATGTCATAAAATCAAATCAAATCTATGAAATAAGGGGTTCAAAGCATATGATTTTTAAAATCACTTTCAGTTCTACAATTCTAGAAATAAGTCAACATTCCTGCTATACTGACAAACTTGAAGCTTTACTCTGAATATGTGTGTATATAGAAAATGCCCAGGCTACATCTTCCACCTAGTCAGTACAGGATAGAAAATTTGAGAATTTATGATATTCTGAAAACTAATTCTAAAAAGCATACAATGTTGATCCAACTGCTTAGCAATCTAGTACTATAAAAATACAGGACTTTTATTATTAATGATTAAAAAATATTTGATATATTTGAGATGAAATTTTATCCAAGACTAAGTTCAAAAAATACAGGAAGACTACAAAAGCATACCCTAGTTGACTGATATCCAAAGTATGGGTGGATGTCCCAAAAACAGGTACTTTCCCCATAATGAACATCATGATTTCCGACCTCTGATAATCTGGCAGGTTACTTCCAAAAAATCCTTTAAAAATATTAAGATAAATTTTATGAATTGAAAAGTTTATTTTTTCATATAATAAAAACATCATATTTTAACCAAAGCTTTCAATACGCAGTAAAACAATGTATTTGAGCTACATATAACTCTATAAAGATATGGTAATTTCTTTTAGAAATAAAGAGAAACTTTGTATTAAATGTTCCAAAGGACTATTATAAACAAGTAGCTCACAGGTTAAGATATTACCCATATAAAAAGCATAAACTGAACTCCATAATAAATTCATATGACTCTATTTTAGTAAAAACTGTTAGCAAGCATTAGAAATTAGGTACTAAACCCCAGGAATACAGATACTGAAAGAGAAGGGTTAAAGTGGGAAGAGTTTGCTTGCTTTAACTTATATTTACACACAGTCCGTTCACTTCATTTCCCCAAAAACTGCCATGGCTTTTTATTTTAAAGGAAGCTCTTGACCCTTTTACCCTCTGGGGGAGGAGGAGACAAGCACATGATATGAAGGTCTAAGTATCAGTGTCCAGATCCTGTTCTCTCACGCTATTCCCCACTTAGAAAGGAATCACAGCTCCTTGGAGAAATGACTGATACTAGGGCTCGAGTAGGAAGTATAAAATGAGCCTAAATTATGAATAAGGTAGTGCTCAAAAGAAATGTGAGAATATAACAAAGACGTAGAAAATGGGGGCTCCCACTGGCCAAATCTGGGACAATTTGAGCACCACCAAAATAATAACTTAATAAGTACAGAATAAATTATGAAGGTAAAAATATAAATCCATGACCTCACACCAGTGTATTTAAATAGATAAATGCATGCAGTCCTACATACATATATGAGGAGGAAAGGGGGCTTCCTTACACAGTTACAACAGAACACCGAATGCCACGTGACAGCAATGGAGGGAGTGCCGAGTTTGAACACCATCATTTTGCAACTGTCATGGTAAAGACTGGTTCAGGTAAGAATTCTGAATGGTTGCTAAATCTAGGGGAAAGTTTGGATGGACAACACAGTATCTGCATGGTCTAAAACGCTTGTCTCAGTTTATTATCTGCAAGGGGGAAAATGGAAACTGTGCAGCAGAGAAACAGAACACTTTGATCAAAATTAACATCGTCAGTCAGCAGCAGACTACACCGTGTGCCTCTCTGTCTGTGATCATCAGAGAATATTATCACTCGTGTGGTCTCTGGCCCAGAATGCATAACCTGAGTCTAATCACAAGGAAACACCAGACAGACCCATGTGAGGAAATGTTTTTTTCAAATGAGGGGTCAAGGGGACCTATACTCTTAAAAAAGGCCGATCTTATAAGAAAAATGTTCTGAACTAAAGGAACTAAAGAAATATCAAAACTAAATGCAATATGTGATGTTAGATCCTAAGGAAAAACATGCTATAAAGGACATTATTAGGTCAAATGACAAAAGTGAAACATGAAAACTTAATGTGTTGATAACTTCTCCGGTTATATAAGAGAATATCTTTCTTCTTTGGAAAAATACTCTGTAGTAAAGGGCTATGATGTATACACACCTATAATAGGTGTATGTGTATATATATACATGTACATACATACATGCCTCCACACACAGAGATGGAGAAAGGGAGGGAGTCAGAGAGGAAAGAAATGATAAAGTAAATGGCATAAAATATTAACAGATAAGGAGTTCCCGTTGTGGCTCAGTGGTTAACGAATCCGACTAGGAACCATGAGGTTGCAGGTTCAATCCCTGGCCTTGCTCAGTGCGTTAAGGACCCAGAGTTGCTGTGAGCTATGGTGTAGGTTACAGACGTAGCTTGGATCCTGCGTTGCTGTGGCCCTGGCGGAGGCCAGCGGCTACAACTCCGTTAGACCCCCTAGCCTGGGAGCCTCCATATGCTGTGGGAGCAGCCCTAGAAAAAAGGCAAGAAGACAAAAAAAAAAAAGATGAATCTAGATGAAGAGTATATACAGTGTTCTTTGTTTTATTCTTATGTTTATTTTCCAAATACAGTTTTTTAAAAAGTCTAAGCTATCATTCACCTTTGACTAATGTACCTTAAGAGTCAAGTACCTTCTAAAGGGCTTTTTGAAATCACTGTTTTACATAATAATTTGAAGGATGAAACGAACTCACCTATTGTTTGGATGATAGCATTCTGCACAATCTTCTCATCACTGTCTTTGGCGTTTGTATTTAAGTTGGCACTGCCTACAGAGCCTCCCTGTAAATCATTTGCTTCAAATTCGACACTGAGACGCAGATGCTTCAACAGGGTGTTAAAGACTTCCAGCACTGTGGGTCCTGCAAATGAGCCCTGAGGTGAGCAGATGCATCGTTCCAGTATCGCAGTCACAAACCCAATTCTCCTATTTCTCAATGAGATTTTTGGATATTTCCTAAGTAGTTGCAAATACTTAATAACTTATGAACTAACCAGTTTATTAAAAGAGCAAGAGAAATATTTAAATAAGAAAGTCTAGCTACTCAAACAAACATTTACTGAGTATCTGAGCAACTCACTGAATCTCTGGTACAAACCACACAAAGTGTATATATCCATATAAAGATTACCCAAAATTTTCCATCTATCTAATCCTGTCTACTCCAAATAATGTTTACTGGGATAACCTGCTGGACCAAAATCCACAGAATTATGATAATATAGCTCATTGTTGCACAAGAAATTTATTTTGCATCTTTCGAGGCTGAAGAAGGAAGGATTTTTGCCTCAATTATTAGACAGAAACTAATCAATTTATCAGATTCGGGTAAACTAAGTTTGTTCTGTTTTCAGTTCTATAAATACTCTGCACGTGTTTCCGTCAGTGCATCTACCGCACTATACTTTAATCAGTGCTTTTCATTTCTGCCTCCTAGTCTGGATTGTAACTTTCTCCAAGACAGGGAGCCACGGTCAAGTACTTCTTTGAGAGTCCAGAACCTAACGCATGGTACTTCACACATAACAGACATCAGTAAGTGAGATGATTCAATTAATGTATCATTTGTATTTCATTTCATATTTCACACTAAATAACTCTTCAATTAACCTGCTTCCATCCCTTTCAGATATGAGTAATGAAGTCTGTATCCAAAATGCCCTCTCATTTGACACTGAATTAATATTAGAATATTTCAGCAGCTCATCTATAGTTCTACTTTTATTATGAAGCAAAGAAATCATACTTAGATTTTCCTCATGACTTCAGTAATTTTATTACGGACCCTTCTATTCTTCTAACCACATGTGAGTGAAAATTCACGATGTCTGACGTTTCCCTTCTTCTTGCTCCCCCTACAGCCAGTCCGTTAGCAAATCCTGTGGACTGTACATCCCCATTTCCACAGCTGCCATCAAGGTGAAGAGCCTTCCCTGTACCTACAGTGATGACAATCACCTCTTACCTCTAATGCATCCTACATCCTGCAGCTAGATGAATTACCCCATAACACGCCTCTGATGAAGAGTACGGTAAATCTTTAGAGTGTCAGTCAACTGCAGAATTACACCCACAATGTGGCCACAACTTGAACTTTAAGCCATTTCCCTGGCTTCCTCCACACCACCACATGTCCTCAGCGGGCCACATAACATTTTGCTCCAGCGAATCCATTTTCCTTCCCTTCTCTGGACCCTGGTTTTCTTATGATAAGCAATCACATTCTGCCTTGTATTACAGTAGTAAGCAGAGTGGGCCAACTCCAAGGAAACTAAGTTTCTTGTACCCGTACCCTCCCAAACGTTTAGCATGTAATTGGTATTCAAAAGTCTTTATTAGAAAAAAGAGGAAGAAGGGAAGGAGAGACTGACTTGGAGGAAAATGTTCATTGGTAGACTAAAGAAGTCTGAGAATAGCCATGAGAACCCAAAATTTGAAGAGAAATTATAGCACATTTAAAGCCAGTGGAAATATTTTCAGGGTTTTCCATACACGGCTGTATCTACTGAAAAAAACATTCTGACAAAGATTAACAATTTTTTTTTTCCTTTTGGGCTGGCACTCACCTATGGAACCTTTAGCAGCAATGGCAACAGCTTCTAACAGAACCTGAATAATACCTGCTCGAACTCGTGGAGAATCTTTTTTACGAGCATCGAGGTGTCCTAGAATCTCCTGGATCACATGGTGAGAATACTGAGCCTAAAAGAAACAAAAGAATACATCTCTGAGTGGGGGATTTAAGAGAAATTTTTATTCTCTTTATACTTCCCTGTAAGTCCACAAAGAATCTTTATACATTCTTATAATTTGATAATAGGACAAAATGTTAAAAAATAAAGTTATGACATTTAGAGTTACTTCTTTTTCACCCAAACTACATATAAACTATTTCTTACTATGAATACCTAACAGTGCTAAACAGTCAAACTCGCATTTAATCAAGAGCCACTATCAAAGCAAAAATCTTAACAATATGTACTTGATGAAAATTAAATCAAGAAGCTATCAGAGATTTGCAGTTTACAAAGGCAATTTTACCATACATAAATAAATCTGATCAATCACAGTAAATGACATGAGAATCTAAATGTGAAAAAGCATAGATGGAAAATGTTTAACTCTAGCGAATATTCTTAGATTTTTTAATTGATATATAGTTGATTTACAATATTGTATCAGTTTCAGGCATACAGCAATGATTCAGTTATATAAATTTTTTCAGATTATTTTCCATTATAAATTATTATAAGATATTGAATGTAGTTGCCAAGGGAACTCCTAACTTTGTAATTTATTTCACTTCTTGCAAAAAAAAAATTTAGTCTGTTAACTGAATCTGAATGAGGAGGGCAAATGAAGAAATACAAGGCTATTAAAGACCAGGAAACAGCTTTAATTACACCCACAGACTGCCAGATCAACTTCTCACCTGCTAAACTAAAATTAAATTAAAATATCTTAAAAATTCCCATCAAAGGAAAAAAAAAGTATAACTGTGTGGTGATGAATCTTAAGAAAATTACTGTGGTAATCATTTTGCAATATATACATGTGCCAATCATGCTGTACACCTTAAACTTATATAATGTTATATGTAAATTATATTTCAATAAAAGTGAGAAAAAATTTAAGTATCCTTCCACATCCTTCCAGGTTTTAATAAAACCTACATTATGCTAGGCATGCAAGAGTAACCTAAACTTAATGTTTAATTTAGACCAAAGGTTCTAGAATAGAATGACCAGAATTTGAAACTTGACTTTACTTTCTACTTGTGAGCCCTTGAGAGAGGTATCTGACGTTTCTAAAAGTCAGTTTTCTGATCTGTAAAATGGGGATAACAACAATATCTACTTCATAAAATAAGGAGGAGTAAATGAAATAAAGCATATAAGGACATCAGCTTAGTCAGAGCCATAGCCAGCACTTGATAAATGGTAGCTTCTATTTTAATATAAAAACGAACCATTCAATGCATGCATTACATCTTTTTTTTTTCAAAAATGAGGAATGAAGTTCAGAGAGGCTAAATAATTTGCCCAAGTTCTAAACAGAGCATTTAGGAAGCAAATCCTGGTATGACCTATACTAAAAGCTGTACTTCTTCTTACTACTTTCTCTCCTTTAAATTAATGATGACTTTTAGTCCATTAAAAATGTAGACGGTATTCAAAAAAAGACCTAAAATCCCAGTTGAATTAAGGGCTAATGGTCTGTTCAAGTACTGAGGAAGAGCCAGGTTGTCTCTGTATCATAAAGTTCTATAAAGACTAGAAGAGTTAATACACGAATGCACTAACACACAGTAAATACCCAATAAATGTATCAGCTATATGCCACTTAATACATATCAATGTTAATACCAGTTTATTAGTAAAATATAACCACACACTAATGTATTTAATAAATGCACAGCAAGTTTATCATCATAAAATCATTTGGTTCTTTTTATTAGATATCTTTTCATCTTGGCAAATAAGAACTTAAGTGTTAAATTAAAATAAATGAGACAAAGAACTAAATGAAGAACATGTTTCCCTCCGACAGTGTTCTCTATCTGTGTCTAAGGATATGCTTATTGACACAAAACCAAAATTACTTGTATAAATATATAGTTAACAAATCCTTACCTGAATGGAATACATTATAATTTTAAAGCAGTGAACTGCAAATTCATTGGGATCCCATAGTTTGTGATGATCTAAATGCCTGTAATTTTAATAGTAACAAAATTACTTTAATTCCTTATTTCTACTACACTTTTTCTTCTAGAACCCTGACAATATGCAAGGCTTATCAATCAAAAGAATATCATCTAAAACGAAGCCAATGTTTCCATTTCCAGAACTAATGATATATATTTCCCCCAGTTGCTTGGCTCTTTCATAAAACAACAACAAGAGGCTAGTATGAGTGTGTGTGTGTGTGTGTGTGTGTGAGTGTGTGAGAGAGTGTGTGTATGTGAGTGTGTGTGTGCGCACGCACACATGCATGTAGGCAAGAAAGAAAAGTCCCTCTGTCCAGACTCCACAAGTCTGGAGGGGTAAGTATTCACTGAAGCCAACAGCTGTTTTAGGCATATCCTCAGATCTCAGGAAGCCAATAGCTAGTGGTTAAAGGGTTGTACACATAGGAGACTGGAGACAAAGCTTAGGGTCCACCCAGGAAAGGCAGCTATCAGATCAGAAATACCTGCATCACTTCAAGACCTCTAAAAGGGGACACCTTCAGTGAATCTGAGGGAATGTTCTCTGTTGTAGAAGACTGTCAAGAGCCTTGTCTGTGTCGGCTGTGGCTCTGAGAGGAACCACAAAAATGAAAATCTCTCCGTAGAATTTAACGATGAAACCCAGCCCCCAGGCTCTTACCTTGGTTTGACAGAATTCACAAGTATCTATGTGGCTGAAGAAAAGTGAAGATAAGAACACAGTTCAAAGCGATGCCTGGATAATACTGTACCCACGCCTTTCGCAGGAGCAAAATTAAGCCTCTTATGGAGTACACACTATCTAATCTAGCCTCATTATGCCAGGCACGCTATGGTAACCTAAACTTAATGTTTAATTTAGATCTAAGGCAGTCCAGCCACAGCAAAAAGAAAGCCGAGAAACAGAAGTCAGGGAATAGGAGGAACTGACTGCAGAAGTTAATAAAACAAGATACATCATATTTGGACACTGTGTTTTGATATTTTACTGGGTATATGCATTTCAAGGTGTGAGTAAAAATTCTAGTGAAATGATGCACATAATAGCAGGGACAGGACTGTATTTCCTCTTAAAGGGGGAAAAGCTGCTAAAGCAGTTGAACCAGTGCTCAAACGGATGTTGTCTGACTGAATTCTGAACTCTTCCTGCATCGCCGGCTCCGTAACTCACTCATACAGGTAAGAGTACTGTCCTCTATGAGTAAATTAAAACAGAATGAAGAGATAGCACAGTCAAGGCAAAAAGGAATACACCAACCACTTACGCAAAAACTGGTCTCACGGCATTATTCATATTCCCAAAAGTTGCCCGGCCCAGCAGCTCTCTGAAGCAGTTTTCAGCCAGCACAGCAGGATTCTCTTCTTTGTCAGCTGCCGAAGGAGAAGGGGGAGGGCCTATTCGACTGAAAACAAGAAATAAAGATGAATGCAAGACTTCTGACACTAGTTCTCACAGTTAAACAGAACAGATCTTACTTCTCAGAAATGTTAGCGTGACATTTTCTTTATATCCCAAAATAACTTCAGAGCTTAATTCTGACTTCATGAATTCAGTACCACTGAAGCTAACCACATGAGCTTTCAAAAATGGGAGAATTAAATTCAGCTGTAATAACTGTTTCGAACTAACAGAATGTCTTTTCCACAGACAAAATACTCAACAGTTGATAGTTTATTAATTTCCTACAACTTCTCTACATTTACAGCAAAATCCTAGTAAGAACACGGTGCCCAGTGATTACCCAGTTTAACTATGAGTGAGCAAAAGTTAAAATCAAGTTAAAAAACTATGGTCCAGTGTGAATAACAAATACAATTTTAAAAGCTAATTAGAACACTTACAGAAGTAGATGTCTTTAGCAGACACTATCTGTTCATATTTTAAAACATTATTTTATACTACTATACTCATGTGCAATAATAACGAAAAAGTCTACCTTTGGCACTGGGATAAGATGATGAGAAAAGACAATTTCTTAAAATTTGGCACCTAACTATAACAGGATTCCTATATCCTATTAATGCTAATCCTGTAACCCAAGAGCCATAATTATGGAGAATCAGTTCTCAACTATTTAGGTACCTCTAGAAGAGTAAATATTTTTAGACAGAAAAACTGACCTCAGCTACAATGCCAAAAATAGGAAAAATACAGAAGGTTCTAAAATATATCAAGTTTCACACTTTAGAATAGGTTTTCAAAGCTGAAGACAGTCACAGCTAAGGAATCAAGCATAAATACTTCCTGGAGTAGCCATAAGTTTTGATAAACATATTAAGTTCCTACAGAATTACCAATTTCATCTCTTTACTTCTGGACCACTTTTGATATTTGCACACATAATAACCAAAATTACAAATAAAGTTTACATTTTAGAACTCAGGATTAAATATCTTTTAAATTTAATTTGGATCTCCCTCTTGAAACTGCAAGAATCAGGAAGACCAGGATAATAAGCCAAATTAGAGAATATTAGTTCTAAAACTTGGTCACATAGCATCTCTGTGTAAAGCAACCAAAATGTGAGAGAAAAGCATGCTTGTGGCATTTGAAAAAGGTGAATAAAGTATAGAATTCTAAGTTCAACAGGATACTGGGGTGGGGCAGGGGAGGGGGGGGGATCAGCATATGCCCCTAAACAATATTCCACACCAAATATCCTGGAGAGGTAAGAAATAATCTAATACTTTTGTTGAAAAGATACATATAGTGAATAGCAGCTGCTATTATTTTGATTAGTACTAACTCCCTATTAAAAAACATGTTGGATCTCTAAAGAATAACAAGTTCAGGAGTTCCCTTCATGGCTCAGTGGTTAACGAACCCGACTAGGATCCATGAGGATGTAGGTTTGATCCCTGGCCTTGCTCAGTGGGTTAAGGATCCGGCATTGCTGTGAGCTGTGGTGTAGATCGCAGATGTGGCTCACATCTGGTGTTGCTGTGGCTGTGGTGTAGGCCAGCGGCTACAGCTCCGATTCAACCCCTAGCCCGGGAACTTCCAAATGCTGTGGGTGCAGCCCTAAAAAGCAAAAAAAAAAAAAAAACTAAAAAAACCCAAAAGTTCAGTTATAACCTCTATTTCTTATACTTGCAACTTCAGTATTAATTCAAACAGCAATTTGGATGCTTAATAATAGAAGTGAAAAGTTATTCTAAAAGAAATAAAACCTTAAGTCTCTGAGAAAGAATCTGTGACCTACTAAGCCTAATGGGAGCACTAAAGACAATTTTTTCCGAAAGGACACATACTTAAACTCACTCAAGTTTACAAGGACACTATGTACATAGGGCAAAACACTCTTATCCTGGCAAGCAAGCACATATACATATAAACACAAATAACACAGCCCCAACCCTAACATCTTTATTCAATACCTGTCAACCTCTTCTATCTTTTGCATGTTAAAAAGCAGGGATGGGACAATTTTATCCATGTGCTGGGGTTCCCAAATGGTAGCTCGAAGTTCATCATTAACTGTTTTGCGAACCACGCCTTGAATACCTCTGATTCCAGCAATTCTGATTCTATAAAAAAGAGGGAAAAATTTGAGTCATGAAAAAGGTTATTTAACCAAGTCTGACTGCTTAGCTAAGAAAATGGATGCCAAATAAACCTCAAGTCAATAAAATAAAAATATAATAAGTTTAAAATTAAAATCTCAAAAATCTAAGATGGAGAGAGACATGGCAGTTCCAAAAGAGGCTTACTTTTAATACTCTTTGAAAAAAACCAGCATTTAAAGCTAAAAAGAACTGTAAATTACAGAAATATGTAGTCTATCAGTTTTCAATAAAAATAATTTAATCAAAAGAATTAGGTTTTCCTAAGAGGATGATCAATAATTCAAACTAATGTGAACAATTTTCTCCCCCTTTTCTTGCCTATATGTCTCAGAAGCTGAGTGAGAACAGGATTTCACGGTTCCTGAAAAACCCTCGATGCTTCCTCAGACTTTTCATTCACTGTTTCTCCCTGAGAACCTCTCACCTCCCCCCTTAGTCCACCCAGATGGAAGACTAAGCTGGTTCCTTTAAAGGTGTGACAAGAGACCCAGCCAAAACCCCTCAGCCGTACAGGCACATACACATGCGGGTGTCCTGGTACATATACCTCACTGTGTGTATATGGGACTTAAAATGTATCCACAGCTGAGAGAATGCTGCCTGCTCCTCCCCTCCCAATCCACAGCCCAACTTCCTCAAGCTCTTCCTCACTCTTCTTTAAAAATAAAATCCATCAGTTCCAGTAGGAGAAGAAAACTAGAAAACAGCATCTAAAATCTGGGGAAGAACCATCTCACAAGCAGAACTAACCTGATAGCCCTTCCCTCTGTCCAAGTTTGATTGTTATTTACCTCCTTTTGTCTCCTACCTCCTAAAATATCCACCATTAGAAGCTAATTCAGCTTGCCCAGCACAGTTTCCAAAAGCTCTAAGTAGGTTTAGAGAATGGAAGATGTGGGGAAGGGTGATACTGCTTTACAAGCCCACGGGGAAATGACACTGGGATTCAGGCAGAGCCAATGGAGAACGGGACCCTGAGTAGGAGAAAAAGTGAACTAGGAGACAAGACACATATTCCCTTTTATAGATCTGTGTCTATTCCTGCCGCTTTTTAAAACAAAGTGTTGAGAGACTGCTGCAGCTATCACAAGCAGGCAAGCCTGACATTACCACAAAGGTAGTCAAGTATTTCAAGAAAATCTTAACACTTATCAGCCCCATTTCCCACGGGCCATGGCCCTAAGTTTTATTTGATAGCGTTTGCTAAAATAAAGAGATTGATAATACGTATTTACATTAGAACCTCAAGGGAATATAAATATTCCCTGAAAGAAACCAAAAGGGCTTTTACTCATGACAAAGCAGAAAGAAAATCGAGCCCTCCAAGTATCTTTTAGTTTCCTCACTTGTTTTACAGTGATTCAAATGAAATACTACTTTGGAATATCAAATATCATGTAATAATGGAAAGACCTAGAATTAAGACAAAGTTATATAAGACCTTTCATTTGTATATAGAATATTTCAAGTTTCTTTTTGTAAAACATTAATAAAAAATGTTTAAGAAGATAAAGCTTAACTGAGAGGACTGGGAATGGGAGGGTTGATACTTAATAAATAAAAGGGGGCAAGGGGAGGACTCGCGATAAGGGGACATTTGAGAATGGGTTAAGGATCCAGTGTTGTCACCACTATGGCTCTGGTTCAGATCCCTGGCCCAGGGAAGGGGGAACTTCCTATGTCAGGGGGCGCAGCCAAAAAGAAAAAGAAAAATGTCAAAATATATTCAAAAGACACGATCTTTCACTAGGGGGCGCTAAATACCTAAAATCAGATACCTATGTAATAGTTTTTTTGAGTTTTTACAATGCATCCTTTAATATCATAAATATTTTTCACCTACATTAGCTTATATGTGAAATTCATCTCAACCAAAATTTACATGTAGTTTTTTAATCCTTATAATACTAAACAAAAAAGGAGTTCCCGTCGTGGAGCAGTGGTTAATGAATCCGACTAGGAACCATGAGGTTGCGGGTTCGGTCCCTGCCCTCGCTCAGTGGGTTAACGATCAGGCGTTGCTGTGAGCTGTGGTGTAGGTTGCAGACGCTCGGATCCCACGTTGCTGTGGCTCTGGCATAGGCCGGTGGCTACAGCTCCGATTCGACCCCTAGCCTGGGAACCTCCATATGCCAGGAGCGGCCCAAGAAATGGCAAAAAGACAAAAAAAAAAAAAAGTACTGCCTTCTGGTTATTTTTTATATTTTAAAACAAAATTATTACAATATCGGAAAAAACCTGTCATTTTATTTAACTAATTATTTTACCTTTTTGCCCTGTTAACAAGTTAGTGTCAGCCTCTGAGAGCAAGGAACGGTTTTATAAAAATTTTTTTTAATATCCTTTAGGGAGAAAAAGATTTTAGCAGGGATTGGGAGAAACAGGAACTTTATTATTATAAGACAGTTATAGTTCTCTCTCCCTTTCTATGGCTTTATACTCACAATGAAGGAATAACAGCCAGATTCTAAATGGTTATACTACACCAAGAAAAAAATTATACTAACACCATAACAGACAAATAAATCTTATATCTGAAAACAACTAAACGACCTCTTTAACTTCTTTCTCCAAGTTTACGTTTGTTTGTGTAAACCAACACTATAGCTTGCACACTAAAAGCTAATCAGTTACATGTCTGTATATTCCTTTACTTACTTTAAAAGAAAAGTAAAAATTACACAACATGCTAAATCTTACTATCAACTGCCCATAACAACCTTCTGAATTCAGGTTAGCTTATTTCTTTCTAGGTATATTACGATAAAGCTCAAACTACCTTGTACATTTACCAGGGTCATTCTAATTTGTAACTTTGATAAACATGTCAATCTATTGATTGTATTTGCAGATAAGTACTTGATTCCAGATTATTTTATGATGTAGCTAGAAGTGATGTTTTAAAATGCCCAAATCAGTTGTCATAACAACCGCAGATAGATGATGACTGCGTAATATATATTAATTCATTCAATTTACATATGTGTTCATTCAGAAATGCGAGAGCAATGTGCCCAGCACTATTCAAAGTGCTAGTGGTACAGCAGTCTTCAAAACAAAGGCCCTGCCCTTCTGGAACTCATATATACCATGGAGAAGAGAAAACAGACAACAAGATATGACAAGATAAAGCTTCACTGGGAGGATTGGGATGGGAGGGTTGGTATTTAATAAATAAAAGGGGGCAAGTGGAGGACTCGTGCATGATAAAGGGACATTTGAGCAGAGCTCTGAACAACGTGAAGTAAGAAGCCACATGGGTATCTGGCGAGCCACCCTCGGTCCTGGGGAGAAGCACGCCCAATGTGTTCGAGGAGATCCTGGTGGCTGGATCAGAGGAGAAGAAGTGACAGGATGACAGGATCTAACACTCGGGGAAGGTGAGCACAACGGGGCATCCTGGGTAACAGAAAAGACTTCAAATTTTATTCTCAGTTAGGAAATCACTCTCAATTTTACTGCTTTAGTCCATTCTTCTAACAGCAATTTAAAGCTGGACTTCAGGGATAAAGCATACATTCTCCCTTCTCCTTTGGTAATCATTTAATATATAAACACAGTATTCATCAATAAGTTACTTCATGACTGTAAATAATAAAGGAAAACAATACATACTCTGTTCGTGTTTCTGGATCACTGTGACAGGAATGACACATGGCACTGAAGCGAGATACAAAAAAATCATAACGTCTGTGATAGGATGGTGTGTCTTCTTCAATATTTGCAAATTTGACAAACTAAAAGAAACAAATAAAATGTATTATCACCTTTTTGAAAATGTGAAACATCTTCTTTCATTATTTGTTACACTGACAAGAAATATTCAAATAAAAAGAAAATAAAGTATGAAATATCATAAATGCTACATATAAATAGAAGGAATTTTTTAATAATGAACTTTACAAAATCAAGGACACAGCATTAAAAATGTTAAATATAAATTCTTGATGCAGTTAATTTTGAGTGTGTGAGCCCACTTTCCAGACAGAAAGGTCTTACTGTAAAGTTCTTTTATGTTTGCTGGATGCTGACCCAAACCTGCAGGTTTGTTTTGTTTTTTTTTTTATTTCTCAAATCATGGGTAGGAAATCATCCTTGACAGTGGTTACATAACACATGAATGCATAATATTTATACAAATAAGATGGCACAAGAAAAAGGGCCTCAAACTGAAGGAAACATAACCAATTCAGTAGAGAAGAAAAAATATTGAGGTGGTAAAATTTATTCTACTTTTCTAAAGATTAAAAAAGGAGATAACCATATGTTTAGAAAATTTTAAATATCCTAATGAGCCACAGACCCAGCTATACGATTCCTTTTTTTCTTACTTGCTTTCTCATTTGTTCAGTGACTTATTACTTCCACATCAATAGCTTAAAACAACAAACTGTTAGTTTACTTGCAAATTTAAAAATATATAAACACCTGCCAGGATACAGACTGAAGGGTTTAAAAGACTATAGCCAAAAGAATTATCCAACCAAATTTACTGTGCTGTCCTGGAAACAAAACTGAAATAAGCATAGAATAAATGTGAAAAAATGAATTTATGATAATCCAGTATTTTAAATTAATTCAGCCAGAGCTAAGTCATCTGTTTTAAAATATCACTTCATATGATTTATATTATCCAGAAAAAGACCACAAATACTACACCTGGTTGAGATTAAACTAACATTAATTACTTATTTTGTACCACGTACTACGCTAGGTGTTTTCGCCTCAGTTCTTATTTGATGATTCCAACAATCCTGTAAAGAATGTGTCATTATCCCCATTTTATGGACAGGAACACTGAAATTCAGAGGGGACAGCATTTGCCCAAAATGACACCATGACTGAATGGTGAAACTGGCTTTATAGTCCAGGGATCTAGTTCCAATTTTCAAGATTCCCAAACTGACCATATGAAGAGTTTCAGAAAATATTGAGCCAGATATTTATATTTTTCATAAAAATAAAACTGGAATGACATCAGGAAATGCTCAAAATATAACTGAAAAAAAAAAACCCACAAAAGTGTATATACAATACGTTCCCCATTTTCTAATATATTTATATATATCTTTTTTAAGACCACACCCATGGCATGTAGAAGTTCCCAGGCTAGGGACCGAATCAGAGCTGTAGCTGCTGGCCACAGCCAAAGCCACACAATGCCAGATCTGAGCCACGTCTGAGACCTACACCACGGCTCACAGCCAGATCTTTAACCCAATGAGCAAGGCCATTTCACAGGGTGCAACAACAACAAAAAAAACTAGAGACAAAATGCTCTACTCACCTACATCTGAACTGGTTGTTCAAATGTAGCTACCAAAGCATCTGCCTTTACCAGATAAAGACACTCTAAGAAGAGTTAATCCTAGAAATGCTAATTAAACTTAAAATTACTTAGAAGATAGCTGTACTCACAGAATTTGTTCCAAGAACTTGAAGCTTTGGTTCCCCTGATTCCAGCAGCTTTGCTACCATATGAAGAAAGCTTTCTACAAACGGCTTGATGCTTTGAGAATGGCAGGCCATAAGAAGCTGGTCCAGTGCCTCCATAGCAATTAAAACATACCTAAGTATAGGAGAAAAATAATGTTGAAGCATCTCCAGATCTCTTAATTCTAAATGCTTTCATAGGAATGCTTAGAATAAGTTTATTCAAATGCACAGAACATAGCCAAATTTAGTAGCCTCTCACTGAAATCCTAATCCTCACACAACACTAATGATCTTAAGATTATAAAATGATCCTCATGTGGAAGCACATGAAAAAGATACTGCGTGACTCCATTTCTCCTTCTCACCAAAAACTCTTCCAGAGCTTCCTTAACATTACCTTTGTCTGACTTTTTCTTCTTAAACATGAATATTTTCCATTTTCCAGACATTTATTTGCATCTGACCCAAAACAGTGATTTAGAAGCAATATGCCTGAATTTCTAACACACTATTTGTACCTGTAAATATCAGTGTATAAAACCCTATCAGTAGTATTATAAGGAAAAGGTATCATAAATTTTATCTTATAATTCATCAGATTTTAAAGCTTGTACTAAACATTAAAATTCAGGGAAGTTCCTGTTGTGGCTCAGTAGAAATGAATCCAACTAGTATCCATGAGGATGTGCGTTCGATCCCTGGCCTTATTCAGTGGGTTGAGGATTTGGCATGGCCATGAGCTGTGGTGTAGGTCGCAGATGTGGCTTGGATCCCACGTTGCTATGGCTGTGGTATAGGCCAGCAGCTGTAGCTTCAATTAGACCCCTAGCCTGGGAACTTCCCTATGTCACAGGTGTGGCCCTAAAAAGCAAAAAAAAAAAAAAAAAAAAAAAGAAAAGAAATTCAGACTCTATATAACTATACTTTAACAATCAACCATAAAACTATTTGTAACAAGAATCATGAAAATGCTTTAAATGGTAACAAGGCAGAAGTTGAGAAAGTCAATATATCACTTGGAAAATGGAATACTCTAACTTAAACTAGGATTATAACATGACAATACGGCGAAGTATTTATAAACCAAATTACAGTTATCACTGTTAAGCACAGAGAATGGATTAAGATGGGAGACCTTTATTTATAGGTAGATGTATAGGTAGCACAGATCAAATCAGCATACTTACATCTTCTGAACCTTAATACCTAAGCCTAACAACAGTTCTTTTTCACAGCTCCTCTGATAGGAAAAACTGGAGCTGTGTTAAAAATCAGTTGGTTAACAGAATCTTAGTTTTCAATTTAGACACTGTTTTTTTGTTTTTTTTTTTTTGGAGGAGGGTGAGGTGGGGGCTGCACCCATAGTATGCCTAAGTTCCTGGGCCAGGGATAAAACCCAAGCCACAGCAGCGACCTGAGCCACTGTGGTGACAATGCTGTATCCTTAACCACTGAGCCAGAGAGAACTCTCTAGAGATTGATTTTTAAACCGTATTTACAATACTGCACTGACAGACTAAGGGAATCAATTTTTATTATTTCCATTTTACAAAAGCCTCAAAAATTAAGGAATGCTTAAGCAACTTTGTTAACCAATGTATGTTTATCCTTAAACCTGACCACTAGGAAAGTGATGATTTCCCTGTATAATATTATAATGTTTTATGCTCCTTATATGATCTCTACCTACGGGTAGAGATGGCAAAATAATTTATAGGATGATTTAGCCTAGGAAGAAGTTTCTAAAGGTACTATGTTAGCAGCAATTAGTTTCCTTACCCAGAACGATGTCTGACCACATCCCTGCTCAACCTTTCTGCCAGATAAGAACCAATTCGATCCAGTTTCTCTGGAGCAGACACTGCATAAAATGTCAATTTTTCCATATCAGCTTTAACAAGGCCATCCTAAAAAATAAAAAGAACAGGTGAAAGAGGTTATACTCACATCCATTATTTTTATGCTTATTATTTGTACTTCTAGGTGTTGCTTGCTTCACATTGCCCCTTTCTGGACTAGTGGCTAATCCATATTATCCCGAACCTTCCTGGATATAGCCTCCTCAGTGATAACATTCACCATTCTGGACACGCAGAATTTTGAAAAAGTTAAAGAAATGCTCCATTTAGAAAAAGCATTAGGAGTTCCTGCTGGTGTGCAGCGGGTTATGAATCTGACTGCAGCAGCTCGGGTCACTGTGGAGGCACGGGTTCAAGCTCCGGCCTGGTGCAGTGGGTTAAAGGATCTGGCATAGCTGCGCCTGTGGCGTAGGTTGCAGCAGTGGCTCAGATTCAGTCCCTGGCCCAGGAACTTCTATATGCTACAGGTGTGGCCATAAAAAAAAAGAAAAAAGAAAAAGCATTTAAATATACCTTCATAGGCAATGGATTACTCTAATGCTTCCTTCACAGAAATACAGCTCAATGAACGACATGCAGTATGTAGGGAACAGGACATATTTTTAGTAATTATAAAACGTGATTTTGGTTACTTGTTCTTTGAAGGCAGGGACCATGACATGCAGACCTTTGCACTCTGAGTACCGACTGCTGGACACATTTTGGATATACTACAAGGTTTTTTTTTTTAATAATCTAAAAATAAGAAATGTAGTCATTGGGTTTCCACATATACACAAAATTCATATAAATCTTTTCTTTTTCTTAAATCTTATTTTACAGATTGCTATTTTATCTAAATACTGGGGAAAATATTCTTTGTGTGTCTATTCTCTATACCTGCCATCACTCCCATGATCAAAAGTTCAAAGCTCCCTGACTGCCTCTAAGTAAGGTAAAGTAGATGTCTGGTCTCATTTACACTCCTCCACAATCAGGCCGTCACCTTACCTCCAAAAACCATATATTTCAACTCGTCAAGGAAACGATCGAATATTCAGTGTACTAAATAATACCTCTGAAATTTCCAATCGGAAAACAGCACGGTTATCACCCATCACACTTCAATTAGGCTACGGGAACCTTCACTTGAAGGCTCTTGATGTCAAGTGTATCTCTTACTTTACTATCTCTTTTCTCCTGACAGTAACAAAGAGACTAATCTCGTCTTCCCCAGTTGGTGTACATCCTCCATTTCTTCTGAGAATGCTTCGCAGAGACTGTCAACACACAGTGAGACTCCTTGATGTAAAGGCTGAAACTTTACCACCTGTTTTACTTAACATTTTACTTACTGGTTTATATATACTGTGATTTAATATTTAGCATGCTTTTGCTTTATGTCAGTCAATGGATGGAAAGCATCCTAAAGATAGGTACATATCTTAGGCTATTTTATATGCATGTCATAAATTATCCAGGGTATCTGTCAGCCAATCTATTTAATTGATTAGCCTCCTCTAAACAGCTGAATGTTTAAATCAGATTTGATTAAAAATGAGACATTATCTCATAAATTAATGTTAAGATAACCAAAATTAATGTTAAGATAATCTACAACAGGCTATATTTTAAAATAAAGCGACTTCTGAAAATCAAACCCGTGTAATTCTCTTTTGTTCCTATCCACTTAACATTAGACTAAAAGAATCTCAGAAAATTTAAGACAGTGTCAAACAAAATCAATCAAACCCAGTTGCTTTGAAACTAGTAATCTTCCACAATAAAGTAACTTTTATAAAAAATTAAAAAGCACTTAAGTAAAAAGAGAACAAACTCTGCCTGGAATATTCTCTTTTTAATTTACAATTCTCTTCCGAAAACTGTGGCCAATCCTATTTATTCTTTGGATCTTAGCCTAGATTTCATTTCCTTCAGGCCTTTCTTCTCCCAAGCCCAAATTAGATATCATTCCCACCTACTCCAGTAGTACCCTGTACCTTGCTTCTCTGTCACAACATCTTTCACACAATATTGTAGTTGCCAATTTATTTGTCTATGAGCTGGGTAAGAGCAGAGACCACGGCTGTATTCACAGCTGTATTCTTGGCATTTCACACAAATAATCTGGCACTAGTTCATAAATTTCAGACGAGTAGAGTATTAAACTTAGGAACTATACAGACTAAAGAACATCATCTGTCCATCATTCCAAATTTATGCCTAATCCAAGAAAATAACTTAAAAATCATACAAGCAAGCATGGGTCATTTAAAAAATAAAAAAAAAGAGAAACATAAAATAGTAGTGTACAAGATGAGACTGGGAGTAAAAGTAGAGAAATGAAATTAGGGAAACCTTAGGAAGGTGAGCAGGGGGGAAGCATGGGTCAGCAAAGAGAAGGATCAGTAGATGTAGATCAAATTACTTTTGGATCTTCAGGGAATATGTTGTCCACCAGACGTTTGTAGCGAGGACGCAAAGCAGAACAGCAGCAACACACTCCTGTTCAAAAAAGAATAAAATCACAAAATACAGAGATTATTCATATTGTAAAGTGACCCAGAAATTCAAATTTCTGGATGTTTACTTAAAATAAAGGGGAAAAGTTCAAATAACAGAAAAAGACATGCAAATTCTACAGAAAAAGACATGCAAATTCTATTAATGAAGAAATGAAAAAGTTAAATTTCTCCTCCCCTCCCCAAAGATGCCCAGTTGAAATGAACATACTAATGAATTATTACAAAGCTCCAATCCAAACTGTCTGGGGGCACATGTGCACGTGTACACACACACAAAATCTACTAAATTCATCCTCTAAAGCAAATACATAATTGGTACCCACCTTACCTCCTTTCTGATCATCTCCTACTACTCTCTGCATCCCCCATCACTCCCCTCCCGCCCCCAGCCCCCACTTTTCCTGTCTGGCACAATCCACTGGGCACTAGCCACAGTGGTCTTAAACTATCAGTTTACACTTAGTGTAGCTGGCGAAAACAAGTTAATACATGTATCTACATGATGCATCATATAAAGGAATCTCAATCAAGGGAGAATCAACCTCAAAAGAAATCAACAACTTCAAATAGAGAATCAACTTCAAAACAAAGTCCAGGAATTTCAAAATCTGCTCGAAGGCTGCCTTATATATTTTCAATTGCTAGCATCTTGGAAAGAGTCATGGATTTGGATCTAGAAGACCTGGGTTCGTTCCAATTCTTTCACCAAAGTGGCTACATGACCTTGGGTAGGCACATTGCTCTCTGGAAAGAATTATGTAAGCAGAAGGGGTCTGTTTCCTTGTCCCACAAACCAATAACTTAAAGGGAATACTGGTCCTGAGCCATTATAAAATTATTCCTGACTTCCCTGGTGGCTCAGCAGCTTAAGGATCTGATGTTGTCACTGTGGCGGCTCAGGTCGCTGCTGTGGCACAGGTTTGATCCCTGGCCTGGGAACTTCCATAGGCTGCAGGTGTGGTTAAATAAATAAAAATAAATCATTTCCATGATTTATGAAACTGGGGTATGTGTGTCTGTGTGTTACTGTGCACGTGTATGTATTCAGAAACCAAAATACGGTACGAAAGACCACTTAAATTAGAAGTTAAGCGAATTCAGGTTTAAGCATCTTTCTACCACCATCTTACCGAGTAGCATTATTCAAGAGACAACTTTTCCAGATATCACTTGGCTCATGAAGTATATACCACTCATGTATGCACTCATGAGTGACCAACAGGCTGAGACACATAAACCTGAGTCCAGATTTGCAGCAGAATGGGGCCGTTAAAATATTGATAAAAACAAGACAGAATTAAGAACTGTAGAGCATCTTTAGTGATCATACAGCCGTGTACCAACATTATTTAACATTCCCAGCAAATCAGTGAGGTAGTATCATCACCACTATCCAAGAGTGGAAACCCTAACAGAACTGATTGAGTAATTTACTCAACAGCAGTGGATGGGTGAAAACCCAGTGTCTAACTCTGAAACCTCATGCTCTTTCTACAAAACCATAGATATTAGTAGTCAAATCAATCAATATTCAAATATTTCATCCAAACCTACTATGTCCCTAACACCATGCTAGTAGATGCCACAGACACAGGAAAGCATAAGAGACAAGACCCCTGCTCTGGAGGAGTTTATCAACTGTTACTAAAAAATAGTGAAGGAGCTCCCACTGTGACATAGTGGGTTAATGATACCGCTTCTCTATGGCATTGCCGCAGCTGTGGTGTATGTTGCCGATGCGGCTGGGATTTGAACCTTGGCCCAGGAACTTCTATATGCTGAAAAAGGAAAAAAAAAAAAAAAAAGTGAATAATTCAGCAGTATATATTTAGGTACCGTACACTTACTGTATAAAACACTATTCGTTGTTCAGGATGTTTTTGACTTTAATAGAAGAAAAAAAGGACCAAAGAGTCCATTAGGAGATGTTTTTCAAACTAACACCAACAAAACACAAGCCTGATTATTAGAAAGAAAAACAAGGGTAACAGCCAATTAAGCAAAAGTATTATTTCTGCGTCAACTATACCTAATATAAAAATATTTCAGATGACTATTAATACACTGAAATAAATTAAAATCAAACATGTATCAAGTGATTAACTTATACATGGCATTGAGCTAGGTATTGCAATCTGAAAGAAGCTTATAACCAGATAAGAAGATTAGAACGAATACTTTGCAAGCACTAATGCAAGGCCAAATATAGTAAATTCAAATTGCTACTATGGCAGAAAGTCTGGCAATGGAACTGAAAAACAAGTCCCAAAGCCTCAAGTTTCCTGTCAGAATGGTAAATTATGTAATTTTCAAAAGGCAAGAAAGAATTCTTAATAAGCTATTAAGTTTCACTTACACTGACACTTTCTGATATTATACACTGCTTTTAGTTAAAAGAGGCTTTAAAAAAATGACAACTTGGAATATACATAATTTCTAATTCCCACTTTCAGGAACCTCAGGTCTACTGGGGGAGATATGAGTAAAAAGACAAGATCCCCAATAGGTGGCATGGAGTCAGACAGACCTGCGGTGAACCCAAGGTTACTCACTGTCCAGCTAGGTGGGCTGGTTATTCCTATTATTTTGCCTGTTTCCTCATCAGTTAAATGAGTTAATAATGCCATCTTCGTATTTATTGGGAAAATGAAATAAAATTATATGAAAAGTTCTTATTAAGGGTATAACATACAGCAAGCATTCAGTAAAATGGCAGCTATTAGGGGTAACACTATAAGCAGTACAATCGGGGTAAGCAGAGGTGCTTGAGGGCCCTTGGGATAGTAGTCCCAACAATGTGAAAACCTCTGCTGTGAATGAATCATCCAAAAATCCAACGCATTTTACATATGGTTCTCAAGCTTTCACTAACACTCTCAGAACCAGTGGGGGTAACTGCTATTTTCTGAACATGATGTGTGGAGAACTACACTAAGTACTTTACCACATTACTCATTTACTCCCACAGCAACTCTCCGGAGAGGTGGTTATTAATCAGCTTCGTTTGATAAAGCGGGAAGCAGAGGCTAAGGGAGGCCCATGTGCCCCCTATCATAACCGCTGGTAGGGAGAGGAGCTGAGATCCCCACCAGACCTGAGGACTTTGGAGGGTAACTGCCACACTGAGTTCAAGTACCAGCCAACTTCCAAGTTACTTTAAAGACTTTAGCTGTCCGCAAACCATGACCAATGAACATGACTGCAGGATGAGTGCGACTAACAGATGAGGGATGCACTGCCATGGAGGGAAATAAAGGATCACAGTGAATTTCTCCAGAAGGTCCAAAACAAAACAAAGCAAAAACACCTTCTTGATCATTTACTTACATGAAAATCTACCAACTATAGAGAAGACGCATGCAACCAGGTTTTGAAACTTCAATTTACCCAGGTTTCTACAAAAATGATACCATACTGAAGGTAATATAAGGTTAGAAGGACTGGCAATAGTAATCACAAAAGAAATAACTCTAAGGCTATTTAAAATAAGAGAATACTGTCCTTATCAACATCACAAGAACAAGTACAATAAAATCATTGGACCTACTGAGGCACAGAAATGCAGTTGATTCCCTTGTTGAAGCCAATTCATAAGGCTTTTCCAGTTCAGCTGCAGGTACCTGAACATAGTCCTTCATGTTGTAAGAGACTGTTTAATAGTTGATCTGCCTGCTCTTAGATCCCTTTACCTACTGTTCAGGAAGTGCCTGGTTCACTTTACTTGAAATTAATTAGCAGAGGGTACTAATGTACTGTAACTTATCTAACTTGTTGACATCAAATATAAAGCTATCAAGAACTTGATAATATCCATATCGAATTCTACTGGCAAGGCCAAATAGCTTAAATAAGATACTACTAAGGTACTATATTGCCAATTTACTTAATATAGATCCTTCATATAGTTTAAATAAGAAAATAAACCTATTTCTATCTTTTCTCCTTAAAGCATTCCCTTAATTCCTCCTCATCCTTGCTTTTGATCCCTTCCAAAAAAACTCACTTTCTGACATCGTCCCAACTTCCTCTTTTCCAAAGGGAAAAAAGAGCCAAGCAGAGAAAGTCTCAGGAGGTCTCAGCAATATGAATTCTTCTTTTAAATTTAATTCTCATATAAAGGAGACAGTAATCCACTATTCCCCTCCTACAGCACGTGGGATTCAGAGTCCTACTTATGATATAGCAGGAGAAGCAGGAAGTCTTAAGTGGGTAACTAAACTATGGGAAAATGGAACTAGGGCATAGCTGGAAAGAAAAATTATGACCAAAAAAATGCCAAGCTGAATATTATAGTAGTGTGCAGAGAGGCTCATGGGGCAATCTGTTCAATAAGGCTCTCTGACCCTTCGTGAATAAAGAGAAAAATCCTTCTACCAATCTCTCAGGGTTAAGAGCACTAAATTAATATAAAAGTTGCCTAGAATGTAGAAGATGCTTTAAACATTATATATGGGGGGGGGTGTAGATGTACACACTTTAGTAAATTTGCACACTCCTATCTTCTCTCTTTTTTTTTTGTCTTTTTGCCTTTTCTAGGGCCGCTTCCCACGGCATATGGAGGTTCCCAGGCTAGGGGTCTAATCGGAGCTGTAGCCGCCGGCCTACGCCAGAGCCACAGCAACTCGGGATCCGAGCCGCGTCTGCAACCTACACCACAGCTCACGGCAAAGCCGGATCCTTAACCCACTGAGCAAGGCCAGGGATCGAACCCGAAACTCATGGTTCCTAGTCAGATTCGTTAGCCACTGCGCCACGACGGGAACTCCACACTCCTATCTTCTTTAAAGACACCCAAGACATCATGAAAATTCACCAGGGTCTCCTGGTCCTCACCTCAGGCAGGAGTGAAACATATTGACCTCTAGCATCCTCCTTCTTTGACAGTGAGGTGTTAGGATTAATTCATTCTGATCTAACAGGCATCCATAGAAGGACCTGAGGAGCTGCACAGAAAAGCTCATGGGTGAGCTGACAGAAGTATGGATCAAGGATCATGGGCATACAGGGGTGTTGAGAGAATTCTGCTTAATGGGTCCAATACTCTAAGTGGCTGGTCCATCCGTGAGTACTTCTGGTTTGTGATGACATCTGCTTTTCTATGTAGCTCTCTAAGTTTGGGGTTTTGGATAATTAACTAAGACTCCCTTTAAAATAAGGTACTTACACTTTCAATGAACTGTATTACCCAATGATAATTTAAATCTAACTGGAAATATTAAGGTCTCCTTACTAAACTATTAATGATTAAAACTTAACATCTCTATTATTAACCACCACCAAGTCACCGGGTATTTGGGATAAAGGTATTCTCTACCACAAAGATAAGAAGTTACTACCACTGTCACTGAAGTTGAAGAATGCTTGGATCTTATGATGGGAACCAGCTGTACGACCTTGATTTAGGTTTGCGTCATGATCTATTAAAGGACAAAATAATCAAATCTATATCTTCTATACAATTACAGCATCTCAGTTAACTCTTTCCTGTAATTTGTTAGGAATTCACTGGCTTATTTAGGGCTTACTAAATGCCATATATTTAAATGGGGATGGCTATGATGACTGGATTTTGGTCCCTATGCCTTCACTGTATTTTTCTATCACAGTACCTGTAACAAATTTTCGTACTCATTTATATACATGCCTGTCTTTCCCAGCAGAATATGAATCACTCCAACATAAAGCCCATATATTTTGTTCATTGTTGTGCATGTCTAGAATACAGTATTCACAAAAAATATTCCTTCAATAAATGAATGTGGACTCGAAGTGTACTGATAGATACAATGAATTTAATATTTGCTGACATGTGCTATAATAAAATGATAAAGTACACTGTCTGCCACGAAATACTAAATAAATGCCAGGACAATACAGTTTTTCCAATGAACAGCTGTCAATGTCAACTGAGTCACTTTAAACAATTCATGCTTTATTTTTAGGCTTAGTGGAAGCTATCAGTAATCAAGGTGAAAAGAGACAGCATGTTGTTCTATTAAAAGATTTTAAAAATTCATGACTTTAAGACCTCTAACTCTGTGGTAGCCAAAGTCCTTAAAAAGGGTCTGTATCACATACATTCTCTTCAAAGTTAAAATTAAGTTACTCATTCAGATAGTGTCAGAATAAGCCCTCACTTCATACAATTAAATGTTTTAGTAACACTATGGTCCCACCCACGCATATCCCTCCCAAGGACCAGACACTTATTATATAAATCTACATATACCATACGTACACGTACAGACACTACATTAAAGCCTATAATGTGAGTGTCATTCCTGCACTTCAACACGTGGACAAGGCACTGTGTTAAGAACTACAGAGGATCAGAAAGGTAACTATCGATTTGAAAAGACAAAGGTTTAAAAATTGAATTTTAAAGCAAGATTTGGACAATATTTGAGGACAAAGGATATTCAATGTCAAATTGACCACAGGACCATAGAAGATAGAAACATTTCCAGCTCAAGGGAAGGGAGGTTTTGCGAAGGACATTGGATTGAGCCGAGGGCTCCCCTGAAGAACGAGTAGACTGAACTCTAAATATACTCTGAAGACAGTGGAGTGCAATTACCAGCAGACAGAATAAAACAAGTACCACTACAGAGGATGGCACATGGAAAAAACCAAAATGCATTTTCTAATGACCCAGAGCGTAGAAAAGAAGGGACGTAGCAGGTGGCACAAAGGATGCACCAGAAGGGTTTGGTGGCTAATTAGATAGGGGTCAAAGAAAAGCGGGAACAAAATAGTCTTATCTTTAGGAAAGTGTTCCTTTTAAAAGGATTTTAACCCATTAGAGGAGTATTTTATTACATGATTCTTTCTGAAAATTATAGTTGTATAATGATATTATTTTAGGCTTTGATAGCCAATAAAAACTTCTCGGGAAAAAAAAAAAGTCTATGACATAGCAGGTGGCACAAAGGATGCACCAGAAGGGTTTGGTGGCTAATTAGATAGGGGTCAAAGAAAAGCGGGAACAAAATAGTCTTATCTTTAGGAAAGTGTTCCTTTTAAAAGGATTTTAATCCATTAGAGGAGTATTTTATTACACGATTCTTTCTGCATGTAATTCTATACCTTCTCTCCTTTCATTCTCAATTTCACTACTTGTTCTTTATTCCCAGGCACATAAACCTCACGGAAAAGAGGACAACGAAGGCAATAAAAGGAATTAAAGCTCAAATTCTTTTTTAAAAGATAGTCTTCCCACTGTACTGCAGTATTTGGCTCTACAAAAAGTACAATGCAGACAAAACTCCGTATGCTTTTCAAAACTACTGAGATACTGTCTGTAGGAAAAAACAGCTTTTTTCTGAGTCAACTACTGATCAATTTATACTCAATATCTGTTTTCCTTCCACTATCACATTTTTTAAAGAAAAATATATATTAGGCATTGCCCTGCTTACAGACAATTTATAAATTTATATCTACACTTTATCATACTTAACTGAAAAAATTAAATATGACTCAGCAGAGTTACCCAAGGACGAGAGTAATAAAATACAGACTAAACATGCCTTTTAGAAAATGTAATCCTGCAAGACTGCATTTAAAACCTTTTGGAATCATCACATGGAAAAAAATACTACAAATATTAAAATCAGGAAATACAATTCTCTATTCATGTCATCTGATGTTGGTTTAGTTTGCAAAGCAGATAAGAAACAATCCAGTGGTTGACACAGAAACCAGAGCTGCAACCAGGAAAGTAAAGTACTCAAGCCTCTGTCTCCACCACTGCTAGCACACAGCATGTGGTTCAGCCCTACTTCTAAGACCATATGGCCGCCCTCTGCATGCTGCAGACCTTCTTCAGATGTGCGCAGGTGGCAGTCTTGGCAGGAAGCATACCACCCCTGTGTCCCCACCTCTGGAGGTAAGACATTAGAGGCGGCAGAACTGAAAACTGAAATAGTATGTGACTGCTTTTTTGGTTTAAAATATACAATACTTACTAAATGATAATGGCAGTAGTACTGTTAAGAATTAAAAAAAGGAATCACATTTTTCTCCATATATTTTGTGCATATGAGTGAAATGAGCCAGAAAGACAAAGACAAATACCATATGATATCACTTATAACTGGAATCTAATATCCAGCACAAATGAACATCTCCTCAGAAAAGAAAATCATGGACTTGGAGAAGAGACTTGTGGCTGCCTGATGGGAGGGGGAGGGAGTGGGAGGGATCGGGAGCTTGGGCTTATCAGACACAACTTAGAATAGATTCACAAGGAGATCCTGCTGAATAGCATTGAGAACTTTGTCTAGATACTCATGTTGCAACAGAAGAAAGGCTGGGGGAAAAATGTAATTGTAATGTATACATGTAAGGATAACTTGATCCCCTTGCTGTACAGTGGGGAAAAAAATAAAAATAAAATAAAATAAAATAAAAAGTGTTTTTTTTGAGAAAAAAAAAAACCTGAAACCCACACACACACACAAAAAGAAAATTATAGTTGTATAATGATATTATTTTAGGCTTTGATAGCCAATAAAAACTTCTCGGGAAAAAAAAAAAGTCTATTTAAAACACAGTCTAACAAAAACTCTAACTGACAAAAATCCACTAATCTTCAGCTAGGGAAACAGCTGGCAAAGTAACTGAGGGCTCTGACAGTTTCCATAAGTTGCAATAAGCCAATCTCTGGAACTTCCTATAAAAACTTATTTTCCTCTTCTCAGAGCAAATCTTGGTAAATATGTAATATGGCAAAACTAGTCAGAAAGTACTGGAGTGTCTTAATTTAAGAAGAAAATGTGTTCTTCAGACATAAACAAAAACTAAGACCTACGTATACCTAAATGACTAGAGACATTTTCCTTTAACATGAAAGAAAACAAAACAAACTGAACTTATATAACTCTCCCTTTAACTAGAACTACTTGTAAAAAACCCTTAACATAAACAAATATTCATGGAACACTGTGGAATATTATTTTTTGTTTCTTAAAATTGCTTTGAGGCATTGCTGTGGCTCTGGCATAGGGTGGTAGCTACAGCTCCAATTAGACCCCTAGCCTGAGAACCTCCACATGCAGTGGGTGCAGCCCTCAAAAGATGAAAAAAAAAAAGACCTCCCCCAAAAATTGTTTTTGTTATATCAATTCCTAGATATAAGCTAATAGCCCAAGAATTCTCTCATGCATTTAGAATCCATTTTGAAAGCGCAAAAATTTCTTGAAACAGCCAAAACCTTCTATAGTTCAAAAATAAGATTAGAATAAGTTAAAAATTCCACATTAAAAAAACACAAAAATTATCTGAGAGTTCCCTCATGGCTCAGTGAGTTAGGATCCAGCATTGTCACTGCTGTGACTCTGGTTACCATTGTGGCACAAGTTTTATCCCTGGCCCAGGAACTTCCACATGTCACAGGTGCCACCAAAACAAAACAAAACAAAGAAAGAAAACAAACCTTAAAAATTATCAAAAAAAAAAAAAAAGGTGACTAGTGCTACTTGATAGAGGACACCAAAAACTTCAAGGTCCTGGAATCAGCACATCAAAAATCAAAACACAGAGAGAGCCATTAACATTTACACAAAAAAGGATAAGCTTGCAGAAGTCCAGAAGGACCTCTAAGGACAAGTCAAGGCAAGAATTCAATTTGCAAATCACCGATTCAGATGGTTCTAAGGCCCAGGGATGCTTAGTAATTTAGCATCTCTAGAGTGACTGAGGATGCTATAAAATCACGCCAGGACCAATCGTATAAATATCGGTAGTCGCAGGCAACCCAGGACTAAGAGTTATTCTTATTCTCTTAGCCTGAGAATGTCTAAAGGCATCAAAGCAGACAAGTTTTCAGTTCCAGCTACTTGTAACTGAATGAGGAAAAGCAATAACGATTCAGCAAAAGATAAAAGGGAGGAAAACAAAGAAACAGAACGTTGGTAAAAAAAAAATAACTTAAGGTTTGTCAGGCTTTAATTTTTCTGGTATACAATAACTATGATCTTTATATATCAAATAACGTAACATTTTTATTATTAACTGGTAAATTCCCTGCACATTTGTAATTAAGGTCTTAATAAAATGCCTACTACAGTGAACTACTAAGCTAAGGACTGAGATACGTGACTAATTCACAAAACTGTTTCTTGACATGAAGACATTTAAACTATAACAAGACTGTGGGCAATTGATGCTACAGAAAACGAGATAAGTATTCCTTTGCTAAAAACAAAAGGCAGATGCAAACAAAACCATATTGGCAAGTAACTGAATTCACCCTCAGTCTTCGGGAAGAATTATATATATCTAATTATGTTGGTTTTTCTATCACACTCTCTTTTTTTTTTTTTTTTTGCTGCACCCATGGCATGCCAAAGTTCCTGGGCCAGGGATCAAACCCAAGCCACTGCAGGGACAATGCTAGATCCTGAAATTGTTGAGCCACCAGGGAACTCCTTCTACCATACTCTTAATACAAAAATTATCTCTAGAACAATTACAACACTGGTAACTTCCCTAACTAAAACAATATGCACAAGTCTTCTACTTTTACTATGTAAATGTGTTGATTCTTTTATCATAAAAGGTTACCTCATAAGAAAAGCTACCTAAGTAAACTGTTTTCCATAGTACAATGCTTTCCTTAGGGTTTTATGAGCAGTCTGAAAAACAGTAAAATGTAGTCTGATAGAAGAAGATAACCACATACAAAGAGAATTGTAATTATGCAATAAAAGCTGTGCTATAAGACATTGCTATAAGATAACAGCAGTGTGACCCTAACCTTCCTGCAAGAAGTAACAACTAAAGTCTTGAAGAAGCAGGAATTTGGCAAAGAAGGGAAGATGATGGTTCCAGGTGGAGGGAGCCACGTGTTAAGAACAAGAGTGTAGTTTTAATTTGCAAACAAGCATAAAGTTCTGCAACACAAGAGAAATGGCTAGACAAACTTACAGGAAGCAGACATGGAAACCAACTGAATGTAAAAGGTACAAGGAGGGAAGAGTCAAAAGTAATAGGACAGTTTGGGCAAATGATTAATGGTGGTATCCAACTAGAAATAGAGGAAGATAAATTTGGGGGTGGGAGGAAGGCATCAAAAAGAGAAAATAAATTTTATTTTGCATATGTTAAATTTGAGGTTACCCCAAAGTAGGACATCTGGAAGTAGACAAGTGATCTAGACTAGAAATATAAATCTAAGAATCAAAAGCTTATAAATGATAGCAAAAGCAACTAGTTTGAGTGGCTACGGTCATCACAGGAAAACAGGATGAAATTAGAGAGAGAATCCTGGGGAAAGCAAACACGTAAGAAGTGACTGGAAGAGGAGGAAGTGAAAGGAAAACATAAAAACAACAGGGAGAAAACTATTTAAAAAAACAGCATTAGAGAAAGCAAAGGGAAGATTTTCAAATCCTATACCTTCTACAAAAGTCCCAATTACAGAGATAGAAGAAGAACTCAGAACTCAGAAAGAAAGAAAGAAAGAAGGAGGGAGGGAGAGAGGGAGGGAGGAAGGAAGAAAGGAAGACAGAAAGGTTCCAAGAATGAGGAAACAGCAGAAAAAGAAATTAAGCAGATTTTTAAAAACAAGTAAACATGAAAATCCCAGATTTTACAATAATATAAATCAAAATTTCAAGGTGTATTAAATATTTCAACCAAAAATAAATCAAAGCAGTTGGCAGTTTCAGAATATCCAGAATGAAAATCACTGTTCTACAGACTCTATACTTGACATGGGGTGGAGCAGGGGGTTGGGGGTGGGGTGGGTGGTAGGAATGAGACTAAATCACATAGTTTACAATGATTATACGTTCTTATTAAAAATAAAGTGATGAAGAGTATGAAATAGCCCTCAAAATGATCTAGTAATATATTTCATTACTATTTTCATCAGTTTTCAGTGAGATATGTCTTTTATCTGAATACAGAACTAGATTATGTTAGATAATTTTTAGCAAATAACAAAGGATAAAATAATTGATTAGAATGAGATACTCACTAAATGAAAGTTCTATTAAAATAAAGACTGGAAGAAAAAAACATTTTATGTCTGCAGAACCCCACCCTTCATTTGGCATTTGGTGTTGAAAATATGATAAAAACTGAGATTTCTTCTAACAAGATCAAGAACTGGGCACTGGTCTCATTCTAATAATAACATAATCTGACAAAGTTTCACATTTGAGGAAGACTTCCAAGACAGAGATTCAAAGAACACTGTAACTATTTCATGCTAGTCAACCAATCAAAAGAGATTTATAAGGTGGCTACTACAGGGAAAGTGCCAGAAATACAAGATGTGGGTCCTCAAGAAGCTCCCAACCTAGAAGATTAAAATTCAAAAAATTCTAGTTGTCACACTGTATTTTGCACTGCCCAAAACAACTTTTAAGATTATGGTTGAAGAACTTCCGTCAAAAATGTTTGACAAATGATGGGAGTTCCCCTTGTGGTGCAATGGTTAATGACTACGAACCATGAGGTTGCGGGTTCAATCCCTGGCCTTGCTCAGTAGGTTAAGGATCCGGCATTGCCTTGAGTTGTGCTGTGGGTGGCAGACGAGGCTCAGATCCCACGTTGCTATAGCTGTGGTGTAGGCCGGCGGCTACAGCTCTGATTCGACCTCTGGGCTGGGTACCTCCATATGCCATGGGAAGTGGCCCTAGAAAAGACAAGACAAAAAAAAAAAAAAAAAAGAAATGTTTGAGAAATGATGAAGAACAGGAAATTCTAAAAGGTTGGGAATTTACAGGGCTTTCATAGTTTTGTAGTATCACAACCATAACTGCTCTTTCACCTGTTTCCACATAACACAGTAGTCTGAGTTTCGAAGGGCAGAACTATGTCTTGCTACTCATCTACCAGACAGTGCTTGATATTTTTGTTTTTACTGATTTTTTTATTTGTTCATTTATTACATCAATGTCCAAAAAGTGGAAATCAGAAGTGCAAATCAATAAACTTAACACCACCCAACGAAACTATTCAACAAAATTATAGAACAAAACTGGTTTGTGAATTCTTAGTAACTCTACTCTAGTACCTAAAAATACATCTTACTCGAAACCATTTCATTTTGTATATGAGCATATGCAGGACCACATTATAACCAATATAACCTACATTGATTCTGGTGCCCATGTTTAATACTTCTGTGTCTGAAGCCATTCTAGCACCAAGTAATGACCTAAAATAAAAATACTAAACTTCTCATTCAATATTTTTCAGACTAGGGTGTGAGAACACTGTCAGAATTCTTGAGTTTGGAAAACACAAACCTAGAGGAAGATTTCTAATCATTATCACAAAACTCTGTAGATTTTTAGCTCTTTTGCCTAACAATCCTATAGCTTGGATAAAGAACAAAAAGGCCATGTTCTACATGTTGCATTTTCAAAGGCACTGGCAAACGAAGGTATATGAAGGGGCCCGGCTTCTCTCTTGCTATGCCCTTCCCTAGTCATCCATCCTGTCTCAGCCCGGCATTATTCCTCAAGGAAGCTGTCCCTGAAGACTGCCTGAAGCTGGGCAGGGCCCACTCTTCTCTGCCACACCACCACCATCATCTGCTTAAATGACATATTAATCTATTTCTCTTAAGAGGTCTAGAAACTCAAGAGAAGGCTGTGTGGTTTACTCATTTTTGAGAGACTCAGCAGGTAGAAGATGTTGAAAGGGTGAGGATCCAAAAATGTCTAGAAAGAAAGTCTAGAGTTATGTACATTTTTCTTTTCTGTAAAAGAAAAATGAAATCTGAATCTTGGAGTCTTCTCTGATATATTAGACTAAAGTGATCTTTTTTTAAATCAGTTGTAGTCAAAATGCTACAATAGAAAAACATGTAAGAGCATTTGACTCTCATGCTTAAGATGAAATACATAAAAAGTTATGCAGAAAGTAAATGTTGGCAGCTGGCAGATATACAGCTTACTCTCTTAATCTATTGAGATTAATACAGCTCAATCTGTCTGTTGATGTCCAGGTTCAAACTAGAGGTTAGACTAAGTCATCCAAGATTCCTTCTAATTCTAAATGCACATGGCATCCCAACTCAACTGCAAACAAACACTGATGAACACCAATCATGAGCAAAGTACTATACAAGATACTGTGGACGGTAGAGAGAAGATCAGCATGGACACTACTATTTAACAAGGACTCACATACTTTGATACCTCCCTTCTAAATTAACTTGCAAGGCAGGTAATAAGAAAGTCTATTCAAGTTCTTGGTAAACAAAACACTTTGTACTAAAACCAGGTGAATGTTTAAGTTCAAACCTAGACTCACAATAAAGGCTTTTTCTTTCCTTAGAAGTTGTCTGAATGTGGCATTTCCAACTTGTGAAAGAAAAAAAAAACCTGACATTTTCCAGCTGTCTTTGAAAAAGCTGTGAAGTTTATATGAGGCAAAATTAACACAGAAAGAATATAAGACATCTTAGTAGATGTCAGAAGCATACTGAGAATTTTATGGAAAAGATTAAAGTAGCATCCACAATTAGACAAATTATAAAATAGTTCAGAGCATACCTACAAAAACCCAAATCATTTATTTTATAAAATATACATGATAGTTTATTTTAGCTACACACACATACACACACATTTAAAGATTTAAAAAGTGAAGTCAGTTATACTTTAACAAAACAAAGATCTCTCCAATTTATTTACACTTCTGCTGGTCTTGGAGGTGAACCTGGGCAAAATTTTTCAGGCTTACTTCCCAAATAAAAACTGGGACTATTCACAGCTCTCAAATCAAGCCCCAAACCTTTTCATTCCCATGCGTTTGCTCCACACCATTCTATCCTGTCTTCATAAACAGTAGTATAAATAAGATGCCTTCAGCAATAAGATGATATGCACTCCAATTACAAAAGACTCCTGGAATTGAAATCTATTGTATATTACAAAATAGTAGGTTCACCAATTTCAAATGTAACTCATAACACTGAGTTAGTAAAGAAAATATGAGACAAAAAAACACTTCAAAATGAATCCACAACAAACTACTGAAACAGAACAAGGAGTTGCAAATGAAGCATAATTCTGTACTGGGAAGAATTATGGGTTAACAATCAAGATAGTGGGAGGGTTCTGAGGTGTGAGGCTCCAAAACATTAATTTGTGGTAACAAAGTTGTCCACTTACTAGTTAAGGAAACTTGGAAGATTAAAGAGAGAAGTTAAAAGAGGTTAAAAGACTTAAGCGTTGGGCAAATGTTGCAGGTTGAATTGTATTCCCCTAAAAAGATATGTTGAAGTCCTAACCCCAGTAGCTGTAAATGTGTCCTTATTTTAAACAGAGCTTTGCATATGGAACCCAGTTAAAAGGAGGTCATTGTGGATTAGGGTGGGCCCTTAATCCAAAAACTGGTCTCTCATAAAGAGAAAGATATGGAACGACACAGGGAAGAGGGCCACAGAAGGACAGGAAGAGGTTAGAGTTAAGCTGCCACAGCTCAAGGACTCCAAGGCTTACCAGCAGCCACCAGAGCTAGAAGAGCCAAGGGGGCCAAGGAAGCATGGCCCTTCCTACCTCCTGATTTCAGACTTGTAGGCTCCAAAACTACAAGCTATTCGGTTTATGGTACCTTGTTACAGCAGTCTTGAGAAACGAATACAAGTAAGATTTCAGGGAGTTCCCATCGTGGCTCAGTGGTTAACGAATCTGACTAGGAACCGTGAGGTTGCGGGTTTGATCCCTGCCCTCGATCGGTGGGTTGGAGATTTGGTGTTGCTGTGAGCTGTGGTGTGGGTTACAGACGTGGCTCGGATCCCGAGTTGCTGTGGCTCTGGTGTAGGCTGGCAGCTACAGCTCCGATTTAACCCCTAGACTGGGAACCTCCATATGCTGCAGGTGCGGCCCTAGAAATAGACATAAAAAAGACCAAAAACAACAAACAAGTAAGATTTCATATAACACACAGACCAGTAAATTCTGTACTTGCTAGATATCAGATATGTACCCTTCCTGAAATCAATTCAAATGCCAAAATGACTTTAAGTCAGCCCCCAGAGAAATTAGAAGCATAGCAAAGAATTGAGCCGTGAAAATAATTTTTGCTTAAAATTCCTTCAATTTTCTTCAAGTGATCTATTTCAACCCAAGTTTAAGTAAATGAATATTCAGTTTTAGTAAAAGAAAAAGTGATCATGCCAGCCTGTATATTACAGTTTAATAAATAAACATGGTTTAAAAGATGGAAACATTGTAAGATAAAAAAATCTGTATCAATTTCATGTCTCATATAGCTATTATGGGTTGAACTATATCCCCCTCAAAATTTCATATGCTGCAGCCCTAACTTCCAGAGCCTCAGAATGTGACCTTACTTAGAGATAAGGTTTTACAGAGGTAATTAGGTCAAGATGAAATCATTAGAGTGGACCCTAATCCAATATATCTAGTATCCTGGGAGTTCCCGTCGTGGCCCAGTGGTTAACAAATCAGACTAGGAACATGAGGCTGCAGGTTCAACCCCTGGCCTTGCTCAGTGGGTTAAGGATCCGACGCTGCCATGAGGTGTGGTGTAGGTCGCAGACGTGGCTCAGATCCCGTGTTGCTGTGGCTCTGGCGTAGGCCAGTAGCTACAGCTCCGATTCGACCCCTAGCCTGGGAACCTCCATATGCTGCAGGAGCAGCCCTAGAAAAGGCAAAAAGACAAAAAAGACAAAAAACAAAAAACAGAAACAATATATTTAGTATCCTGATAAAAAAGGGAAATTTAGAGACAGACACATAGACAAGGAGAACTCCAGATGAACACGAAACTGACCATCTACAAGCCAGGCTAAGGCCTGGAACACACCCTTCTCTCACAGCCCTCAGAAGGAATCAACTCTGCCACCACCTTGATTTCAGACTTCTGACCTCCAGAACTGTGAGCCAGTAAATTCGCTGCTTAAGTTATTTAGCACGTGGTATTTTATTTCAGCAGCCTTAGTAACAGAACATCAAACACTAAATGCAAGTTCCCAATGGCACAAATTCTGATTTCGTGAATATATTGCAAAATATAGTAGAAAACCAGAAGACCTAACCTAATCTAACCCCAGGAATGTCCTGTTTTATCTGCCAGTCTGATTCTTACAGGATGCATTCAATAAATATTTAAATATCTACTATATGCCAGATTTATATCTTCCTTAATGCTCATGACCATATGAGTGGCTATCAACATCTACAGGTTACAAATAGGGAATTAAAAAGATAAAAGTAATTTGTCCAAGGTCATACAACTAGAAGTGGTGGATCCATTTAAGAGCCCGTGCTATTAACAGTTACTGTACTGACTTCCTGAGATAGTTTCTTTTTTTTTAATTAAAAAAAATTTAAAGTTAAAAAATCACCTGAACTGTTTAACATAGAGACTAGAGCAAGAGTCAAAATATTATGTAGCTGCTAAAAGATTATACTATTGTTACCACAGCTCTCCAGACGTATAAAAATCAAGTCAGATGGCAGAGAATGGAGAAATGGCACCCTGCCTGAGAACTGTCATATTAACATAACTTCCCACTTCTAGAAATTATCTTCTCTTCCTAGTATAGGTTACTCTGAGCTATAAAACGTCCCGAAGAGTATAAGAACATCATGAAAGGAAAAATGAGAAGCTTTTGTTATGCTGTCAGGGTGCCTCTACAAAAAAGTCACTAATAAATTCCTAGCACACTAGACAACAAACAAGGGCTGTACGGAGCTCAACCACTGAAAAAGGTAGGCGAGAACCCCCATTACTTCATGAACTCACAGCCAAATGACAACTGCTATTTAGGACATCTTAAAGTTTCTACCCTCTGTGCACTGTGAATTTTGGCTTCAGACAACAAAATGCTCCCAAGGATAACAAGGAAGATATTACAACATTTACATGTAAACTTTCACGAAATTCTAGCAGCAAATCCAGACTTAAAGCAAGTTCCAGTTCTGAAGCTACAGTCCATTTTTAGTTTGTAAGATAAGGTGGGAATCCTTTACTTTATTATAATTTGTGCATGCAGAGGAAAAAGCCCAGCTAATTCTCCCCTCTACAAATTAAAACACTTATTTGGGGATTATAGTAATCTGATACTAGATTATTTCAGACTTTTAAACTTAAAAACATATTGTGTAAGCTTTAAAATTCAGAGAGGGGAAAAAAATCTCATTTCTAACAAAGAGGTTAAAAAGAACTAGAGTTTCAGAATTTTGCCACTCAGTGTCTTTAATTTTATCAAGTCTCCTAACACAGTGCAATTTATCAGTGAGTCCTAATGAATCAAAGTCTGGGGAAAAGGAAAATTTTAGGTATCTAGGATTTCACATTTATAATCATTGATCAGGCAATTTGTAGGAGTTTTTTTTACAAATATAAAGAATCCACCACAGGAAATGACTAGGATCTTTCACAGTGAACCAGATCAGTTTGTTATTTTTAATTAAAAATCCTCTGAAGGAGTTCCCATCGTGGCGCAGTGATTAACGAATCCGAATAGGAACCATGAGGTTGCGGGTTCGACCCCTGGCCTTGCTCAGTAGGTTAAGGATCCGATGTTGCCATGAGCTGTGGTGTAGGTTGCAGACACAGCTTGGATCCTGCATTGCTACAGCTACAGCTCCAATTCGACCCCTAGCCTGGGAACCTCCATATGCTGTGGGAGCAGCCCTAGAAAAGGCAAAAAGACAAAAAAATAAAAATAAAAATAAAACAGTAATAACAATTTTAAAAAATCCTCTGAATATTTCAAAAGTAGAAAGTGAGTTATTTCAGGCAAAATTCAAAACAGCATTAACATTTCCCAACTATGTAAATTAAAAAAAAATTTTATTTCCTCATTAGTCACAGAGTAACAAATGTGTTAAATCTGGGGGGGGGGAGGTGTTTGTAACTTCCAAAATTATTTTTAGAACAGATATATTCAATATCCCAAAAGCACTGATTCTTCTTATAGATTTCACAACACCCACAGTGTCTAAGCCATATGCTGAAGATTTTGCATTTGAATTGGGATGATTAAATTTTCTGATTAGTAAATGAAAACAAAGCACTTTAATTATATATCTAAACAGAATGTGTTTTTTATTTCTCTACCTAAAGTTAGAAAAATAGAAAAATAAAACTTAGGACTCACTGAGTGGTGTAGTTAAGTAAAAATTTTAATTAAAAAAAAAAATTAAGCTACAAATTTAAACCTTCAATGTTCAGTGTTTGAACAATCTCCCTCAAACTTTCAACTAAAGCAGTCTCCAAACATTTTATATTCACTCCATACATGAGACTTTGGTAACACAAAGTCAAAAGTCTAAGACTTGTTTAAATTAAGTATTTTTTTAAATATATTACACATGCATACAATGCTCACAGTATGAATTTTGTTAAACTGCTAAGAAGGCAACCTCATCTTTTCTAATAATCTTTTTTAATGAATCATAAACCAAAATCTGATGCTACCTGAAGACTTCAATATATTAATATAGTTTTAACTTCAAAGGTAAGACTTAGTAACAACTAATGCATGGAAGGAAAAAAAAAACCCCAGCAACTTAAACTTATTCACTCTTGAAAATTAAAAGGGAACAAAAGAAGATTATCTCACATTTATGCAAATACTCAGATTGTTTGGCAAGGTTGAATACAGAGCAGTTTTAGATTTAAAAAATTAAGGATGGGGAAATCAAGTGCCATTCCAGCAAAAGCTCAGCAGCCAAACCACACTTAATTGTGTCTCCCCCCTCCCTAATGTTCTTGGAACATTGGATACAAAGTTTTTTGAGATAACCAGCATGTAGCTATCTATCAGGTGGGTAACAAAAAGACCAGCAATAGTTCTATGTTGGTGAAAAGAGAACAGAGCCTATTTACTCCAAACTACTGAGTAAATATGCAGAAACCAGTGGACAGGGGAGGGAGGAAAGAGGAGGATCAGTTGCATGGGGGAGAATGCAGTGCTGAACACTCCTAGAGCTAACCTGTGCTCTCAGGTGACAGCTCCCGTCTCTAAAGGCCCCCTCAGTTCTTCCTCTGAAATAAAGCAGTTCCTCAGCAAGTTCACATAAGCATTGTATCTGCTGCCAGCAAATCATTCCGTTCTTCCACAGATAAGTGAAACATTAAGACTCAAAGAAGACAGCAATGGGATGATGTTACCAACCTTTCAGTTGTATTTTAGATTACATATGTGGAGCTGCTCTAATTTCTACTTGCAAATTGCACAATTTAGCTTTCCTACCCAGGAAGAAATAACAGTTTACATCCTCTCAAGGAAGGGTAATTTGACAATCTCTTCCCCCAGCTAGGAAGCAGTGACAAGTTAACGACATAAGTACAGGAGAGTACATACCACAGTTAAGACACACCATCACCTTTAGGGCCCAAAGCTTTAAAATAAGATTTTCCCCCCCAACAGCACATAAATTATCACTGTCAAAGCATCCACCGTTTTTTTTTCTTGCTACACTGAAATGTTTCCAATGTCTCGATATACAGACTGTCATTTGAGTCTTACCTAGTTCTTGCCATGCACGTATTTGTTCAGTGGTATTTATTTTAATGCTCCCTCTATGATTCCTCTGCCTATTCCATCTTTAAATGGACATGCTCCTCAAAGATCTGCCCTCAGCATTGTTACTCTATTTACAACCCATCTTTCAGTCATTTCATCCACTGTTCTTCCTACACATGTACCCTGAAAGTCCTTTAAGGCACCACACTCTTAGCCTACCCCAAAACGGACTCACCTTCCATCTCAATTCTCCCAAACTGCTTGTCCTCCAAAAAGTCCGTAGCATCCAAATGATACAGTTCACCCAAATGATCAAGCCTGAAATCTTCGAGTGAATCCTGACTCCTCCTTCTCCATCAACCCCTCATCCAACTAAGGCCATGAATTGTACTTTCTTAACTGTATTCAGATTTGTACACGGCAACCCATCCCACTATTATCCAAATTCAAAGCCCATCACTCAGACTACTGTACTTTAATAACCTTTGAATGCTCCCCCTCCAACCTTGCTCATGTGTTGCCATAGCAACCTATGTTTCTCTTTTAGTAATTTGAGTCACTCTACAAATATACACTGAATGTGTACCAAGGGCCGCCCACTCTATCAGAAACTATATATACAGTGGCAAAGGAAACAGGTATTAGGTGCTTATAAGGCTCCCTATCTGCTCAGCACTTGGCTTCCTCATCAGACTAAGCTTCATGAGAGCAGAGATGACGTCAGGGAGGATGCCTAGTATGTCTAGGATGAGGTACTGCTGTGTCCTCAATGTCTATAAGAGCTGATACATAGTAGGTATTGATAAGTATGTGTTGCTTCAAAGACAAAATTACCAAATACATATGCGGCCTTAAAGTCGTCGCCTTCCCCAGCACCAATGACTCATTAGTCCTATGGGCTGCTGGTTGTTTCCGCCTCTAATATCCTCCCCAAACCCACACTCCTATGACTGCTCAGGCTGCTCCTGGTGGCCTCACCTCCTCCTTGCGGTCTTTCTCCAAACTTCACAGCACTGTTCTTACCGGGCCTGCCCTGTCCTTCTCTGTGTAACAGCCATCTACACAAGGTTCTATCAACTGGATAAACTTTTTAAAGCTAGGGGACTACGTTACTCACCTCTATAGTCCCTACATGTAGGCACTAAAATAATGTGCTGAATGAATCAATTCCTAAGACAAATCCAATTGGAAAATAAGAAAGGCTAAAAGAGGGAGTTCCCATCATGGCACAGTGGAAACAAATCTGACTAGGTACCATGAAGTTGTGAGTTCAATCCCTGGCCTCGCTCAGTGGGTTAAGGATCTGGCGTTGCCATGAGCTGTGGTGTAGGTCGCAGACACAGCTCGGATCTGGCATTGCTGTGGCTCTGGCGTAGGCCGGCAGCTATAGCTCCGATCAGACCCCTAGCTTGGGAACCTCCATGTGCTGAGGGTGTGGCCCTAAGAAAACAAAAGATGAGGAAAAAAAAAAAAAAGAAAAACTAAAAGAGAATATCTGTGACTCGAAGAGTATACTGACAGTGCCTATAACTGAAAGGACTACAAGGAAAGATTAGACAACTTCATCCCTGGAGAACATTAGAGCAAAAACAGGTGAGATGCCATCAGCTAAATAACTTTGGTTTTGCCCCTAGATTCCTGAGTATTTGATTCTAAAATATCTTATGTTCTTGTCAAAGGGCATATTCTAATGTCTGAGACCATAAATTCCAAACTTTTTTTTAAAGCAGCCAAAATGAATGTAAAATCTTACCAATAAGACAGATAAAACTAGAGAAGCCCACCTGCTCATTCCCCTCAGCACCTTCTCCACACAACAGTCCCCACCATACTCCCAAGGAAGCCATTTTGAAAACTCTGGCTCTCAAGTAGCTCAAACGGCACCTGTGCCACCCTTCAGCATGGATTAGGAACAACGTGGAACTCTCAGGAATTAACAGTGAGGATCCTGTGCCAGGAGATAGAGCCTTTGTAAAGTTAATACATTTAGAACAGACCTGGGGCAGACATCACGTTTCCTCCATCAGTCTCTTGGACCTGAACTGTTACACTTCATGAAGATGACCCAGTAAGATAAACCTGGAACAGCTTCACAATGGGGCTCTCATCCTTGGAAGACCAAGCGAAGAACCAGGATGGAACCAAAGGAGAAGGTGGCATGAAATGGACAAATTATTTCAGTCTTTGTCTGATCTGGGCTGTGAACTGAAGAAGAAACTGGATCTCTCAAATTCATAGTCCAGAGAGCTAAGAGAAAGAGAAAAACCCACTGGGACTTGGACTCCAAATTCCAGCTACTATGTATCTGCATAAAGTGTCCTTCACTGTAGATGCCCTTCCAGAACCAGGTGCAGCAAAGGGTAACAATCCAAGAAGCAACTATGTTGTCCAGACAACATACTGATTCTACTAACAGGTTCATAAAGTATCTCTGCCTCTAAACCACAATTACATAAATTCCACTGCATCGAAATATCTCTCAATGTATTATCGTTTTTCCATTTAATGAATCAGATAGTAAATAAAAATACTCCTAAGTTCATAAATCAATTTATGTCAGATGTCATAAATGGACCACTTCCTTTGACTTCTAGGTTAGTCCTTGAGCCTGGCCAGGACCTTTTGCAAAGTTTATGAGGCCCCAGGAAATGACAACGCACACTTGAACATCTTTTATTTCATTTTCTCTCCCCAGCAGGAGTGATATCCATTTAAAGTTAAGTGCAACCATGGCACAGAGAACTTTGTAGCAAATTGCTAAGACAGCTGTTCAAAAAGCAATTAAGTAGCAGGGGTGTGAAGAACACTTGGAATTATCCAGAAGCCAGTGCAGCAGAAATACCCTGGAGTTCAGGTAATGAAAAGAAAAAGGTACAGCTGAATAACTCACCAACTAAGAATAAAACCAAAAATAATGCCTTTTAGTAAGGAGGACAAAAGTCCTCTTGAAAACTGCATTTACTGCTGATTTTTAGAATATAGCAAACTCTTGATTCAGAGGCACAATGAAGAAAAAAAACCTGAGTAGTGATTCCTTCTTTAATAAAAATTAGAATCATAGCTAAGACCTAAGTTAGCAAGCAGTAAATGAATATGCAGAAAGAAGAATGCACCAGCCTACAAGGAAAGAGAAAAATTAATAGTAATCCCTGCTTGATTTCAGGCATATGCAAGAGTAGGCTCATTTCAAGAACAGAATGAACCTGGCAAATACAAACAATGAAAAACTCTGACAGGTTTGACATCAATCATAAGAGGAATTGCCAACATTCATCTTGTGATGCTACTTCCCTAGAACTGTGTTCATTCTACAACACACATTCAAAAAAAAAAAAAAAAAGCCTACAAATTCCCAAAAAACTGAACCCACACAAAGTGATTCAGCTCAATCTTTCAGGTTTTCATAATTGAAACCACCACTTAATAAATCCTAAATTATTTCTTCCTCCTTTCATAATAAAATGCCAATGATAAGTATTTGCTATCATCTCATAGCAACAGAAGACAGTAAATGCAGTTTTCCTAAGCCATATATATACATATGCATATATATGATCAGTAATCCAGAAGTCTTCTCTATGGACAAATAGGTTTAGGGTAATATTTTAATGTTTCATTACAGGTTCTGGAACGAATTACGAAAATTTTGAAAATATGATGCTAAAGCTATAAAAAAAAAAAACCTTAAGCATCTTTTTCTGATTGTAGAGTATATGCTAACCGTAGGAAATCTGTAAAACACAAACTATAGAAGAGAAAAATAATTCATAATTCCAGCACTTCCATAAGTATCCTTTTTAATGGCTGCATGGATGTTCTATATTCAAGATGCAGCACTTCCCCATTATTGAATATTATGGTTTCTGCATTTTCACTATTTTACAAGTACTACTGTGACAGACATCTCTGTGCACAAATTCTGGTGTAGTCTAGGTTTTTAATCATTTCTCAAAGATGACCCAGTGAAATTTCTGGGTCAATGAGTATAAGCATTATTAGAGCACTTGATAAAATATTGCCAAATTACTTTCCAAAGAGTCATACCAATTTAGACTTCTGCCTTTTCTATAATACCTTACCACCACCTTGGCCTATTATTGTTAAAAAGTCTTTGCTAATGTGATAAACCAAAATGATCTGAGCTTTTAATTAGCATTTCTTTATTAGTGAAATTGAATCATTCCCCCCCAAATCTTTATCATTTGTTCTTAGACTTTTACAAGCACAGATGTGTGCTGTAACCATGGTTGGTGGTATTTTGCTTTCTGATTTATGTAAAAACTACAAATATTGATCTCTTACATCTGATATTAACTTTGAATCCTTCTTCAAATCCTTAGCCACCGATTCTCATAATACTTCTATCCCATACCTTTCCATCCCCCATAAAGGCAGTATGAAATAGGTAGCTGTGAACACCCACCTGGTATTCAGATGACCTGGGATCATTCCATACCAAACTGGAGCTATATAACAGGTAAAATGTAGCTCTCTCCTAAGAAATGGTATCTTCATTTAACTCAGGAAATGAGGGCCTCCACCTCCCCAAAACAGAGTTTTCTTTCCTTTAGAGTATGTGTGGGCAGGGGAGGGGACAGAGAGGCAATACTGAAAATCAGAGTCTAGAAAACCAGAGAAAGACGGCTGTAGATGATTTTGTTTCAAGTTGCCCACTCCAAGTCACCCGAAGTAGGAGTCTAGGCAGATGAAGTTCCCCCAAAGAGCTGGGCCTCCCCATCCTAACTGTCCCTCTACTCAGGTGGTATAGTTTTGGGAGGCACTTAGAACTGTACCAAACTCCTGAGATGGACAGTGAGGTATGGGGGAGGGAACCTGGCCCCTGTGGCTCCCCAAAGAAGCCTGACAGGCCAACCGCAGCTCGGGGTCAAGCAAGACCCTGCCCTGACCCAACAGGTCACTTCTGGCTGGATGGGGCCTGCAGGCTGCTTGGGGTGGGCGGGGGGCAGGGGGGTCCAGACTGCAGGGACCCTGGATGGGGAAAGCAGGCCAGGCTGTGGGCACAGCTTGGCCCCTGTCATTTAAATATTAAGACCAGTAGCTTTCAACCCAGGGATAATCCTCCCCACCCCCACCCCAGGGGACATCTGGCAATGTCTGAAGACATTTTTGATTGTTACAACTTTGGGGGACAGGGAGGATGACTACCAGCTGCTAGTGGGTAGAGGTCAGAGAAGCTGCTAAACATTCTGCAATGCACAGGACAGCCCTGAACTTCCCAAACAAGAAATGACCCAGTCGAAGACAACAATTTCTGAGCAAAAACTGAGAAACTCTGATATAGACTATGATTTGCAGGCCTCCATTTGTATTCTTGCCTCAGGCCTTGCAAATATTTCAGGCAGGTTCTGCTAAGAACCTAAACTATAAAACTCTTATAACACTTTTTTATAGGGAAAAGTTATCTCAGGTTATATTATCAAAAGAATAACTTCTCTGATCCCAGTTAGAATTATTCTTTTCATCAAGATTTACCAAGCACCTATTATGTGATCAGGGAGAGGGCTAAGCAAAAGTGACAGTGTTAAAAAGAAACAGACAGGATCTGATGACTGCAGATTCCCTCCTGCCCAGCTCAGAGCAGTGTGGTGTGAGAAAAGAACTGGGACTATCAAGTGAGACCCATCCGCTTCCAATCCCAGCTCCAACAGCTACTGCCATTAAGCATGTTCCCTGAACTTCAATCTCTTCATTTATCTCATTGGTCAAATAGGACCTTCCTCAATGTGGGAGATAATTAATAATTCCTGTAAAGCACAAAATATTTTTCCTGGGACACAATCAGTATTCAACAATTGACTTCTATTACTATGAGAAAATTTTAAGTTTTTATAAAATAACCAGTAAGCTGGAAACTGCTTCTTTGCCTACCAGATAGCCACTGTGACAGCTGGAACACAATTTTAGTCATGTTAATTGCCCAGCATAGTAAATCCTTCAAATCCTGGCTCTTCTCTTCCTCCAGCCTCATCTCTCACCACCTACCTCTTTAATGCATCCCTATGTCCCTAAGAGTGGGGACAGATTGAAAGGGGAGATCTGGTAGTAACCAAAACAGTGTCAAGCCAAAAGATTGTTGTGAGAAAGAAAAGTCTTCATCTAGACACAGGTGCCGGATGAGAGAGGGAGAAAGAGAGGTGAGGAGCAGGGAGGGAGAAGGAACAAACACAAAAGGCTCACGGGCAGTAAAGGTCAAGCATACCTGAAAAGTATTTCTAAATGACAACATTTCAACCAGCATTCATCACCCACTTCACAATTCATCTATAGTCTGCACTTATTTCATTAGAATGGATTGAAGAGTAAGTCAAAGATAATTAACCTCATCAATAGAAAAAACCAAACATGGATGGACCACATTACCACAGCCTGCAAAGGCAGCCAGATATCGATGCTGATATTTAAATGAGAAAAGAAAGCATTAACCACAAATAACTACTAAAAGTATAGTTTAACAGCAAAGAGTAGTTAAGATTTGCAGTTTTGCTTAGCCAAATACAATAAGGTTTCATATATAATAAAAGAGCATATTTTATTGAACCTGTTTTGAGACAAGTTACCTGTCAGCTAAGGAATCCGTTTCACATGAGTAATTAAGTAATTTACTAAGAAGTTTCCCTCTGTACCCACATCACGAAGCATCTACCTAGCACACCAGCAGAACCCCTCTGCCTTCTTTGCCTAAACTCCTGTGACAAGATAGAAACAAAGGCATAAATGTTAAATTTTCTTGCAAGCTCACACATCTGATGTACGTTTTGGTCAAGCTCACTTTTGCCTTAGAGTAACTCCTGGGAAAATTAAAAACAAACTATGATCAATTTAGCTAGGGAAAAATAAACATTATCTATGCTTACTGAGATTATGAATTACAGGGGCCTGATCTGTGTTTAAGTCCCAGTCCTACTCCACCTGCGACCTTAGCCAAGTTACTGACGCTCACTGAGTCTCAGCCTCCAGATAATGCAAAATAAAATAAAATGGTTGGATTAAGAAGCATTTCTTCCACTCAAATTCTGATGCAAGGTTTGAAAATCTTCAAGATCAAAATGTTTCTTAATGGTCCTTTGAGAGGAGGAGGATAAAATAAAGGCCTTTAAGAGAAATGATGTGACAAATTACAGGTTTGCAGGTTTGAAAAGATCATTTAGTGAAACAGTCTTGAAATCTGTGCTTAGTGATTGTTGCAAACTACTGCCTGAATATAGAGTGACATGACCACAGAACTGTTCTTGCGTCACAGCAACTTCCTGTCAGGCATCCTTCCAGGTAGCTGCTTTCTGAAAATGAGTTTATGGATCTCTTAAATAACTTCAATGAAGTGACTGTTAACATTCATGAGAGATGCCATCGCTCAGCCTTCAGAGGTGTTCCACACTCCACTGGATTCTACTTAGCAATTCCAGTGTCAATGACTGGAGTGACAACATTCCAAATAAGTAACAAAATAGCAAGAGTAGAATATGATTTAGAACACCTTTCACTTTCAGAATTATGGTCTGAAAGACCCTAGCGATCATCTCCAACACTTTCATTTTGCAGACAAGCATTACATTTACGTCACTAAACTCATAAGAATTAACTGGCTGAGCATGTACATTGAGCCTCGTAACTCATTTGACATTAAAAAGACAAAAAGTTTGGCTTAATTTGGGGAGAGTTTTCATCCTAAAACCATCCCGAAAGAAAGTAATAATTTTAATGGAAGTTATTCATTCTACATGCTCAGAATTTCTGAGAAGTACTAATGTCCACTGTGCTACCACAGCAATTTTGACTGTTCTCACAAAAGGAGAGAAAAAGGCAATATAAACACAACTGACTTCACATGGGTACCACTCATTAGTACCACACTTTTAGACAAACACAGAAACTGTACCATAATAAATACTAACAGCAATAATAGATAACTCAAATATTTCACTTGACATCCAGACAGGTCACGAATACTATATTCTTAACTATGCACACCACAGCTCATCCTTAGGCCACTTAGCATTGTAAATCACACAATTAAGGAAAAAAACACATTTCCTCTATCCACTCTACGAAGCTAGATAACTTAGGACAGAACTTTAAAAAAATTATTTAATCACATAGGATGCTCACGTCACCATTGTACCAATAAATTCCACTTGAAGCATTAACTTTCAAGAAAGGTATTTATCCCCTCCCCTATGCCTTCTAAGAATGTAAAAGATTATCTAATCCACTGAATAACAAGAACGTGATTTTAGGAACCATAAACTGACAACTATAATGATGATGACATTCCTGCAGTAGAGAAGAATAAAATTAAAATATAAACTCTGATTAGACCCCTAGCCTGGGAACCTCCATATACTGCGGGTGTGGCCCTTAAAAAAAAAAAAGACAAAAAAATTAAATAAATAAATAAAATATAAGCTGCTTGACATACCTACAGATACAAAATCCAAGAACGTAACCTTAGCACACACAGTACACATGGTTAAAAGAGCAGAATCCACTTTACCTATACATGAGGAGTTATTAGCAATCTTTACATCAAGATTGTTTAAAAACTTGCCAAAGCATTACCTAAACCTTTCTAGTATCAGGAAATAATTCCTCTTCATCCACTACCAGACAAAACATGCATTTTAGGCTGACCTGGAAATCCACTGCCCCATGTCTACAAAAAACAAGGACAACTGGGAAGCTATGAACTCCAAGAAATTTATGAGTGAATTGCAAACATACTGACAAATGCTTCAAGATTCTACAGTATGAAACACATGCTCAAAAGAGCCCTACTTGAAAAAGTCTCAAATCAGTCATCATTACACTTCCTCTATGTCCAAAATCAGGAGCTGCCCCAGTCTGCATATGTCCAGGTAGGTCACTGGGCTTAAAGTAACACAGCGATCCTTTGGATTGTTTTAAAAGTGGTCGTTGGTGGGTTACAGAACCGTGTCCAAAACGCCTCCACTATCCAGTGATTCTCAAACTTTAGGGAGCCTCAATAGCACACAGGAAAGACAGATTTCGCGGCCCTAGCTCCGGAATTTTCTTCAACGTGTCTAGGGAGGAGCCCTAAACTGGCATTTTTAATCAGCCGCCAGGTGGATCTGAAGCAGGTGGTCCAACAGGATAGGGCATCTAAGCCTAACAAGTTTCCACAAAAGCACCTACTTCAACCACCTGGACGTGTCACAGACAAGCTGCGGGGACTTTGGGCGCCGCGGGAAGGGCTCCCCACCAGCACCCCCGAGCCGGTGCGTTCCACCAAGCGGTGCCTAGTCCTCGAGGAAGTAGGAAGGCAATGACGAAGGAACGGAGCTATTTTCGGCATTTCTATAAAGTCCCACTTCGCTTTGCTTGAGAAGAAGCTGGACTTTGAAGTCCCACAAGTCTCGCTTACTACCTGCCCTGCCACTCACGAGCGGTGCGTCCTTAACGCTCGGGCCTCGGTTTCCCCGTCAGCGCAACGGGCTCCCACGCCACCCCCCGGGGAAGCCCAAGCCGATACGACTAACTCTGCCGGTAGCAGGCACTTCCTGGCTCTTCCCCGACCTGCCCGGCCCGGCCCGGCCGCCCCGCCCGACGGGCGACACCAGGAGTGCACGTCCAGCGGGCCGCCGCCTCCCAACGCTCCCGCCCGGCCCGACCAGCGATCGGCCACTCACGGGTGGGCATGGTGACCCGAGCCGCGCTCGCCGCCGCGCCGAGGTTCAGCGGGGCCGCGCCGGCCGCGCCGACGGTGCCATGACGAGAGGGCGCGGGGCCGCGGAGGCCGCGACGAGGCGGAGGGCGGAGGGCGGAGAGCGGAGGGCGGAGGGAGCCGACAAGGACCCCCGCGCCTCACGAAACGAAGCCGGCGACGGCTGCCCCCGCCGGCCCAGCTCCGCGCCGGACGACGCGCTGGGCGTCCCCACGCCCTGACGTCAGCACGTCGTCACGTCATGGCCACGCCCCCAGGGCGGCCGCGCTCCACGGGGTGGGAGGGGCGGCTCCGCGGGGCTTGGGGAAGTTGGGGAGGGCTTCGTTTTTCTTGCCCGACCCTAGTTATTTGCGTTGTATTCATTTTCATGAATCTTTCTTGGCAGTGCATTAGCAATATTTGTTTCTTACAGTTTATGAGATTGTGAGACCAAACATTGATCCCCTTGAGTGAATCGAGTACCTTAGGCTTTTCTTTTATAAGCTCTTGAATTTGCAGTGTGTCCTATATTCTCTGAAAGCACGATTTATTTGCGACGCACTGAGGTCATCCCGGGCGACGGCTGAGCCTGTTTTGGGAAGACAGAAAATGCAATTTCCTCTTGCTCTGCTGGTGACTTTCAGAGAGATTTCACGCCTCAGGAGTTCCTTTCCTCCAGAGAGGACGGTTCTGTCCTCTTGACTGAGTCACTTTTCTCGACTCTCTGAGTGTCATTGATAATTGATGTATCTGACAGTCACTGATGTCAGCGGACACTTGGAGCCTAGAGCTTTCAGCGACCCACAAATGCTTTGCAAGATCCTGTGGGCTGTGGGCAGCTGTATGGAGAAATAGGAGGAAGCCACAGGGGTATCAAACCGCGTTTCGCAAAGTAGCTCAGGATCCATTTGTGCCTGAAATCACCTGGGAACCTGTTAAAAAGCAGATTCCTATGCCCTGAGCTAAACCCACTGCATCGCCCAAGAGGACGACTCAAATACATATTTTAATTTGAAAATCTTTGTCCTAGAGGGCAGAGCCAACATTATGGCTAAGAAATGATATTGTGCAGTACTGAAAGGAGAAGAGAGAGAAGGTGAAGATAAGAGTGGGGAAGGCTTGGGGGAAATTAGGCTTGAGGTGTACATGTAAGAAAGTAAAATCTGAATTAGCAAAGATCTGGAGCGCTCTTAAAGAGGCTGGGGAGGGTGGAGGGCAATTCAGAGTGAGTCCCAGAAGTGGTTGAGAGGGGCACGTGGACAGTGGATATGTAGGAGGCTCTCTTGGTAAGGGTATTGTCCCATTAGCAAGTGCTTAGCTGACACTTTTCTTTCAATGAATTGTTGCATATTTTCATCATCGGTAACATCTTTCCTGCTCCAATTTTCTTCCCAGGACTTCTAAAATATTTCAATTTCCCTCTACTGCAGTACTTTTCCCACTGAGGCCTAATTACACTGTCATACATGCTTGTGTTCCACCGCTGGACTATACACATTTCAGAAAAGGGCAAAAACCATATTCTCTCCATATTTCTGTATTCCTGCCTGGCACACAGTAGGGGGCCTCCAGCATGTTAATAACTATGTAAATAATGTACATCTTTATTCCACGGATGTAAAAACAGGTAAAATAGAACTAGTTCATGAACAACATTACATGCAAGCTTGAATTGATCCTTGAAGAAACGACTCCAGGTTCTTTATAAAGACAGTAGCATTAAATGATCAGAAACAGGGTATGACAGAGTGGATAGCATAGGAAGAAACCATGGAGAAGAAAGTGTTGGGGCCTCGTATTGGCGACCCTACAAAAGGAAAGGGCTGAGTCTTAACTGCAGAAGAAGACTCCCTGGGATTTGCTGGCTGCTGACTTGGGAGCAAAAGCGAGGCATCTGTTAGTTACGTAACTCACAGGTCGGAAGAAGGAAACCGGATGGTGCTGGAAGAGCAGTAGACAACTTGGGAAGGAAAGCTGTTTTAGGGAGGGCGTGTGAAGAGAGGATATGAGTGTCTGCTTTACATATTAAACTGGAGGTGACATTCAAGGAAAACGTCCTGGTGCAGAGATCTGAAGGCAGCTGGGCATACCAGGCTGAAGGCAGGCAGAGGGAGCTCAAGGAGGGAGATTTGGGAATCTTTGGCCCAGGGACAGCAGTGGAAGGCAGAGTCAGAGAGAGCTTGCAGAGGGAGGATGTGGAGCCAAAAAGACAGAGATAGAGGAGATCCGGAGGGCACAGTGCCCCTACAGGCACAGAGGATGCGATTCCAATGACAGACTTCCCTGCTTACCTTGTTCAAAAAAGATGCAAATCCCATAAGCCCTGAGATAGTTTGGCCCATAATGGGTTTGGTGTTTTCTGGTTTGGGTTTTTTTTTTTTTTTTAATCCCCTTGGTCTTTTGGTTCTGTACTGTTGCCAAAAATAAAATCGGCAGCCAAAGATCCTGAGGGAGGAAGGACAGCTGAAAGTCAGGAATAATAATATCATCATTATTGGATCATATATACTAGTACCTAAGTGTTCTCCTAGTTATTACACAGAGACTTTTGGCACACTGCTTCGGTATAGACCCCCTTACCCCAGCAAATTCTCTGGATCATGTTCTGCCCTTGTATCCTGCCTGTACCCCCCAATTTCTGAGTGGACCGATTCTGCCACCACTTTCTTTAGTACCTGAGCTAAGAAGGTTTGCCTCTCCTGGAGCTTTTGTGAAAACCCTTTCCGTCCCTGCGGGGCCAGTGCTCCTCTCTTAAAGCCTAGCCTGGACTGGTAGCAACTGGGCTTTATCCATTTCCGTGTCCCCCACACTTCCCAGCTCTTGTCCTTGCTCAGTCTGTGAGGCCAAGACAAAGATGAGCCACTAGATAGATCCCTCTTCCAGAAAGGATGTCTGCCTGAAAATATCAGTTAAAATAGTTTTAGAAAGATCATTGTCAACATTCTATCAGGCTGTTGGCTTTTAGCTCTGCTTCCAGTTTAGTCCAGTATTTGCTCCAATTTCTTTTCATTTTTTTGTCTATTTGTCTTTTTAGGGGTACTCTCCTGGCATATGGAAGTTCCCAGCCTAGGGTTTGAATCAGAGCTGTAGCTTCTGGCCTACTCCACAGCCACAGCAACGCCAGATCCGAGCTGTGTCTGTGACCTACACCATGGCTCGCCCCAATGCCAGATTGTTAACCCAATGAGTGAGGCCAAGGATCGAACCTGCCTCCTCATGGGTACTAGCTGGGTTCATTACTGCTGAGCCACAATCGCCACTCCTGTGCTCCAGTTTTTACATCAAGTGCTGAGGTGATTCGCTTTTCATTAGCACATATTTTTGTGTTCAGAGGTAATTGCCAGCAAATTTGTAGTTTATAGAAAATAACTCTAAGGACATTTACTTCTCCCAAAGCTTATTCCCAGGTAGTTCCCTGGTGGCTCAAAGGGTTAAGGAGCTGGTATTGTCACCTCTGAGGCGTGGGTTCAAGCCCTGGTCCTGGCGCTTCCAATGGGCTGTGGGCATGGCCAAAAAAAGCTTATTCCCGAAATAGCATAATGATGCAATTTGATGTTGTCATTGCTTAGTGTTCTTTCTCACTAAATATATCAGTAATATGCTTTTTTGGTTTCATTTCTTTCCATTCTTTCACCCTGGCCTAATAGTGACTCGGGGATCTCCAGTTTTTATGAGGCATGAAAAGCACAGACTTTGGACTTAAAAAACCTAGGTTTGTATCCTGCCTTCCCCCATACTTCACCTCTTGACAGTCTTTGACTGCTCTACACTTCATTTTCCTCAATTTCAAAATCCAGCAACATTCCTGTGTTGTAACATTCTGAGTCCCTTCAAGGCAGTAGTTCTCCAGCTTGACTCAACTTTGAAGTCGGCAGGGGAGCTTTTGAAAATACCCCTGCTCGGATCCTACTCCCAAGATCCCACATCCCCCATGTGGTTTGGTCTGCAGCGTAGCCTGGGCAGGGATCTAATGTAAAACTCACCAGGTGTTTCTGTGTGCAGCCAAGGTGAAGTTCCCTTCTCTTAGAAAAGGCTGGAGGTAGGATGATGTTCTAATTGTCTCTTACATCTCCCCAGGCCATTCCTGTTGCCATTTAAGCTCCTGCACTTGAGATCATGGCACTCTGCCTGCCAGAGTAATTTTCTCACGACCATCCTAGCCAAAGTCATTGGAAACACACAAGAGAACAAGTGAAAAGATAAGTCTCTAATCCAGAAGGTCATTCCCAACTCCTTCTGTGCCAACTAGGACACCACCCAAGGCACACACTCCTGATCTCCCCGCCAGCCAAATGTCACCGTCATCTGTGCTTTATAAAGAGAATTGCAAATGGATAGGGAGCAAGATCCTGAGATAATAAGGTTAAAAGTTTTTGATTAAACCAGACAAAACAGCTGGAAACCACTCCTTAGAAACACTATTATTTTAAACAATTAGAGGAAAGCATTCTCTCTCATTGTTATTTACTGAAATGCCAGCTAGCTTTAGCATTTAACACGGGGTGTAGTGGAGCTGCTAAAAGGGCAGAGATAAAAGAGCTCTTTTAGACACAGCAGCATTCTAGGCAGGGAGGTCCTTTACAAGACTTTTATGACAACTGGAATCAAATCTTATGTATAACGTATTCCCTCTACGTGGAACCTATTAGGTGCTTCGGAAACATTTGAGGAAGAAGGAGCGAGGAAGACAGAAAGGGAAGAAAAGGAGGCGAGATAAACTTAAAAGACAGAAAGAAGAAACAAACATAGATCAATCGAAATATTAGAAGAAGCGTATTGGGGAAAAGTCCTCAATTTCTGGCTGTGTACACACCCTTGCAACTGACTTTGAGATGCTTCCCAAAAGAGGTACCCTCTTTCTCCAGTCTTGAATCTGGACTGGCCTTGCAACTTGCTTTGGCCAATGGAACAGTGGCAAATGTTGTACAAGCAGAGATATAGAAAATATGAAGAATCCTGGGCTCCTTTGGAGACGTGAGGCCCCAGTCATTCCAACCATTCCAGATGAGGCCATCACAAGCCAGTCAGCCCTAGCTGACCCATCAGCTCCAGAAAGATTCAAGAGTGAGTCAAGCTGAGGTCAGCATAAGAACTGCTCAACTGAGACCAGCCTGAATGGTCAACATACAGTGGCATGTGATAACTAAAGCATTGTTACTTTAAGCCACCAAGTTGGGGGGTAGTTAGTTATGCACCCCATAATCCCTATTTTTAGTTATCATTAGTTATAGTTAATGATATCCTTAAATATATCATGTTATATTATTTAGTTATATTTAATCCATATTTTAAATTATCATTTAGTTATATTTTAGTTAACTATAGCTAACTAATCCCTCCTGTATGAAAATAATCACAAGAGATAGAATTTATCAAGAGTTTAGTCTGTGCCAAGTATTATGCTAAATACCTTACACGCATTTTCCGACAAAATGCTCACAATACCTTGGAGTAGTTAAGTATAAGAATCTCCATTGCTGTTTTTTGTTTTTGTTTTTGATCTATGCGGGTTTGATCCCTGGCCTTGCTCAGTGGGTTAAGGATCCAGCATTGCCTTGAGCTGTGGTGTGGGTCTCAGACAGATCTGGTGTTGCTGTGGCATAGGCTGGTGGCTGCAGCTCTGATTCGACCCTTAGCCTGGGAACTTCCGAATGCCACAGGTGCCACCCTTAAAAGAAAACAACAACAACAACAACAACAACAACAAAGACATTTTATTAATTAATTTGGTAAAATTTCACATAGACCAAGTAGTTTCCAAATGCTATTACAATGATGCAGACTATTGGAAAATAGTTTTTGGTTGCATTAACCACAAACCTCTGCCGGTTTCAGTGATTCCGATTGGAGAATAAAGTACAATCGGTCTAATGGGAAAGATAGTTTTTAAAAAGCTATATATACCAATTCCAAAGAATCTGAAAAATGCAGAAAAGTATAAAGAAGAGAATGCCAGTTTTATCTCATTCACTTCACTCTGACTCAGAAATAATGTTTTCCTTTAGTATTAGGAGAAAATAGAGTCATGGACTTGGAGGAACTATAAATGTGGAAAAGACGAGAGAATCATTCTCAAATATATTTTCATTATCATTTGATGAATATTTCCCTCTTTAGACTGTAAGCTCTCTGCAGGCATTTGCTCTCTGCTGTATCCACAGGATCTAAAAGAATAGCACTTAGTTCAGTATCTGCTACTTGGTCAGAGTTCAATTATAGCCTTTTTTTTTTTTTTTTTTTTAAGGCTGCACCTGCAGCATATGGGAGTTCCCATGCTAGGGATCAAATTGGAGCTGCAGCTGCCGGCCTGCACCACAGTAGGATCCATCCACAGTGCTGGATCCAAACCACATCTGTGACCTACACTGCAGCTTTCAGCAACACCAGATCCTTAACCCAATGAATGTAGCCAGGAATTGACCCCCGCCTCCAATCTCATGGACACTATGTCACTATGTCAGGTCCTTAACCTGCTGAGTTACAATGGAAACTCCCAATTAGTAGTCATTGATTGAATGATATTTATCAGTCAACTTTCAAAGTTTCCATCCATAGAAACTAATTCTGCCTGATTTCAGCAGAAAATGAATGCCCCTAAAAGATAAATGAGTAGCTCACAGAGAATTTCCTGTGTCAGGAAAGCCTGAGGTTTCAACTCAGCATCTACAGCCAGGAGCAATACCCCCATCGCAGGAAAGTGGCCTGAGGAAGCATCGCTGGGCTGCCGCTGGTGATACTGCCCACTGTTGCTGCTGTCACCCCTCACTGACTTTGGCTATCACTGTTTTGCCTCTGGTGCTACCGCCCAGCCCAAGCAGAGATTCAGTGAGGTCCTGCCCTAATTTCTTTCTCATTGATACCTTCCAATTCAAAGTTTGGTACAGGTACACCTGAAGGGTAAATTTGAGGTCAGGGATCCAATTGCAAAAAAAAAAAAAAGGTGGGAAAACATAGATGGCATTTTCAAATTCTAATGGGAGAAGGGTTTGGTATTACCGGGGGTGGACCCAAAAATCATAGCAAATGTTCACCATTTGACTGCTCTCATTAACATGTCTATTTTGTTTTTCCTACATTTACACTATCAATACACACACACACACACACACATACACATCGATGAAGAAAACCTCATATAATGCAAATAGCCTTCATAAAATCAAAAATATTTTTCATCTCCTTCCTCGAAGACCAACACAAAGTCATTTCCTTTAACAGCTGTAGGTCTGGAGTGTCTACTTTCCTTTTTATTTTCGGTTAAGTTCTGCTTTTTTAATTTTCAAATTCTTTTCCGTTATGCTTTATTACAGGATATTGAATATAGTTCCCTGTGCTAGACGGTAGGATCATTCTTTTTTTTTAACCACTGCACCAGTGGCATATGGAAGTTCCCAGGTAAGGGGTGGAATTGGAGCTGCAGCTGTTGGCCTACACCACAGCCACAACAACTCAGGATCTGAGCTGCATCTGCAACCTACACTGCAACTTACAGCAATGCTGGATCCTTAACCCACAGAGCAAGGCCAGGGATTAAACCTGTGTTCTCATGGATGCTAGCCTGGTTTTTAACCCACTAAGCCACAACGGGAACTCCAGTAGGACCATTCTTATTCTGGTTCAGTCACAATGCCATCTCAATATTCTGTATTCTACAAAAATAAATTGTGACATTAACTACCACCAACACATCTTATAAAACATAGCAGGACAGAGAAGAAAGAAGAAAATTAGTCCATACATTTGTGAACATGCAGGTCAAGGAAGACGAAAGGGGCAGGAGCTGCTGAGTAGTAATTACAGTATATGGTCACAGTTGGTATTTGGGGAACTTATGACTCTTCTTCTATCCATTTCCCATTGCTTTTGTCTTCAGCCAGCTCCTCGTTGGCTTGAGGTCCTCTACCTGGTGTGGTGACCCGCATTTTCATTCCTGCAGAGTAGGATCCTTGGTGTTCCAACTGCATAGGGTTGCTGTTATCTTTCACTAACTACCCTCAGTCCTGGCCCCGCAGCAAGTGGAAGTTCCCAGGCCAGGGAACAAACCCACACCACAGCAGCAAGCCCAGCTGCTGCAGTGATGGCTCTGGATCCTTAACCCACTGCGCCACAAGAGAACTTCTCTGCTAACTTTTGCCACTAGGCAAGGCTGGAACACAAAGAGCCATCACAAGGAGATCACCTAAGATCTAGACATAGCCTTCCATGCCTCTGTTGGGGGGTAAGCAGCCCAGCTCCTCCTTCCTGGTCAGAAATTAATCATCCCACCCAGCACCTGACCACTCACTTTCCCCTGCTTCTCTAACAGAGGGGCCTGACGGTGTAGGCGGTGGCTCAGCTCCCTATTCAAAAAAAAAAAAAAAAAAAAGTAGCGCTGTGTCTCTTAAAGCAAACATTCTTATCTCGGATACGAAATTTTTGAAACCATTGAAGTCCATAGTTGTAGGCATGGAATGCAATGTGTTTTGGCTATTAAAGAAACAGCCTATGAATTACTGTCTGCCTCAGAGCATATGCTACATTTTATATGCGTAACTGCAACTCAGCTTTGCAAGGCAGTCCAATTGGCATCAAAACTGAGTTTTCAAGAAGACTTCCCACTATTCTAGAAGGAAGAATCCTCGAGTGATGGGGTAAATGACAAGAGGAGTGAATCCCATAGGCTTAAAAGCTTTCCTTCTTTCACTGTCAAATGAGGCTCTTATTCAGATACAAGTTGAATGTAACGTTTCATCAATATTAATGATAAATAAAGCTCTTAAAAGTTCTGTGGAGCTGTTGGCAGGCGCTTTGGGGTCAGGAAAGATTTTATTTTCAGATTCTCCAGTGACTCTCCAGAAGAAGCATTTCTGAAGAGGCAAAACACATGTCTAGTTTTTTTTTTTTTTTTTTTTGGCTTTTTAAAGGCTCACCCGTGGTATATGGAAGTTCCCAGGGTAGGAGTCGAATCGTCAAATTGGAGCTCCGGCTGCCAGCCTATGCCACAGCCACAGCAACGCCGGGTCCAAGCCACATCTGCAACCTATACCACAGCTCACAGCAATGCTGGATCCTTAACCCACTGAGTGAGGCCTGAGATCGAACACACATCCTCATGGATACGAGTCGGGCTTGTTACTATTGAACCACAACAGGGACTTCCATAGGCTTTCTTTTTTTCCTTTTTTTTCTTTTAGGCCGTCCCACGGCACATGGAGTTCCTAGGCCAAGGATCATATCTGAACTGCATTTAAAGCCTACACCACAGTTGTGGCCATGCTGACTTGACCCACTGTCCTGGGCCAGGGATCAAACCCTGCATCCCAACACTCTAGAGATGCCACTGATCCTCTTGTGCCCCAGCGGGAGCTCCCAGGTTTTCTGATTTCAGAGTGGGAGGCAGATTCTCCCTCCTCTATGGAGAGGTTGAATGCTGGATCGTCCTCTAACAATGAATCATTTAAATTTTCAAAATGGCAGAGAAAGGAGTTTATAATTGAATGGTGATGTCCAGATAATTTGTGACTCTCTGTTCCTCCCAGGACTCCTCTCCTCTTGTCCTCAAAGCTAGGTGGACTACCTAACAGGGCTGGGTCCAGGACAAGGAATGATTAAAGCCATTTTTGCAAATAATCTGCCATCCAGCCTTACCCATGGAGACACAGTTGCAGTTGGCAGCCTGCAACTCTCCCTTGCTAGGAAAGGTTCTTTTACCACAGGACAGAGGCAGAGAAAACGTATGCTTTCTGTAGGCACACTAGCAAGTAGGAGAAAAGAACGGACAAGAGGGCTGGGCTGTGCATTTCCAAACTCACCCAAATTCACTCTTCCCTTGGGAAGAAAATCCAGGTGTGTTGCTGTGAGGGTGCTCTCTCTACTTGGAAGGAAACAACAGGTGTCAAGCAGAAATGTTCCCCTTTTTCACAATGACAATAAGCCCCCCCTTTTTTTTCTTTTCTTTTTTAAATGGATTGTCTAAAACGACCCAGAGGCTGATGTGCCATATGTCCCATGGCTTTGTCCAAGCACATTCTTCCACATTTGAAAACAGAATTCAAATCCACTTCAGCAGGAATTAATTGATTCTTTCTCTTCTGGGTAGAAAGAGGGTGGGAAAAAGAGCACAGAAGCTTAAGGTATTTGGGGTTGCTGAAGTGAAGAGGATGAAGGCAGGGAGAGGGGCAAAGATGAGGTAAAGAGTCTGAGTTGTATTCAGTAGCCCAAGAATGGTCATTTCAGAAGCCTGCAGGGCTGGGCAGGGAGAGAAGGGGGCTGTTGGGACCGTGAGGCCAGACACCTTGCCCAGAAGGGCAGCTGTTACTCAGTTCCAGCCAACTGTTGCCATATGGAATGCGAGAGCAGAGTTGCCAGATTTTCCTATTTTTCAGGAGAGGCTGGAAATACTAATTCCTGTGAAATTTCCCAGTTTTTAAAGAGGGCCACCTCATTTACTTTTGAACCACTGCCTAAACACATAGTGATGTTAATTTGCCCCGTGGCCACCAGGATGAATTCCTTCCAAGACCAAGGGACATCCTAGTAAAGCACTTTACACCGATTGGTAGATTTCTTCTTCACAGTGGCCCCTAGGAAGAAAGTATTGCTATGGCTCCCATTTGACAGATGAACATCTGACACTGGGCCATGGTTAAGTAGTTTCTCCGGTATCTTAGTCCCAGCACCTGGTAGGTGGAAGCCATTCCAGACAACCCTTCTGTGCCCCTTACCCATCCAGATCTATCTCCCTGCCCCTGCTCTGTTCCACCAGAGCCACCCATCCTGCCCTTCCCTGGTCCCAGTACCGTAAAACACTGTATAGCAGGAACCATCAAAATGAGCTGTCATCTCCGCTCTACTGTAAATTCTGTGAGGGCAGGGACCATGTATGTATCTCCAGTGCTTAGCAGCACCCTGGGCACAAGGTAAGCATTTGCATGAAGAAGATCTTTTTCCTTAATCATGAGGCATTTCAGTTCTCATGACCTTTGTGCTTTATATTCTCTCATTTGAAGTTATTTCAAGGCTTCTCATCATCCTGATTACCCTCCTCTCCCTCTCTTTCTCTCCTTCCTGCACTTTCTCCTTTTCCTTCTCTTTTGCTTCTTTTTCCTCTGCATCTGTCTCCTCTTCCTTTTCCTCTTGTTGTTCTCCGTTTTGCAGGGTCCCTCTTGAAGCATCCTGCCCAAAACTGCTTTGTTCCTAGTATTGCGCTGCACATGACAGTACTTAAGGGGGATGTGTTTGATTCCACAAGTGCCCAGGCACAATGCTTAGGGTATTACTTATGTTCTTGGTTTACTTACATTGTTAGGCTTCCCCAAAGCCCTGGAAGGTGCCTGCTACGATTTTGTCTCTTGTGTTCCTGTTGTTGTTGTCGTTGTTTATGGCTACACCCATAGCATATGGAAATTCCCAGGCCCAGGACTGAATCAGAGCCACAGCTGTAACCTACACTGCAGCTCTGGCAATGCTGGATCCTTAACCCACTGTGCCAGGCTGGGAATTGAACCTGCATCTCCATGGCAACCTGACTTTCTGGAGTCAGCTCGTTAGGCCATGGTACCATAGCAGGAACTCCAGATTTCCCCTTTTTCAAGGCAAAGTTGCTTAGACGTGAATGAATTCTCCCTGGCCTCACTCTCTCACTGTACTTTTCCGAATTGCTTGAGCACTTTTTAGCCCCTGTTATTCGGTCTTTATCCCAGACTCTGTGGAAAACAGAGGGAGGTCAAGGATTTCAGAGTGCCGGACAGGAAGTGGTAGCCTGGAACAGAATTTATCTGCTTTCACTCACTACATCTCCTTTATCACAATCCTTTCTCTGCAAATGGATGCCGTGCGGCTTTTACAAATGGATGAGGGAAAGGGCTAGCAATGGGTGCTGTGAGCCCACATTTCCTGAGCCCCTCTCTTGAGGTTTAGTCATGTCAGGAAGGATTCAGATCAACTACGGAAAGCACTTTCAGTTTCCAAAGTTCAGTTTAAATCCCAACTCCAAGGCATTTACCCATCTTGGAAAAAGCATGAAGGATTGCTTTTGTCCTGAAAGCTGAGAGTCAGTGATGTGTCATGAGTGTAGGAAAGTCAACTCACAAGAGCCTGCATGTATCTGCAGACACATGATCCAATAATTCTTACACGCACGGGTCGATGTGCCAGAGAAATGGGACAATGTGTCCCTGCAGCCAGCATTTTTTGTGCCTAATCATTTGCTTTCAGTCTCGACAAAATTTGGTGGATGTTTATGGAAGGTCCCCATGGCCAACAAATAGAGAGCTTTTAATTACCTCATTAAAGTGGGAAAAAAACAGCCCTAAGCCCAAAATGGTGTCTCCTGAAGTGAACATGAGAGCGAAATGCCCACTGCATCAAAGGCAGAGCTCAGAAATGGTTGCAGCAAAATGAAACAGTCTTGGCAGTCCCTCCACATAATTTTGTGGGTATTGGCTTTCCACTGTAGGGACATTATCTGTGGAGTGTGTAAACAAACAGAAGCAAAAGCTTTTTAGAAGCAGTTGTTAGATAAGAATATTCAGTTCTGTTTGACTGACATGTATTGCATCCAAATTGTTGTTTTTATTTTATTTCAACCCCAATCTGTCCAGAAAGTGATGTAAGCAAGAAAACATATTCATATCTCCTCTGTGCTAAAAAATCACACTCATTTATAGGAAGTCGGGGGGGTCTGTAGGTGGGGGGTTCAGAGACGGAACGAACCCCCATTTCCCAAGATGCTCACCACATAGGAGAGAAGAGAGCATTTGTATCACTTAGAGCACTTAGTTGCAAGAACAGAAGTTTGTTTGTTTTAGTTTTCTCTTGCTGTGCAATAAACTATCTCAAAACTTAGTAGCTTAAAACAATTTATTATCTCCCATGGTTCCATGGTTGACTGGGCTCAGCCACAAGGCTCTGGCTTGGAGACCGTCATGAGGTTGTGGTCAGATGCTGGCTGGGCTGCATTACTTGGGGGCTTACGGGCTGGACATCAGGATGGCTCACTCGCATGGCTGACACCTGATGCTGGCTGTCACCGGGGACTTCAGTGGAGGCTGGTAAACAGAGAGCCTTCTCTTGGGAAATCTAATTCAAAACAAAATCTTTTCCCAACCCAGAAAACCAGTGCCAAAGGTAGGACAGAAGAAAATGGTCTTATTGTTGTATAAACATTAAGCCAGAATGTGACGCACTCATCAGAGGCAATCTGTTGAGAGATGGCAAAGATGGAAAGAAATCTCCCCCTTGCAGACAGCCAAGCAGATACAGCCTATTATTTCCATGTTCTCAAGATAAACAATAATTAGTCCTCAGCTAAGAAGACTTGATGGCACCATTTGTCACACATAGTACATCCTAACTTTACTTGGTAATTGTGGTGACCATCTAGTCAATTGACTTTATCCAGAGGAATAAAAAACTTCCAACATCTTTGTGGCAGGAAATTGTTTTGTAACTTGGAATGAAGTGCCTGCTCAAGGTAGGATCCTACTCTCTCAGAAATTTTGAGAAAGATAGAGACAGAGAGAGGCTATTTTTTTTTTAATGGGTAAGATTCAAAGAAATAGGGTTATAAAATTGACGAAAGACCTATCTAGGTTTTTTGTGAGGTTTCTTTTTTTTGGGGAGGGGAGCTGTGCTCATGGCACATGGAATTTCCTGAGCCAGAGACCAAACCTGCACCGCAGCAGCAAATGTAACCAATGCCTTGACAACACCGGATCCTTAACCCTCAGCGCCACAAGAGAACTCCTCTAGTTTTCTAAAGTAAATGCTCCAAGAAAAAAGAAGGGAAGAAGAGAAATCTCTACTCTTATTTTCAAAAGGGACAATTAAGCCTCTTCTTTTCAATGTGATTTATCCTTACTCTACACAGCCTCTCCATGTGGCTAAAGCTTCCTTAGGGGTGGCAGCTATGTTCCAAATTGAACCTTCCCAAGAGCAAGCATTCCCAGAGGGGTGGGCACAATTGACATGCAAGGGGTCTCAAGACTTAGCTTGGGAAGTCACATAGTATCCCTCTGCCTCATTTCGTTCTGGGTGAGCCCTGATTCTGGGCTAGCCGGGATTCTAGGAGGTGGACAACACCAGGAGTTGAGGCTCCAAGGGAGTCATCTTTGAAGATCAGCTACTGTAACACTGTTGGAGCTTTGAATAGAAAAGTGTGTAAAAAAAAACAGGTGACATTGAGCCCTCCCAGGAAACTGTAAGAATCAGGCTTGGAAGCTATACATTCAGGAACAGTGTGCTCAAACCATAAAGCATGACTGATCGAGCAGAACCCATTAACGTCATGCCTGGGCATAGATGCAAGATGCTAGCCTCTGAAGGCTTGAAACCCCACTATGGGACTCCCAAATCTCTCTGGAAAAATAAACTCCTTGTGCCAGTGGCTTCCTCCCACTGCTCACTCTGAGCAGACCTCAGGTACTGGTGCATCTGATTGGTGGCGCTGAGTCTTGCTGAACAGGAGGCTGTGAAAACGAGATCCTGTGTTTTTTCTTGGGCTGATGGAACTCATTAGGTGTTCACAAACTAAGTCAGATGTTTGGGAGTCTGCAACCTCTATCTTCTTCCTTCACATCTAATCTCATGATCAAGTCATACATATCAATTCTACTGAAAATAACCATTCTTCTCAATCCAACTGCAAGAGTTGCATGCATGCATGCATAAATGAAACTAGTCTACTGAGTAAGATGGAGAACTTGATTTAGATTTTAAAAAATAATTTGCTAATTTATTTTATTGTTTTAACAAGTAAAAGTGAAAAATACTCCTTGCCCTCTTGTGGGTCCATCCTGGCTACTGAACTTAAGAAAACCTTTCTTTGCCTCAGGATCCTCACTGGTTGAAAGAAGGATGAGAATTGCATGTCCTCTGAGATTCTTTCCCACTATAAAAAAGAAGAATATTTTATATGGCCATACCCACAGCATATGGAAGATCCTGACCAGGGGTGGAATCCAAGCTGCAGCTGAGACCTATGCCACAGCTGCAGCAGTGGGCTTTTAACCCACTGCACCAGGCCAGGGATTGAATCCCCACCTCTGCATCCACCCAAACTGCTACAAGTCAGATTCTTAACCCACTGCACCACAGTGGGAACTCCTGAGAAGATTTTTTTTTTGAAACCCCAAAGAAGAGAAAAAACAAGAACGCTGTGTCCCTATAGACTGGACAGTCCCAAGGCCATGACTTTCTTGTGCCTTGCAGTAAATTAGTATAGTCAGAGTTTCTGATTATCATAAACTTCAAAAATAGAAGCTCATTATTTTCTTCTCATTCTGGGCTCAACCAAATTGGGTCTGATTAAAATGTTAGAGGCAGTAAGGGGAGGCTTTAGTAATTTTTATGACCTCTGCCAATTACTATGTTTTTCTTCTTAAGAACTGTCGTCGGTATTAAAGCCATCTTTTCCTGTATTCCTTAAAAGGCAGTTTGCAAATGTTAGGAGGAGTGGATGGAATACTAAGAAGGTGTTGAAAATCCTTTGTTGCCCTAGTGTGCTGCAGGAAGTTCAACAACAAAACGTCTTATAATGATTCACCGAGAGCTGTTAAACTCAATGGGGGCATCTTTGCAGGAGGACAAAAGCCGGAGGGCGTCTTTGTCATCAATATGTTCTCACCTTTGTGAGAATAAGAATAAGGAATAAAACCACAATAATGAGAGGACAACCCCACAGCATTTTTCTTCTGAAGGATTTCTCAAAGGGTGCTCTTGAAGATTTCTTTCCAAACCATGCATGAGGATATGTTTAGACTGCCTATATATTTGTAGATCTTGCCATAGCATTATCGCACCGTAAACAACAAACGTGAAATTTGACCATGGTTCAACAATGAAAATCTCCAAGAGTTGAATAGAAGAATAAAGAGAACTTGCTGGGTATATTGGGATTAAGGGATGGTTTTTAAACACTTCTTTCTATTTTCTAGTGAGAGACTGGGTGGCGGGGATAAAATTCTGAGAAAGGAGGCCAGATCACCCAGAAGTGGTATCAGTGGCTTAAAGATTAGGATTTTTAGGATATATATCCCCAGTCAAGCACTTTTCCAGAAAAGCTTATGTTCAAGATTTTAATAGATGTCCAGTAACCTAGTGATTTTTCAGAAAAGCCCACAGGCCTCCTGGGTGGCTCTCTCTGCTGTGGGCTGGTCAAATCTTTTCAGAAAAGTGTATTCTGCTTGTGCATTTCTTTTTTTTACAGGTGTTCATTGAACCAGTCATGTTTTAGACACTACTCTGGGTCCTAGAGATGCAGGAAGTAATAGTCTAGTGGGTGGGAAAGATAATACATAATTAAGCATATAAATGAATAAGATGATCAGAGATTGATAAGTAATAGTGAAAGAAAGAGAGACAGAGAGAAAGGAAGGAAGGAAGGAAGAAGCACCTCTCTAACACTGTAATATTTTATCCTCATTTGTAAAGGAGGAGTTTACTACCCACTTTGGTGGGTAGTATAGAATCTGGACGTATACACGCACGCATGCGCACGTGCGCACACACGTGCCCACTTTGGAATGATGGAACGACTTTTGAATGAAAGTGAAACAAAGAGTGAACAAGTTATCAAAATTAATCAATCCAGTTTTTCTGGCAAGATACAAATGGCTTTAATTCACCAAGATTCTGTTAAAAAGGCATAAAAGATGCACCAGAAATGGGCTTTGATCACCTGCATGAAATTGTGGTCCTCGTCTCACTTATTCGCAAGGAGTTAGAGACATTCGTCCCTTGACCACAGGCTCAAGATATTAGTCCTGATCTCCTGTCTGTCCCCTTTGTGTAAAGGTAGGAGTCATCTGTTGCACGTTTCCTCCTGAGTGCCAGGCACTACGCAACGCAGGTTATGAGTTTTCTGTCCGTTAATCCTTGCAAGAACCCCATGAGGGAGACAACAGGGGCCTCCTTTCATAGATGAGAACCTCGAGGCTCAGAAAACTGACCAATTGCGTCACACACAGATAGTAAATGGCAGGTGTGGGACCAGCACCCAGGTATGTCTGACTCCAAAGCCAAGTGCTCTGTCCAGGTCAAGGGCACGGCATGGCAAAAGCATGAGGTGCAGGGGTCCTGGGACTCTGGCCGGTGAATCAGCAGCCTGCCAGTGGAGTTGGGCTTTAGCCTATTACCTTATTTAAGTTTCTTACATCTGGAATAGGGTTACCAATGTGCCTAACAGCATTTTAAATGGTGCGCTAGGTGCTCAAATGAATCCTTCTGACCTTTTTTGGTTTTTCTTTTTAAGGTCACACCTGTGGCATATAAAAGTTCCCAGACTAGCAGTCGAATTGGAGCTGCAGCTGCTGGCCTACATCGCAGCCACAGTGATGCCAGATCTGAGTGGCATCTGGGACCTACACCCACAGCTTGTGGCAACACCTGATCCTTAACTTACTGAGCAAGGCCAGGGATCAAACCCGCATCCTTGCAGGGACAACATTGGGTCCTTAATACTCTGAGCCACAACGGGAACTCCCCCTCTAACCTTTTGGTATTGAAAATTTATTCCATAAGGGCAGTTGGGAGGTGGGTAGTAGAAAGATTGGCTTTGACATCTAGTAATTCTGAGTTTGCCACTCAGCGTCACTGCGTACCTGCTGAGTGACATTTTCACATCTCTTAATCTGAAGTTCAGTTTGGTCCTCTGTAAATGGGCAATGGGCATCTGCTTCCATTTACTTCAACAAAACTTCTCTTTCAAGAGTACATATGATTTTCATATTGCTAGGTCCAATAATCATTCTGTATTTAATTTGTCTGTTTTGAAGTTGGCCCTTTGAAAGCAAAATTGCATTCTCTTCAGCAGCACACAGTATCACCAGCACCTAGCAATGCTGGGCACAGAGTTGGTGCTCAATTTTTATTTTTGTTTGTGTTAAATTTAATTATAGCATATTCATAAATGTATTTCTTGGCTCTGAGATCTCTCCTTGCCCTTCTAACTAGAAACAAAAGTCCTCTTAGGTTGAGGGTTTCACTTCCACTTCCTTTGGAGCATTCTGATGCCTAGTTCTTTTCTTGGTTGTTGGAAAAGCATGGATTTTGCCAGATTCCTAAAGGGACAGAATATCCTAAGTAGGAAAGTGCTCGCTTCCGAACGCTAGGTGGCGCTATAAGCAAGGCATAAAGACGTACAGAAGCATTTTCTCCACTGAACCGAGTGGAGGGAAAGAAACATTTTCATTTTCGCAGCAGATATCTATTTCCTCTCACCTGAAGTGTTGCTGTGATCCGGACTTGGAAGAATCTGCAAATTCCACCGTTAGCACTGAGAAATATTTAAATGTGTGTTGCCCACCAGCGGGGAAAACACAGGTGCTATAGAGAAGCCATATCTTTGGGATAGAATAAATTTCTTCTTCTCCAGTAACAATGCTTTCTGAGTTCAGCAGAGGCAGAAAAACAGCAGATCGCCTTCATAAAGCAGGAGAAGAACCTTTATTGCTGCCTGTGATCGATAGCTCCCTGACTAGCAGTGTTGGGGCATAGCCTATGAGACAGCCTCAAGGACACAGCCTCCCACTGGAGCCTCTGCAGTGAGGGTGTTGGAAATAGGAGTTTTGCTGGGGGTAACTTACTCATTCTTTGGGATGCATGAGTGACCTGCCTGTGCCAGCGGTCACCCACTGACCTCTTGGAATAGTCGTGTATCTGGCTGGCAGGAGGGACAGCTGCCTTGGTCTTCCCAGTTCTAGCTAATTCCCTCAGTTAAGGAGGAAGAGAGTTTGTTATCCAAGAAAATGGAACACCAACTTCTTTGGGATGTAGCTCGAGGGTCGGTTTTCCAATGAGACCTTCTCTGGAGTTTCTTCTGTAGTCAGAAATCACATGGAGAGAATATTGGTAGACGTTCGATTAGGCATTCTTGAGGCTCTTTCAAATACAGCAAGCTGGTTCATCCTTGCCATGTGGTGTGCTCACTGTCACCACCCCCATTTTCAGGGAGGAAACTGAGACACAGTTTTTTTTTTTTTTGTCTTTTTAGGGCCACACCCACAGCATATGGTGGTTCCCAGGCCAGGGGTTGAATTGGAGCTGTAACTTCTGGCCTGTGCCACAGCCACAGCAACATGGGAACTGAGCCTCATCTGTGACCTACACCACAGCGCGTGGCAATGCCAGATCCTTAACCCACTGAGCGGGGCCAGGGATTGAACCCACATCCTCATGGATACTAGTCAGGTTCGTTAGCCACTAAGTCACGAGGGGAGGTCCGAGACTCAGGTTTAAAGTAACTGTGTCTTAGGACCCACAGCGAGGAACTAGAGGATGACGACCTTGGCTGTCTGGCCTCTTATTTTAGTATATGGGTCGAGTTAATCTCTCCCTTCTCTGTTCCCACAGACTTCAGCCTTTACTTTTGCTGTGGGGATTGTTACACAGCTTCCGCTGTGCTCCCTCCACCTTTGCACAATTGGTAGATTAAGCCACGCTTTCTGTTTATCCTTGCCCAGTTGAATGGCAGCCCTCTGCTAAACTAGAAGCCTCTGAGCCCTGCTGTCTGCATTGACTGCCTGTCTGTGCAGTCTCTGTAGGGCTGTATAATTGGAACCCATGAGACCCTCTTACCCTTTTTTTTTTTTTTTGCTAACCCATCCTCCCCCTCTCAAAGCATAGCATGAATGACTACCATTTGTGCTTGGCAATGAATCCGTCATTCAGACTTCAGTCCCAAATAAGATGCTCCAATTCTTTCCTTGGGGAGAGATGTAGGAAGCTAGATGAGTGCAGGCTGCAGAACACTGGGTGGCGCTGTTTCTCTTCCCCCAGGTCATCACTGAGCAACTATGCGTCCCAGGCTTCCCTGTGCTGAGTCCTGAACCCTACTGCCAGCATCCTGCATCATCTGTTCACCTTATCAGTGCAGTGTTTTTACTGCATTTGCCACTTTGCTCTCTTTTCCTTTCTTCCTGTGAATTTTCTTAATTTTGTCGAAACGTTCTTCTAATGCCCCCAGGTGCTTTTCCAGCATTCTCCTCTGCCCCCTCCGTCTTCCAGGTGGTCTCTTCCCAGTCAGTCTCTAATTTTCCGTTCTTCTCCACAGCACATCTTGGACCTCAAGGATCATTTGTAATAATGATGCATAGCAAGTATCGCTGGAAGCCAGAGGGCCATCAGACACTGTCTGGAGGGACAAGTCGTCTGCACAGAGATGGTTGGCGTGGAGGTATGGCTGGAACTCGCCCTCTGCTCACTGGTGCCCGAGAGAAATGCGCAGAGTTTTGGGCAAAGGATCAAATATAGCGTTATTGCTTTGCCAGGCAAAGAAGGGTCACAGCAGGCTAATGCCTCAAAGACTGTGCTCCGGGAGTTCCTGTTGTGGCGCAGTGGTTAACGAATCCGACTAGGAACCAGGAGGTTGCGGGTTCGATCCCTGGCCTTGCTCAGTGGGATAAGGATCCTGCGTTGCCGTGAGCTGTGGTGTAGGTTGCAGACACGGTTTGGATCCCGCTTTGCTGTGGCTGTGGTGTAGGCTGGCGGCTACAGCTCCGATTTGACCCCTAGCCTGGGAACCTCCATATGCCGGCGGGTGCGGCCCAAGAAATGGCAAAAAGACAAAAAAAAAAAAAGAAAGAAAGAAAGAAAGAAAAGGCTGTGCTCCCGCTTAGGAGAGACTGGGAGGTGGTTTTAGAGTTTGGGGAGTGAAAAACAGAGCCACAGACAAGGATCCAGGTAGAGGCAAGCTTGCATTGTTTTCAAAGCTGGTGTTCAGTGGTCTGGGGGTCTTTCTGGAATAAAGACTGCTTCATTAACATCTTCCATTTGTAGGGGGGTTTAGCTCTGAAGAAGAACTCAAAGATATTGTTATCCGTATTCCTTGAGGGAGGATCAGGACCCCGCCCCAAAGCCGCACTATTGTTTCTTGACTGCTCCTCTCAGGTCTCTGCCTCCCCTCCCTTCCCTGATGAGCAACTGTCTGAACCAGACTTTGGGACTCAGGGAAGGTCACGGAGGCTGAAGTTTATTCCCTAGAAACAAGAACTGAGGGACGCAGCAAGGCTTGTGTACCCAGGAGCCCACAGGGTCCTGCTTGGTTTCAGAGGTGTGGAGAAAGTTAGTTCTTTCTTTGGTAACTTTTTCCCTTTAATTTTACATTATTTATTTATCTATTTTTTGGCCACGCCCTTGGCATGCAGAGTTCCCAGGCCAGGGATGGAACCTGCACCACAGCAGTGACAATGCTGGCTCCTTTAACTTCTGGGCCACCAGGGAACTCCTTTTTTTCCTTTTAAAATGCTCTTGTGCCTTTTTTCCAGATGAGAATACTGAGATCTACAGAGGTGTAAGTCCTGTCTTAAAACCGTGAAGTTAGGAAGTAGCGAAATGTCTCCTGATTTTAAGTATAGTGAGGTCTTCTATCAGTTATCCAGCCAGCCCTCCATCTGCCTGTTCATCCGTCCATCCATCACTCACTAGAGATTTAAGTCCTGCCTTAAGCTCGTATGATTAAGAAGTATGAAACTTCTGTTTTACACTTAGAGAGTTGTTTCCACCATCCAGGCATCCATCCAGCTATTAAATATTTGTTGAAAACCTATTATATATCACCACTAAATTATACACTAGATATATAGTAGCTAAAAACCTCCCAAGTCCAAGGGGGTTTGCCTTTTGCTGAGAGAGAGAGAGAGTGGGTTAGGGCAGACAGTAAACAACTGCAGCAACCACTACACCAGAGAATGGTAATGTCCCGTGCAGGTACGTACATGTGTTATCTGGGCAGGTGTCAAGGAGGGGAGGGTGGGAAATGTGGTCACTGCACGCAGGTGGAAAAAGAGTTTTCTGGATTTAAACCAAGGTGTAGAAAAGACGAGTTCACTGAGGCAAGAAACACTTAATGCAGTGGGCCAACTTCCTGCTAATCAGGGTGTATCGTCATGTCTGTCTTTATAGCCCAAAGACAAGGAAGTGCAAGGCGTGGTCTTGCCATGTACCTGTTGACCGGCTGGCTGGTTGGGGAAGAATGGGGTCTTTGGACACCCTTGCTGGTGGGTTGGGGGCGTATGTGGCCCCTCTAGGGGGCGGGGTAAGGAGTGGGCTACGTCCCTTTCTTGGTAGGGGCAGGAAGCAGTAGGCCAAGGTGCTGGGGTGGGGCGTCCTTAGGGACGTTGTAACAGTTACAGGGAGACAGGTGGAATGATGAGGACCTGGCAATTCTTACCTTGGCTGGAGGCTTTTTGGGTTTTATCTCCTTGGAGAAGCCTTGAAGTCCCGCAGGAAAGACAAACATGGGCACCAAGCACTGTAATATCAACCTTTTCTTATCATCATGATTCGTTTTGTTCAGCTGCTTTCCCCTCTCTTGCCTGTCCCCCACCCACCCCAGGGAATTCGTGGTGCAGGTGCAGTTGCTAAGCTGTGGAGGGACCTTTTCTCTGTATCTGCAGGCTGGTAGGTAAAGGTGAGACAGGGGCTGGTCTTAGAGAAGAACCTGGAAATCAGTAATTAAAAGCAATTTCCTGGATGTGGGTTGACTTGCCTCCTTTTCCTGCAGAATGAAGCGGAAAACAATTCTTAGAATTGAGGTTTCTGCCAGGGATTTGTCATTAAGATTTCGGTCGCCCCTACCAAGAAGATGTCTTCGCAGCAGATGACAGATGGCGAGAGTGAGGGAGGAGGGGGCAAAGGGCATCACTGGCTCGGAAAACAAGTACTTGGAAAAAGAGTCAGTGTCTGTAGAAGAAAGGCTATGGACATCAAAGGGGGAGGAGAGAAAACTGCTAATGCTGGGGCCGTAACATGGGGAAGGTCTTTGTGGCATTCATTCCCAGGCGACACAAAATCATGGCTTGTTTTTAAATTGGGGGAGGACTCTTTCTACGGAGAGACGATCCCAGAGTCATTGCGGAGGGTGAACTGCAACAGGACAAGAAGGAAATAAGACGGTCCGTATGAAGTAGGGGGGACACATTACATAATTTTTTTTTTTGGTCTTTTTAGGGCTGCACCTGCAGCATAGGGAAGTTCCCAGGCTAGGGGTCCAATCAGAGCTGCAGCTGCTGGCCTACACCACCCCTCACGGCAATGCCAGATCCTTAACCCACTGAGAGAAGCCAGGGATCGAACCCGCGTCCTCGTGGATACTAGTCAGACTCATTACCACTGAGCCACAGTGGGAACGCCTATATAAAATTATTAAATTTCCTTTTTATTGAGGGGAGGGCATACCCACGGCATGCGGAAGTTCCCGGACCAGGGATTGAACTGGCGCCACAGCAGTGACCTGAGCCACTGCTGTGACAACACCAGGTCCTTAACCTTCTGGGCCACCAGGGAACTCCTAAATTATGTTTTTACGTAAGATCTGTAAGATCTACTCTCGTAGCAAGTTGCAAGTATACCCTAGAGTGTTATCATAGCAAGTCCACACGCTGTATGTTAGAGCTCAGAACTTTTTCATCTTATAACTCTGCGAGGTGATACACATTTTAACCTGATGGGGATCATCATGTCACAAAGCATGTGTGGTAGGTTGTCGTGTTGTACACCCTGAGTACACACAATTTTTATTTGCCAAGTGTACTTCAATAAGACTGGGAAAAAAAAAAAGATGATTAAGAAGCCTGTTTAGGGACTTCCTGTTGGAGCGCAACAGGTTAAGAACCTGACACAGTGTCTGTGAGGATGCAGGTTTGATCCCTGGCCTTGCCCAGTGGCGTAGGGATCTGGTGTTGCCACGGCTGTGGCATAGGTTGCAGCTGTGGCTTGGATTCGATTTCTGGCCCCAGAACATCCATAGGTCATGGGTGCAGGAAAAAAGAAGAAAAAAAAAAAAGCTATTATCATCTCTACTTACAGATGTGGAAAACGTTTCAGAAAAGTCAAATACATCGCCCAGTAATTTGCAGCTGTGAAGTGGAACTGCTGTGTCCCAAAGCCACAGAGCTGCGTCCTGAGTCCTGGGTGACTTCTGTTCATTTGTCCTCCGTAGGAGATGTGGGGGCGAGGGGGACAGGGGAAGAGGCCAGGGGAGAGAAGAGTGGTGAAGGAGTCCCCGGTTTCCAGTGTGTGACAGAAGGTCGACTGGTAGATCCAATTCTGCAGTCCCGGGGTGATCACGTGACCTTCTCATACAGGGATCCTGGTTGAGAACCAGGAGAGAACCGCATCAGCGTAGAAAGGCCCTCTCCTTTCCTGCCAAAACTCAAGACCAGACCTTCTGCCATAGATGATCTCAGGCCTCTACCTCAGGACCTGTGGGCGGTGCTCTGCCTTCCCCCCAGTTTCTGCTACTTTCTAGGGACCTGTGATCTGCTCGGAGACTCCCCCCCTCTGAGTTTTTCTTCCTGGAAGACGTTTGGTCTCTAAACTAGAGTGTCCCTTCCTGTGGATGCTGGTCACTCTGCCCACGCTGCCTGGGATCTCCCCAGACCTGCATCCTGCCACGCTGGTCGCTGTGGACTTTGGAGGATGGAGCCCATCTGTCATGGTAGCTATTACTGAGTAACCAACCACCCAGAACTTACCCAGATAAAATAGCAACCCTTTGGTTAAGTCCATGGGTGGGGGGGGGGGCGGATTTTAATTGGGAACCGGGACAGTGCTCTGCAGAGCTGGCCTGTCTACTCCCCAGTGTCAGAGGCCTCAACAGGGGCGACACAGTGGCTGAGGGAGTGGGGCCTGCACCGTCTGGAGGCGTCTTCCCTCCCAGGGGGGAGCCAAAGGTGGGGCCCAGCTGGGTCTGTCTGCTGGGGTGCCTTCCTTTCGGCCTGTGGCTTGCGCTTCTCCTAGCGTGGTGGCTGGATTCCAAGACGGAATATCTCCAGAACAAACAGTCGAGAGAGCTGGTCAAAACTGGCAAGATCTTCTGTGATTCAGCCTCAGAAATCCCGTAGCAGCATCGCCGCCACTCACAAGCCTGCATTTATTCAGGCTTGGGCATGAGACCTAGACCCCAGCTCTCATGGGCAAGATGTTAAAGAATTTGCAGCCATTATTTTTAAAACTATCACAGAGAGAGATGGTTACAGTGCAGTGATGAAACAGTAGGACAGGATTTCCTGTTGTGGAAACCTGACTAGTATCCATGAGGATGTGGCCTCGCTCAGTGGGTTAAGGATCCCGAGCTGCTGTGACTGTGGTGTAGGCCAGCGGCTGCATCTCCGATTGGACCCCAAGCCTGGGAACCTCCATATGCCGCAGATGCAGCCCTAGAAAGCAAACAGCAAACAATAGAGCATTTAATTTTAGGTGCCCTTGTTCTTAAAATCTTTTGACTTCTCTACTCCCAGGCATTTCTCACTGGACGCTTCTCTCCCCAGGCTCCTTCCTGCCTCATTGCTCTTCCCGTGACCCACAAATTCCTATTTACTTTCATTCACGCCTCTGTGTGTTCAGGCTTGCCTTCCAGACAAATAATGAGTACATTTTAGATGTTAGGTGGTGGAGCTGCAGAGAACAGAAAAGTGGCAGGAAAGGAGAGGGCCTTTCTACGCTGATGCGGTTCTCTCCTGGTTCTCAACCAGGATCCCTGTATGAGAAGGTCACGTGATCACCCCGGGACTGCAGAATTGGATCTACCAGTCGACCTTCTGTCACACACTGGAAACCGGGGACTCCTTCACCACTCTTCTCTCCCCTGGCCTCTTCCCCTGTCCCCCTCGCCCCCACATCTCCTACGGAGGACAAATGAACAGAAGTCACCCAGGACTCAGGACGCAGCTCTGTGGCTTTGGGACACAGCAGTTCCACTTCACAGCTGCAAGTGAATAAAAGATACGAAAATTATTTTCCAGGGAGAGGGAAACAGAATGAAGAACACAAATAATGAGTACATTTTAGATGTTAGGTGGTGGAGCTGCAGAGAACAGAAAAGTGTGGGACGTCATAAGGGACTGTGGCATTTGAGGGGGGCAAGTGCCATTGTGGACAGGGCGGTCCTGGTCATTAAGGAGGTGGCACTGGAGTAAAGACAGGCAGGAGATGAGGAAGCGGGCCACGCGGTCCTCTGCAGAAGAGAAAGTCAGGTGGCAGGAGCCGCTGGTTCAGAGACCGTCAGGTGGGCGGAGGTCTGTAATATTGAAGAAGATTGAGGCTGCCGAGGGGCTGGACGAGGGAAGGCAGGCAGGACCTGGAGCGTAACCGAGGCCCAGACCGTGCAGGGCCTTGCAGAGGCTGTTGCAAGAAATGACAGGGAACTCTGAAATTGGAATCCATAGGAAGGTTTTGAGCAGAGTGGGGATTTAACAACTTCATATTTAAAAAGGAGCTTGCCGGGGAGTTCCCATTGTGGCTCAGCGGGTTAAGAGCCAGACTAGTATCCATGAGGATGTGGGCTCCCTCCCTGCCCTTGCTCAGTGGGTTATGGATCTGGCGTTGCGGCAAGCCGCTGTCTAAGTCACAGATGCGGCTTGGATCCCAAGTTGCTTCGGCTGTGGTGTAGGCCGGCAGCTGCCGCTCCAATTTGACCCCTAGCCCAGGAACCTCCATATGGCACAGGTGCAGCCCTAAAAAAAAACAAAACAAAAACAAAACAATTAAAAAAAAAATAAAGAGTGTCTTGGAGAAATGCACACAGGACAGTGGACAGAGGGCCACTCCAGCCTGTACAAGACCAAGTGTTTGACACCTGTAACATTTTACTGCTTTAAAAATGGTTTTGTGTGTGTATCTCATTTGATCCCTGTGCCAATACAGTAAGAAAATGATTTGTATTGTTCTGTTTTTCGAAATAATAATGATTATAATTACAGGAGGATGGAAGAAGAAGGGCAGGAAAAAAAAGGACTTGGGGACACAAAATGCCTACACAAAATGAAGACAATAAAATGAGTTTTAATCTCATTTTCAAACCAGTATTCTAGAGGTATTTCTTGAAATTCAGCGCCTTTCCACAAACTATTTGATTGCTTTATATTCCTGTATAAAATATAATGCTTCATAAGGAGATGTTTTGTGATATTTTAATGGGTCTTAAAGAAAAGATATATAGCTACACAAAATATAGCTAGGCAGTGAAATGGTAACATAAAAAATGTAGAATTAGCTCAAGAGTCTGTGAAGCTTTGCAAGAATCGGATATAATGAACCCAAATGAACTTCTTCATTTTCTATCATTTCCCCCAAGATGCTAATGCTTTAAATCTATGTGTAAATGTTACATGGACTCTGTCATTAGGTAGGTATTTGCTCCTGGATGATGAAAAGGTACATTTTTCTCCCAACTTAATTTGATTCAATCGCAACCATGGTCAATGACGATTCGTCCTGGGAGATGAGCATTGCCAAGTGTCCTTTGGAATCTGACATCTTTTTACGTGGGAAAAATTGCCAACAGTCTTAAGAGTAGACTCAGAAGGGAAAATATTAAAGGGCATCTCTCAGGCTACAGTATTTGTTAGTAAAACTTACAAACTCTTAGAGCTTAGAAAGTTTCGTGCTTCAGTTTCCCCTAGTCCCTTGTAAGACCTTTCGAATGTTTAGCTCATGCACATAAATATTGAGGCACAAAAGTACAAAATTTATCATCCACCATTCTCCATACCTAGGATGGTGTATCCATTCTGATTTTGTCTCATGAATATGGCCTAGCATTCAGTATAAAGATGTAATGCAGCCCTAACTCCATGTTTTCTCTTTGCTCCCTGTGTTGGTGATCAGTTTTACGGAAGGCAGTGGTCAGGCCTAGTTTTCCTTTCTTCCTTTTTTTTTCTAAATTTAATTAATTAATTAATTTTTTTTTTTTTTGGTGTTTTTGCCATTTCCTGGGCTGCACCTGCGGCATACGGAGCTTCCCAGGCTAGGGGTCGAATCGGAGCTGTAGCCGCAGGCCTATACTACAGCCACAGCAACGCGGGATCCAAGCCGCGTCTGCGACCTAGACCACAGCTCACAGCAATGCCAGATCCTTAACTCACTGAGCGAGGCCAGGGATCGAACCCGCAACCTCCTGGTTCCTTGTCGGATTTGTTAACCACTGAGCCATGACGGGAACTCCTTAAATTTAATTTTATTGGAGTATGGTTGACTTACAATGCTGTAGTAGTTTCAAGTGTGCAGCAAAGTAAATCAGTTATACATATAAATATTTCCATGCCTTGTTCCCATATAGGTTATTACAAACTCTTGAGTAGAGTTTCCTGTACTACACAGTAGTTCTCATTAATCATATATTTTATACAATGGTGTGTATGGGTCATTTCCACCCTTCCAATTCCTCCCTTCCCCCAATTGTTTTACCCGTGGTAACCACATAACCACTTTGGTTTTGAAATCTGAGTTTAGTATCCATGAGGATGAGTGTTCGATCCCTGGCCTCCCTCAGTGGGTTAAGGATCTGGCATTGCTGTAAGCTGTGGCATAGGTTGCAGACATGGCTTGGATCCAGTGTTGGCTGTGGTGTAGTCTGGCAGCTGGGCTCTGATATGACCCCTGGCCGCGGGTGTGACCCTAAAAAGACAAAAAAAAAATCTGTGAGTTTGTTTCTGTTTTATAAATAAGTTCTTTTGTATCATTTTTATTGGATCCCACATATAAGTGATACCATACGATATTTGTCTTTCATTATCTGAATTACTTCATTCAATATGATAATCTCCAGGTCCATTCATTTTGCTGCAAATGGCATTTGTTTCATTCTTCTTATGGCTGAGTAATATTCCATTGTATACATGTACCACATCTTCTTTATCCATTCCTCTGTCGATGGACATTTAGGTTGCTTGCACATCTTGGCTATTGTAAGTATTGTTGCAATGGACATTGGGGTGCATGTATCTTTTTGAATTATGGTTTTCTCTGGAGTCTTTCTTCCTTAATGTGTCTGAAATAATGCTATGTATTCAGCCGAAATGGTTTCCTTTCTTCTTGGGCGTGCAGGAAGAACATAGAGTCTGCCCTTTGTATCTGCAGGTTCCATGCTTGTGGATTAAGTCAACCACAGGTAGAAAATATTCAGGAGAAAAATTCCAGAAAGTTCCAAAAAGAAAAACTTGAATTTGCTATGCTTGCAGCTATTTACAGAGCATTTACACTGTATTAGGTATTATAGGTAACACAGAGGTGATTTGAAGTACATAGGAGGATGTGATATATATGTGGGGGGGGGAGGTGAGTGGGTTGTATATACATGGACTGGATGCAAACACTATGCTGTTTTATATAAAGGACTTGTGCACCTGTGGAATTTGGTATCCATAGAAGGTCCTAGAACCAATCACCTGCCGCTACCAAGTGGTGATGGTATGGCCACATGTCCCTTTCAGTTAGATTGAAGCTATGTGACTGAATTCAGCACATCAGAATGTGTGCAAAAGCGATGCATTCCATGCCTCCCATTGGTGTAAGCCTTCTTTTCTGTGGAAATTGTTGAAGATGGTTGTACCATGAGATGGATGAAGCCTGTGTACATAAATGACTGTGAGAAACAGAGCTCCTTGTCTATTGTACTGAACTAAAAGATGAGTAAGTACAGCGATTACTATATTAATCTACTGACTTGGTTATTTTGTTACAATGTTCACTCAATCCTCATATATTTAATATTGTCATCCCTCTTATTTGTATTATTTGGAGCAATGACATATTTGGATGAACAGGCTCATCGTTTTCTTTTGGCAAACCGTTTAGAGAAGATACATACCTTGACAGTCTTGACTGCAGAGTCAACTAAATCTAAAGATATGGTCTAAAGCCTTAGCAGCTACGAATAGATATGACCTCCTCCCACTGCCCTTCCCTAAGCCTTCGTCTGTGATTCAGTGAGATCCAGTGACTTGGAGTTTCCCAAGAGCACCCTCGGCTGCATGCCTCAGCATCTTGGTTCATGTGGTCCTTGCCCCCCTACCCCCAGTGGTGCCCAGTGGTGCCCCTTTGTTCTCCAGCACTCTGTTTAGAGGGCATTATCCCCTTTGGGAAGCCTCCTCAGACCCCCAAATTGACAAAAGCTCTTCCCTTTGTGCTTACGTGGCACCTGTGCTTAACCCCTCCCATAAAAATAATCAGTCTGTATGATAAATATTGCTGTATATTTTCCAGCAGATGAGGAAACCCTGGAGTAGGTGGCTCTGGTGTTACTTATCTCTGCAAGCCCAGGGCCAGCAAATGCCTGCTGTATCAGAGATGCTCAGTACATTACTATGGAATCTAATCGAGCTGACCAGGGAAGAGCAGTCTAAGAAACAGAATTATTTTATTTTATTGTTTTGTCTTTTTAGGGCCGCGTCTGTGGCATGTGAAGGTTCCCAGGTAGGGGTCATATTGGAGCTGCAGCCACTGGCCTAAGCCCCAGCCCCAGCCACGCCAGATCTGAGCTGTATCTGCAACCTACACCGCAGCTCACAGAAACGCTGGATCCCCAATCCACTGAGCGGGGTCAGGGATTTTTTTCATTAAGAGCTGTAACTCACATGTGAGACATCTGTGCACCCATTGTGTAAAGTATCTCTGATTTTCACAACAGCCCTTTGTGGGACTTCTCTCATTTGTTTTCCAGATGAGGAAACCAAGCTGAGAGGTGGTCAGAGAGGTGACCGCACAGATAATCAGAGAGCAAAGTTAGGATCCAAGTCCTGGTCAAGGCTGTCTGGTTTCAAAGGCATGCTTTCCTCGTCATCTTCTCATCAACTCTGTGAAATAGGCAATATTTTATCCCCATGTTACCGAGGAAGGGAGGGAGGCTAATAAAATGATAAAAGACAGGAACAGCAAGGACCAAGGCTAGAGCGCTTTTACTGAGCTGAATTCCCAGAATGCCTCATCTCTCCTGCCTCCCCAGCTGCTGCCAAAACCGATTTTATTCTTTCCAATTAATGGCGAACTGGGTGCTCAATCCACGCTCAATATTAACTCAGTGACTCTCTGGCTGATGGCACTATCAAGAGAGAATAAACATTCTTTTCTGAAGGCTTATGGAAAAGAACAGAAGAGGATTTTTCTAGTTTTAGTGTTCGAGTTGGGAGATGACAAAATCATCTCTTGCGTCCCTTCTCCAGCCCCCAGACTTGATGATTCAGATCCATTTCGGGGAAGTAAATTCCCTTTTAGCCCACTTCTTTAATTAGTAATTCTGCAAGCCCTCTGTGTCTCCCCCCCCAACCCCAATATGCTTCCGTACCCAGGAACTTCAGATTACATAGTTCTTTCAGAAACCTTATTGATTTTTTAATTGAATCTTTACAGGATTTTTTTTTTTTGGTTCATGCACATAAAAACAGGCAATGAAGTCCCATTTGTCTTCCATTTTTAATCTTTACCAAGCATTGAAAAAGAAAGAAAAATATTTTGTGAAAGTAATAAGCTTTCCTGGGGCTCTTGCTAAGGGATTTATTTTGCTATTGTTTCAGAGAAAGAACACATTCCTCCTAATATAACTGTCCATTTGACTGCTCATTCCAAAACCAGATCTGTGGACTTTTATTGTCCCTTCTCCAAGAACTTGAGGGAACTTGCCGTTAATCTCCGTGTCTCCTGCCTGCCAGGGAGCCCTTACCCCAGGCACAGAGGTAGCAGGTGTTTCCCTCTGCCGGGTTTCCAGCCTTCACGCTAATAGAAACCAGAGTTTGATGCCTTGACTCAAGAATGATTGTGCCCATTCTCAGGACCATGGCTAGATGCTCCCTGCTGAATCCTGAGGGGCCAGATTTGAAACCGAAACACCTCTGGCTCGAACCCAGCCTAAACCCAGAACATGTCTTGGACCCACAGGTTTTTTTTATATAGAATCACTCACCTGGTAACTAGACTTACTGAGGATCAGGTTCGTCGTGTCTCAGCACAGAAAGAATTGAGCGAGAGACAAAGTAATAGGCAAGAAATAGATTTATTAAGATAGGATGCTTGTGAGGGATACAAGTAGGCAGGTGAGGAGGCTCTGCCCCGAGGATCAGGTGGGCAATATTTTTATAAACCAAGGAAAGTGGGGAAGGAGAAAAGACCAGCTTCTTCCTTCGAGTTAGACATCAGGCTTACCTCACTAGCTCCTCCTTTGTATTGGGTAGGAGAGTATTTGACTCTAGGAGGTCAAACCAGGAGGGTCATGGTGCTTATTCAAATCAGCAGAAGGGTGGTAACTTAAGCTAAAACATGTTGAATCATCTTAGGTTTCTTTTTTCTTTTTGTGTCTTTTTTTTTGCTATTTCTTGGGCCGCTCCCGCGGCATATGGAGGTTCCCAGGCTAGGGGTCCAATTGGAGCTGTAGCCACCGGCCTACACCAGAGCCACAGCAAAGCGGGATCTGAGCCGTGTCTGCAACCTACACCACAGCTCACGGCAACGCTGGATCCTTAACCCACTGAGCGAGGGCAGGGACCGAACCCGCAACCTCATGGTTCCCAGTCAGATTCGTTAACCACTGCGCCACGACAGGAACTCCATCTTAGGTTTCCAAATAACGAGGGTCTCCTACTTTGGAATGTCATCTTTCCCTTGAAGTCCTGTCCTAAGGATGATTATCTTGCTGAACTTGAAGGCGGGCTTCATTTTACCTTTCCTTTAATGACCTGAGGCATATCTCATGCTTTTATTTGTGGTTTTATAGTTAAGCAAGCCTGCTGTGTTCCATGACCTTCTGATGGCTTCCTTGAGCGATTATTAACTTACAGTGGTCTGCCAAAATTCCCTAGGTTTCCCCCTCCATCTATGGTCCTCTCTTGGGACTTCCACAGCTACCTGTGTCACTGTCCTCCTCCGTCACTGTCAGATTCAGGAACTAGAGCCTTTGGGACTCACTTTGGGAGTTTGTGGAGAGGGGCTGCCTCGTCTGTTTTTCTAATTCAGGTACCAGACTTCACCACCCAACCTGTTTCCTCACCAATCGGGGGTCTCACCCTGTAATAGTTTCCTGTGGCTGCCATAGCAAATTACCATGGATTGGGTGGTTTAAAACCATAGAAATGAATGCTCTCACCATTCTGGAGGCCAGAAGTTCAAAATCCAGGTATCAGCAGGCTACCCTCCCTCCAAAAGTTCTAGGGAAGAATCCTTCCTTTCTTCTTCCTGCTTCTGGTGGTTCCAGGTGTCCCTTGGCTTGTGACGACATCACTCCGATCTCTGCTTCTGTCATCACATGGCCCTCTCTTCTCCTTGCTGTCTTCTCCTCTTCTCTCTTTTTTTTTTCTTTTTCAGCTGCCCCCATCGCATATGGGCGTTCCCAGGCCAGGGATTGAATTTTGAGCCTATCCCACAGCTGCAGCAATACCAGATCCTTTAACCCACTGTGCCGGGGCTGGGGATCGAACCGCCGCCTCCACAGAGACAAGATAGATCATTAGCACACTGCACTGCAGTGGGAACTCCCATCCTCCTCTGTCTCTTGTAAGGATATTAGTCTTTGGATTTAGGGTCTGCCGGGTAATTCAGGACAATCTCATCTTGAGATGCTTAATTAAATCTGCAAAAACCCTTTTCCCAAAGAGAGCCATATTCACAGTAAATTACATAGGGCGTATCTTTTGTGGGCCCCTATTCAACCCACTCCACACTTTAGATAAGAGAAAAGGTAAATACGATAAGAAGCAGGTCACTAAAACTCGCCAGGGAAATAGGTTCAGAATTGTGGACTGGCCAGGGAAGAACCTTTAATTCTAATCAGAAAGTCCCTTGTTATCTGGTTCTGGATCTTCATCTTAAAGATGGTCCTGTCTTTGGAGGTTAAGGTTCAGGTGAGGATTTGGTCTGAAAACCTTGATCCAGCCATGACCACTTGAGGCGTTTTCTTCTGTTTAGCAATTTGAGATTATCATGTTTCCTAGGTGAGCCCCTAGGCTGACGAGAGTGAAATGGGCTCACAAAGTTTTCACATCAGGATGATGTAAGAAAGGAATTAACTCAGAATAAAAGTAATAGTTTCGAAACCCTGTCAACTTACTTCTGTTTAAAAGTGTATCATTTAGGAGTTCCCTGGTGGCTCAGCAGGTTAAGGATCTGGCACTGTCATTGTGGTGGCTCAGGTCACTGCCGTAGTTTGGGTTCTATCCTTGGCCTGGGAACTTCTGCATGCCATGGAGATGGCGGAAAAAAAAAGTGTCTACCTTAAAAACAAGTGTTACTTTGTATTCTCTGCAGCACTGTTGCTTATCAGCAGTAGATACCTGCTGGATCTGCCAAGTCTATGACTGAGCATGGCAGGCCTACCAGGGCCTGGCCATTCCTACCTGATGTGAGGTTCCCATGATGCGTAATCTTTGTTCTGAAACTTCCAGTGGGTTGGCTCAGAATTTATCAGAGGTCTGCCAAGAATCTTAGGTTCTTCCTATTCAGTCCTGGCCCCCACTTTTTTTTTCTTGTCTTTTTAGGGCCATACGTGTGGCATATGGAGATTTCCAGGCTAGGGTCGAATCAGAGCTGTAGCTGCCAGCATACACCACAGCCACAGCAGTGCCAGATCTGAGCCGCGTCTTCGACCTACACCACAGCTCATGGCAATGCTGGATCTTTAACCCATCAAGCAAGGCCAGGAATGAAACCTGCATCCTCATGGATGCCAGTCAGATTCGTTTCTGCTGAGCCACGACGGGAACTCCTGCCTCCCACTGTTAATCTGTCCCAGGTGTCACCCTACATAAGCTTCTTGCACTCCTCACTCTAGTTCAGCCTCACTTCCTGGAAGATCCAACCAACACATCCAAATGTTAGAAACTCAGTTTTAATCTTAACTCTGGGGTTTGTGGCTATGAACCCAAGAACCTTTACTGGCTGGTAAAATAATATTCTTTAGGTAATTTATACATGGTATTTTAATATTGCTCAAAAGAGACTGCATTTGTGTGTAACTATTACATTGCCAAAAGGTCACTTAAATTACATTGCTAAAGAAATGAATATTTCCCCACGAATAACAGAAATTGTATGAAATATGTATAGGAAAGTTAAATTTTAGAAAGAACGGATGGAACAATATTTGGGGCCAGAGTTTGGAAGAGAGAAAAACACGTCTGACCTTTTCTTCCAGCAATAAAACTTACATATCTGCTGAAAACTATTGTGGGGACAGGTGGCAAGAAGTTATGTGAACTGAGGTTTGAAACAATGAGGAAGTATTTCAGTTTAGCAGCATATCTCACTGCTTGGAGTAGAATTCAGCACATTGACCTCTTTGACTTAACCAGCATATTCAGGTCATGATGCTGTTAATTCTGTTATTTCAGACGTCACCACCCCCCTCACCAGACTGGCATTAAGCTAATAAAAAAAGAAAATGGTATATTTACTGTAAAAAATAGTCTGTTCTTTTTCCTCTCTCCCTCTCGTCTTCCTATTTTTCTTTTCTTTTCCTTCCTTCCTTCCTTCCTTCCTTCTTTCCTTCTTTCTTTGTCTCTTTCTCTTTCAACTTTCTGGTCCATTATATCAATTCACCTTCAACAAGCTTGGGCCAGTAGGGCAGATGTCATTATTCCTAGACTGACCCAGAAAGATTGGAATTCCAAGGTCACACCACAGGCACAGCAACAGGGGATCTTAGCCACATCTGCGACCTACGATGTACCTTGTAGCAACACTGGATCCTTAACCCACCGAGCTAGGGCAGGGTCAAATCTGCATTCTCATGGGTACTAATTGAGTTCTTAACCTGCTGAGCCACAATGGGAACTTCAGCCCCTGACCTTTGTGCAGGGCTCCAGACATGCCTTCTTGGGTGGGTTTGATGGCCTCTTCCCCCTTTGCAAGGTCTCTGCTGGGTCCCTGGCCCCTTCACTCAGCAGACTATGCTTGTACCATTTTCACAGTCAGGTGGTTTTTCCTCTTAAGCTTAGGGTGGCATTTCTCACGTGGCAAGTCTGAACTCTGCAGGGTATTATTTTGAGACCTGTCGTTTTTGGAGAAGGCAAGAGCCATGCTTTCATTGGGTGGATTTCAAGAATCCACAGGTATATAGAGACAAAAAGCACTAAAAGATAATTCCACTCTTGAGTGATTTAATAGTTTCTTGGCTCGGCGAGTACATTATTTTGGTAAATTAGGAGGAAAAATGACTTTTTTCCCCTGATAACAAAAGCAATAATTCTTTCTGGTAAAAAAAAAAAAAAAAAAAGGAAATACAGAAAAGCCCATGGAGGAAAATGGAAACAGATGTAATACCATCTTCTGGAGACTTAAGTCATTGGTGTGTATCCTTCTTGTCTTTTTTTTCCTTTTTTCCTTTGGTCTTTTTGTTCTTCTTAGGTCCGCACCCGCAGCATATGGAGGTTCCCAGGTTAGGGGTCAAATTGGAGTTACAGCTGCCAGCCTACACCTCAGCCACAAGCAACATCAGATCCGAGCTGCGGCTCATGGCAACGCCAGATCCTTAACCCACTGAGCAAGGGCAGGGACTGAACCCGCAACCTCCTGGTTCCTAGTTGGATTCGTTAACCACTGCGCCACGACGGGAACTCCCCCTTCTTGTCTTTTTTACATGCGCATACACGTGTCACTCTTTGACAAAATGGAAGACACACGGTGTGCATCATCTTGTGACTTTCACATTAATATTACATAAACCTTTTTTGGAACGTAACTTTCAACCGCTACTTAATATTTAATACATGGATAAAACTACAAGTTGGATAAGTTCAGTACATACTTTCGATTGCTCAAAGACGTTATATGTGAAGAGTGGTACCCATGAACAGCGCTCCAAACATATTTTCTACTCTCTCCCAGTGACCATGTAGCAGAGGGGCTACCTAGGAGTTCCAACAAATCCTGTTTCTTATTCTTCTCTTTTAGGCCTACAGACAATTCTCTTTCCCAGTTCCCCTTGAGGTTAGATGAGGTTGTAGAACCAGTTCTGGCCAGAAATGTGAGTGGACGTGGAGTTTGTTCCTTCCAAATGATGCAGAAAAGAAAAAAACAAACACCTTTGAGATTTTTCTCATTTTTCTTTTGTTGCCGTGATGATCACGGAGGCCTTGATTTGGGATGGCGAAGTCACAACACAGATCATCCTTGATCCCTGAGTCACAGCCTAGAGCACAGGTGCCCCAGAGAGTTATCGAACCTACAGATAATCCTGGAAGAGTGAGAAGCTAATAGGCATTAACATCTGAGATTTCGGATGGTGTATTTCTCAGCAAAGGGTTCACCTACCCTTGAGTGACATAGACCATATGTGGAAGTTATCTAAAATGATTTAAAGCATTTCTTCTCTGATGTTCTCAAGACAAAGGAATTTACTGACTATCATTTAGCACCTACTGATTGAGGATCTTATGTGCAGACTGGGTGTCACCCCCTAAAAAAAACACAAAATGGAGAGAGACAGAGTGCTGGCCCCTGAAATAGCCAAATGAGAATGGATAGATTATAAACACTAAAACAATGAAAATGCCATCGTAGAGAATGCACAACTCCTTCCAGGATCACAGAGAATAGGATGTCTTTGGGGGAGGGTCCCAAGAACCTTAGACTTTGACTAGGAGACGACCATCCATATGTGGTGGGGGAAGACCTTTCTAGGTGGGGGAAGACCTTTCTAGGTGGGGGAAGACCTTTCTAGGTAGAGGGAACAACATGTGCAAGTCCCAGAGGTCTATATGAAATGGCACAACTGGATCAAACCCAATAGGTCCATTGGCAGGGGATGGAAGACAATGAAATATATCCTTTCCAACAACAGGAAGCTCTCTGTCTTCCAGATTAACAGTCCTTTGTTACATGGATCTGATTAGTAGGAAAATCTTCTGCAAATTGAACATGTTGTGTCTTCTCATTTCTCACGACTTGGCCCTCATTTTCTTCTCTGGAAATATGGAAGTGAAGACGCAACTCTTTTATGTGATAGTTCTTCAATGACTTAAAACATTTCTGAGTGTCCTCCTGAATTCTGTTTTTTTTTTTTTTTTTTTTTTTTAAGTGAGAGTTCCAGTCTTTTAAAGGCGATGTGCAAAATCTTACACAAAACCTGGCATGTAGCGTTTACTCAAGGTACGTTTGATGGATGAAAGTACCGGTCAATTCAGAGGTAACCAGCAGCAGTTTTTGCTATTATACTTATTCATTAACACTTATCAAACAATACAATTTTTGCCAGGCCATTTACCATTTGACCTTGAATGACCTTCATCTGGATTTGTGTCTTTGGGAAAGTTGCAACCCTCTTTGGGCTCTGGAGTCCTTATCTGTAAAGTGGAGCGGTAGAAAATTCAGTAATAGGACTATATCATTGTATTTACTATTTATTTCCTACTTTATATCTGACCCTCCATGCTAAACTCTCTCTCTTTTTTTGGCTGTGCTCTCGGCTTGTGGAAGTTGCCAGGCCAGGGATTGGACCTGTGCCGCAAGAGTGACCTGAGCCGCTGCAGTGATCATGTCAGACCATTACCTCACTGAGCTACAAGAGAACTCTTGTGTGAAACTCTTTATGTGAAATCTTCATGATAACCTGATGGGATGGTTATCGTCCCTAGCTCGGTTTTGTAGCTGAAGCATCCAAGAATCAGAGGCACTAAATAACTCACCCAAAGCCCTAAAGGTAGTTGTCTGGATGAAATCCACCCATGTCAGCAGTGGTGCCTTTGAGCTGTGGTTGAAAGCAGATGCTGGAGCCGGGGTGGGAACCAATGGTGTTCTGGCCTCCTTAAGCCTCAGCCCCTCCCCTAGAAAATGGGGACTATAAAAGTGTTTATCTCAGAGGGTTATTTTCCAATTAAAGGAGAAAATACACACACAATTCTTAAAAATTTATTTATTTATTTATTTTTTGTCTTTTTTGTTGTTGTTGTTATTGTTGTTGTTGTTGTTGCTATTTCTTGGGCCGCTCTCTCTGCATATGGAGGTTCCCAGGCTAGGGGTTGAATCGGAGCTGTAGCCACCGGCCTACGCCAGAGCCACAGCAACGCGGGATCCGAGCCGCGTCTGCAACCTACACCCCAGCTCACGGCAACGCCGGATCGTTAACCCACTGAGCAAGGGCAGGGACCGAACCCGCAACCTCATGGTTCCTCGTCGGATTTGTTAACCACTGCGCCACGACGGGAACTCCTAAAATTTTTTTTTATTAAAGTATAGTTGATTTACCATGTTGTGCCAATTCCTGCTGTACAGCAAAGTGACCCAGTCATACATACACACACATTCATTTTCAAAATATTATTTTCCATCACAATCTATCCCAGGAAATTGGATATAGTTCCTTACATGTACAATTCTTTTTTGTTGTTGTTCTTATTAGGGTTGCACCTGTGGCATATGGAAGTCTGCAGGTGCAACCTTAATAAGAAAATGAGGGCCAAATTGGAGGGGTCGAATTGGAGCTATAGCTGCCGGCTTACAGCAGACCCACAACAATGCCAGATCCAAGCTGCATCTGTGACCTACACCATAGCTCATGGCTACGCCGGATCCCCGACCCACTGAGTGAGGCCAGGGATCAAACCCACATCCTCATGGATACTGATCGGGTTCTTAACTTACTGAGCCACAGCGGGAACTCCCACAATTCTTAGGTATAGTATTTGGCAAATGTCACATAGTCAAAAACATTAATTGATAAAATTAAAAGGTTCTAGAGCAATGGTTAAGTGATTACTTTTTTTTTTTTTTTGGTCATGCCTCTAATGATGCTCAGAGTTAAATATCTGAAAAATAACCTTGCCTATACTTGATGGAGTTTAGTATATCTGTAGGCAACTAAGAGTTAATAAACCCAAAGTTAACTTTTCCTGGGACAGAATCTCCTGGGGCGGGGGGAGAGTTTAGAACAGATGATTCTCTAAATCTTTCTCTTTCTTCCTTTAAGGCAATGGCTTAAAACAAAGACAAAAACCAGAAAACAAAAAAACCTTCAGCGGTAACTGCCTTTTCTGTCAACACACAGCACTCCGTTCATCCCTTGAGGGCCTGAAATCTCCTTCACTGCCTGGAGCTCAGCGGATCTTCCCACTGGCTCTCGGGTGCTTACACATTTAGCAGCCATTCCTGCATTTTCTGCCTCGGCTCCCTCAGCATCAGTATCTCCACGTCTTATTTCTACCCGTAAAAACGCACACAGCTTGTCAGCGTCAAGCAAGCAGGGCTGTACGTTGCTTCTGGGTATATTTCCAAGATATTTCTTCCTCTTTGTGGAAAAACAGAGAATGACATGAATTTTTTTGTTAACAGGCAAAGCCACTCTTGGAGGGTGGGGATGGGGGTGAGACGGAGGGTGAGAAGACATCCCATTATTGCAGCTCTCAGGTTGGTGGTGGGACATGGCTGAGTTCAATGTGTCATGGTCAGTGAATGCATTTAGTACCATAGGCAAAGGGAACTATCTCAATTATTCTTTGATTACACGCTCATCCACTGCCTATTGAGCACTCATTATGTGTTATCACTATGCTATGCAGGGGAGGCTTAACTGTGAACAATATATACAGGGTCCCAGCTGACGTGAAGCACGTATCTAGTGTATATTTATCCATTAAAGAGTATGGAATCAATAGACTCAGTTTTCCGTAGCAAAGTATAAGGCAGAAGCGAAACGTGATGGTGACTGGTTTTAGCCATTCACTCATTCAGCTATCCATTCACTCATTCAGCTATCCACTCAATCACAAGCACTCATTGACAACCTACTCTGTGTTATGTTTGGAACTGTGCCAGGCACAGGGATTACTGTCATGCAAAGTTTCTGTATCCTGGCACTATCGAAAATAGTGGTAATTCTTTGTTGTGGGAGGGGGGGTTGCTCCACGCATTGGGGAATATTCAGCCTCTCACATTAATATCAAATAAAAGTCACTTTAGTAATATTAATAATCATGATAATTACCACAATGTATGAAACGTCTCCTTTCTGCCAGGGTTCTTGCCAGGTACATCATTTATTTAACATGACAATCCTAAAAGATGAGTAAATATTTATTTAAGGATTTCTAAAGATTTGCAATGAATAATTCTATTCACAATTATTTTGTCATATGTAAATTGCAAACTTATAAAAGAATCCACACTTAAAGACTGGAATTATGGAACTTATATTCTAAGAGAGAGTGGACGCTAAAAAATGGAACGATTGTATTTTTCAAAGAAGTGTTAGGTTAGGCAATAGATTACAGACGTCAAAGCAAAACAGTCTTACACGAGAATATATGCTGCCAAACTTTTCCTTCCTTGGTGCTTTCAGTTTATATTGGCTAAAGTCTTCACTTTACTCTTTGTGTGTTTTTAAAAATATTTTTGGAGCACGTGTATTAATTTTTTATGTTTATATTTTAATTGAATAAAACCTTATATTGCATCCTTCCTATTGTGAATAAAATGAGTAAAACAGGATATTTTCTGGGCTTCCGGACACTAATAATTGAGTTTCAGGGTAAAAAGTCACGTTGCATCAAATTCAAACCATCAATTTATTGATGAAGAATCCAAAGCTAAGTAAAGGGAGCTGAATTACTCTAGGTCAGGGGTCACCAAATTACAGCCTGTGAACCAAATTTGGCCTGTTACTTGTTTTTGTAAATAAATTTTTACTGGGACACAACCATACTTATTCACAATGTCCTTGGGTGCTTTTAAGCTATGATGACAGAGTGGATTATTTACAATAAAGACTGTATGTCTTTCAGAGTCCAAAATATTTTTTTAGGGTCTTTTTTTTAGGGCCACGCCCATGGCATATAGAAGTTCCCGGGCAAGGGGCGGAATTGGAGCTACAGCTGCCTGCCACAGCCACAGCCACAGCAATGCAGCATCTGAGCTGTATCTGCAACCTACACTGCAGCTCATGGCAAGGCCGGATCCTTAAGCTACTGAGTGTGGTCAGGGATTGAACATGTGTCCTCATGGATACTAGTCAGGTACATTACCGCTGAGCCACAGTGGGAACTCCTGAGCCCAAAATATTTATTATCTGGTCCTTTACAGAAAATATTTGTTAACCTCTACTCTAGGGTTAAAGTCGGTGCACCTCTTGCTGGACAACAGCGTGGGGGAGTGGAAAAATCCCTGGGTTCTAGAATCAGAGCAGGATTCAAATCCCATCTTGACCTCTCACAACTCTGTGGCCTTGAACCTGTAACTTAATTCCTTTAAATATTGTTTTCTAACAGAGTAAAACTGGGATAACTACTCCTGCGATTTGCATTATGTGGTTTATGAATATTTGATATTCATACTCAAAATAGATGCTATTAAAAAACAGTGCCCTTTCTGCATAATAACTATGACTTTTACTCTCCATTTCATAAATATTTGTGGAAAACCAGATAACTTGGTAGGGACTTAGGGCATAAGAAAGGTAATGTCAGGCCTGACCTTCGGACTTAGTAAATTTCAGCCAAACAGAGAGCAGGAAAGAGAGGCCCCTGACCTAGACCCTACTCAAACGTGAAGGAGAGGATTTTTACCCAAGCCTTAAAGAAGAGTAGGCATTAGTGAGCCAGGAGAGGACGGGGGTGAGGTAAGGAATGTTCCAGGCAAAAGGAAGAACGAGAGAAAAGAACTTAAAATTAGCAAGATGTGATACACGGAAAGAGCTAAAAAAAAGTTTGGTCAAGTTTGAGTGGGTTCAACCATGGGAGAAAGTAGGGAGATAGATGAGCAAGATCCAGATTCTAAAAAGTAGACACCATTAGTTGCCTCCCCAACAGCCATGGTGCCTTCCTTAAGAACAGAATCAAGATTTTTTTTTTTTTTTTTTTTGCTTTTTAGGGCCACACCCAAGGCACACGGAGTTTCCCAGGCTAGGGGTCAAATTGGAGCTACAGCTGTCAGCCACAGCCACAGCCACAGCAAGGCAGGATCTGAACTGTGTCTGTGAACTACACCACAGCTCGTGGCAATGCCAGATCCTTAACCCACTGAGAAAGGCCGGGGATCGAACCCACAACCTCATGGTTCCTTGTTGGATGGTTCCCTCTGCGCCATGATGGGAACTCCAGAATCATGATTTTTGTACAAGTGGCAACACGCCCACCTTAGCAGAAGCGGTGGCCAGGTGAGTTGGTGATGGGATTGGGCCAATGAGATTCCAATGGATAAATTTTGAGGTCTTTTCAGAAATTTTTTTTTTTCCAATTTAGGAACAATGAAGAGAAAGCCCTTTATCTTCCTTTTCCTCTCTTTCTGCTTTAGATCCAAGTCAAGTCAAATGATGGTGCCTGGAGTTGTTGAGCGCTTTCAACCCTGAAAATAGAAGCTAGTTGCTGAAAATGGGAAGCCAACTTCGTGAAGACACAGTTCCAGGAATGTTGTGTTAGACCAGGGCCATGATCTGGGACCAGCTCTGGTTTGCATGCCTATGACCTTTCTGTGGTGCAGAAAGCAGGGGCAAATCCAAAAAGGGCTTGTGTGCTAGACATCTAAGTAAACGCAGCAAAAGCCTTTCTTCCTGATATCCTCTCAACTGCAAGCAACTGAGCTCTGAAAGGATTAGATGCTTTAGGATTAGTCGGTGGAGCCCTCAGTTTCCTCATGTGTAAAACAGAAATGACGATACAATCATATAAAGAACCAGACTGTGAGGATTCGTGTATACACTGGAGTAAAGTGTAGGGCCTGGTGTACAGTAAGTGCTCAGAATGGTAGGTGAATTAATTGACCCTAGGTGCTTGGGTTCATTTCTGGGCTTTCTATCCTGTTCCATCAATCCATATTTCTGTTTTTGTGCCAATATCATTCTGTTTGATGATTGTAACTTTGGAGTATAGTCTGAAGTCAGGGTGCCTGATTCCTCCAGCTCCATTTTTCTTTCTCAGCATTGCTTTGACTATTTGGGGTCTTTTGTATTTCCATATAAATTAAAATATTTTTTGGTCTAGTTCTGGGAAAAATACCATTGGTAATTTGACAGGGATTTCAATGAGTCTGTAGATTGCCTTGGGTAGTATACTCATTTTGATAATATTTATTCTCCCAATTCAAGAGAAGGGTATATCTTTCTAACTGTTTGTGCCATCTTTGATTTCTTTCATCAGCATATTTTAGTTTTCAGAGTACAGGTCTTTTGTCTCTTTAGGGAGGTTTATTCCTAGATATTTTATTCTTTTTGATGCAGGGGTAAATGGGATTGCTTCCCTAATTTCTCTTTCTGATCTCTCATTGTTAGTATATAGAAATGCCACAGATTGCATCTATCCAGAGAAAACCATAATTTGAAAGGATACACACAACTCAGTGTTCAATGCAAAGCTATTTACAATGGCCGAGACATGGAAGCAACCTAAATGTCCATTAACAGAGGAATGGATAAAGAAGATGTGGTACATATATACAATGGAATATTACTCAGCCATAAAAAGAATGAAATAATGCCATTTGCAGCAACATGGATGGACCTAGAAACTATCAGACTAAGTGAAGTTAGACAGTGAAAGACAAACATCACATGATTTCACTTATACTTGGAATCTGAAAAACAGGATACAAATAAGTGTTCTGTTAGTTGCAGAACAGAAACAGACTCACCGACTTTGAAAAATTTATGGTTACCAAAGGGGACAGGTGGGGGAATGGGAGAAATGGACTGGGGGTTTGAGATTGACAGATGCACACTGAGGTTTATGGAATGATTGGCCAATGGGGCCATCCTGTATAACACCGAGAAGTCCACCCAATATTCTGCAATCATCTATTGTGAAAAGACTCTGAAAGAGAATGGATGTGTAAACACCTATAACTGAATCACCTTGTCATAGAGCAGAAATGGTCACATTTTAAATCAACTATATTTCAATAAAATTTTTAAAAATGTAAGCAAATACTATCTTTTATTATTATTACCTGTAAACTCAAGTTTCTTGAGTGCCTTTGACATTTTTTTTTTTTTTGTAGGGCTGCACCTATGTATATGGAAGTTCCCAGGCTAGGGATCGAATTGGAGCTACGGCTGCTGGCCTACACCACAGCCACAGCGACAGCAATGTGGGATCCGGGCTGTATCTGTGACCCAAACCACAGCTCACAGCAATGCAGGATCCTTAACCCACTGAGCAAGGCCAGGGATCGAACCTGAATCCTCATGGACAGCAGTCGGATTTGCTTCCACTGTGCCACAAGGGGAAGTCCCCGCCTTTGACCCCATGTTGGCATGAAACTTTCACGGACTTTGAATAGGGGGTTGAAGGAGAGATTATCCAAACCACTTTTTTCTCCCCCAAACTACACGTTGTGATCCATCATTGCCCTGAGACATTAATTTATTGGGAAGCAGAAAAGAATAGAATGGGTTGCAATAGGCAACATTAGAATGCATCCCAGGTGGTAAGGATAATAATTATGTCATAAAAGTTTCATTTGTCTATTTATATATGTGTGAGTTTTGGGTTGCAGCTGTAAAATGTATTTTTGAATGTGGATTGCATTATTATTATTTTTTTGTGGGGGTCGGGGGGGCGGAGACGGCTTTTAAGTCTCTTGTAGCTCCAGATTCTGTGTTCCTTCTCGGGTGCTATGGCTCATTCCAGGGTCGTGCCTTCACGTTACACAACATAGTTACCTGCTGAGTCATGGTCAGCAGGCAGCAACCTGCTCCATGGGGAATTGTCTCTCTCTCACTGCCCTTTGTTTCCTACAGCAGCCACGTTTCGTCTATAAAAGGGGCCAGGGAAATTGAGCATCTTCTGTGGAAGGGACTCATTGCCCCGTAAACTGAAAAGGATGCTAGACAGCTATCTTCAGAGGTCTCAGCAGGCTCTTCCGCTCAGTCCAAGGCAAAGAGGACTCATGGCCTGAAAGGGAAATGGGCCATATCCTAGGAACAGAGTCATTTTACAGGTTTTGCAGTTTGGGGGGGGGGTGGATTTCTCCACCGATGTAAGAGTCTCTTTCATTCCCTGATCTAATTGTCACCTCTAGCGCTGACATCATGGAATGTGAATGAGGATTTGGGGAGCAGATTTTTACTGGGAAAAATATCTGACAACTTTTAACTTTTTTTTGGTTGGACACAAGGAGAAAAAACAAAAACAATATACAAAATGCATCTATGTAGATATATAAATATAGACAGACACGCAGTACCCATTCTATTGTTGGCACCGTCCATTGCCAACAATAGGTGATGGCCTAAGTGCTATAACTGGCACTGTGCAGAGGAAGCCAGGATTAGAATCAGAGGCTAGAGGTCCTGCTTGTGTGACCTTGGGTGAGTCACTTATTCTGAGCCTTGGACAATAAGAAATCTGCATTTTAGGGAATACTCACCCTGTGTCAGGCACATTACAGATATTACTTATAAATACCTGGGAGCAGCCCTGAGAGGTAGCTGAATACACTAAACGATGAGCTTAAGGCCACGGTGCTAGTCAGGGCCAGAATCTAGAGCTGAATGTAATCTGGTTGCCTCAAAAGCTCACAGTTTTTCCTTTTTATTTCTGTTTTTTTCTTCCTTCTCTCCTTCCTCCCTTCCTTCCTTCTTTCCTTCCTTCCGCCTTCCCTTCCTTTTTGAAAAATGAGGTATAGTCAATTTACCATCATGTGTTAATAACACAATATTGTGTTTCAGATGTACAGCAAAGTGATTCATATATATATGTGTATATATATATATATATATATATATATATTTCAGATTATTTTCCATTACAGGTTACTTTTTAAAATGAAAATACAGTTGATGTACAATATTAATGTGTATACTTTTTTTCTTTTTAGGGATGCACCTGTGGCATATGGATGTTCCAGGCTAGGAGTCGAACTGGAGTTGCAGCTGCCAGCCTGGGCTGCAGCCACAGCAAGGCAGTATCTGAGGTGTGTCTGCAAGCTACGCCACAGCTCATGGCAACGCCGGATCCTTCACCCACTGAGTGGGGCCAGGGATTGAACCCTAATCCTCATGAATAAGGGTGGGGTTTGTTACCGCTGAGCCACAAAGGGAACTCCAACAATAATCATGTTAATTTCAGGTGTACTCCAAAGTGATTTGACCTTTGCATACATTATGCAGAGATCACGGTAAGTCTAGTAATCACCTGCCCCCACTAAGCTAGTACAATATTATTGACCATTTTCCTTGTGCTGTGTATTACATCCCTGTGGATTATTTATTTTATGGCTGGAGGGTTGTGCTTCTTAATCTGCTTTATCTATTTGCCCCTGCTACATCCCTCCCTTTTGGCAACCACCTGTTTGTTCTCTGTATTGATGAATATGTTTTGTCTTTTAGGTGCTACGTGTAAGTGAAATCATACCGTATTTGTCTTTGTCTGGTTTATTTCACTCAGCATAATACCCTCTAGATCCACCCAGGTTGCTGCAAATGGCAAGATTTCATTGTTTTATGGCTGAGTAATATTCCATACTGTGTGTGTGTGTGTGTGTGTGTGAGTGAGTGAGTGTGTGTGTGAGTGAGTGAGTGTGTGATGTCTCCATATCCCATTTTACCCATTCAGCTACAGATGGATACTTAGGTTGATTCCCTATCTTGGTTATTGTAAATAATGCTGCAGTGAAGATAGGGGTGCAGATGTCACAGTTCCTTTGTAAACGGAGAGAAAAATAAAAAATGCTTACCAACTCCTAAGATTATCTTAAGGTCGAAACCAGCTAAAACAAATGTAGAACTTTTGAAATCTGTTGGTTACCATGATTTTGACCTTTATTTGTGTGATCATGGCCATTATTTTTTAGACGCCTCCCCCAAGCTTATTGTTACCCCAACTCTTACTCACACATACATTTATTGGGCTCTGTTTTCTTGTTGGTCTCCTTCACTTGATTGCAAACATCTTGAGAGAAGCGATTTTGATCTATTTGGCTGATGTATTGCTAATATGTAATACAACCCTTGGCACAGAGTGACGTGCACAGTATCTGGTGTCCTGAAATGAAAATATGGACACTCTCCAGTCTGTCACTGTACAGAACATTCCTATATTTAGAGGCATGTCCGTACCTCAAGAATTTGTCTTCTAGATTGCGAAATTACAAAAAGACCTGGGAAAGTAAGCATCCTCATATTAACAGGAACCATGGGTGAATTATGTTTTCCTCCTCTTCTTTTTTCTGATTTTCTTTAGTAAAATACTTGATTCACTCTCTTGGACAGTGCCCCCCTTGCCAACATCAAGACCTAAGAAAGACCTCAGAGTCAGCAACAAGCTATGAATGGTGTAATGATTGGGGCGACAAGGTCCTGGAGCGACACCCTGCTGCGTGAGGGGGTTGTGTGAGGAGGCAGGCGGGCAGGCATTGTGGCAGTCTTCCCTCTGGGGGCGAGGGTGGGGAGATGGCCAGTTACAGGGGGAAAGACGTCAGGTTGGCTCATCAGATCATTGGTTACCAAGGAAACTAGCAGAGAGGCCCGCCCCTCACTGCCCCTCTGATAAGCTCTCACCAGCTGGGGCCTGGGGCAGGTTCCTAGGAAGGTCGGTTGGGTGCCTGGGGTGTAGGCGAAGCAGGCACTGGTGGGGCAAGGGCTGTACGGAGAGCAAGAGGACAGCCACCTCGAGTGGCCTGATCATACACATGGAATGAAGATTTCTGGTTGTGTTGTTTATTTCCTTTAGAAGGAGTAGCATCGATCCACTGAAAACCAGAAACAATAACAGCATTCATTTATCCATTAATTCCTGAGGTCCTGAGACTTGAAAGGGCTGGAATGGAAGATGAACATAGGACAAGGCTTTTGGCGTGGTGCTGGAGCTGGGACAAAGAGGGGGAATTTCCTAGGCTGCCCAGGGTCTCGGCAGAATTTCAGATTTATGAGGGGGAGTTGAGGTTCGCTCTTTCACGGCATCACCTTCCAGAAAGTCTTCCCAGAGTCTCTCACGGTGGTCGCACGTCTTCTGTTTCAGGATTTCAGAGGACAGGACCCCAGACTACTGTGCAGGAAATGTCATTCCATTATTGATCAGAATGCATGTGACAACGCACCTTAAGCTAAACACCTGCCTCCCCCAACTTTGGACCACTGGTCACACTTAGGAGCTCCAGCGCAAAGGAGAATATACTCAAGATTATTTCCACTTCCCTGAGTCTCTTACCTACTCCCAGCTCAACCCGCCCTATCTGTTCTGCTTTCTTGAGTTGTACTGGCTCTCAGTGTTCTCACGTTTTGACTTTATGGGATGAAGAATGAAACACAGGTTTGGGAAAGTTCATGGATTCGAGTTTTACCCTCGACTAGTCCTCCTATAAGCGGTGTAAAGACTAGTTAACAGGAGTTCCCGTCGTGGCGCGGTGGTTAACGAATCCGACGAGGAACCATGAGGTTGCGGGTTCGGTCCCTGCCCTTGCTCAGTGGGTTAACGATCCGACGTTGCCGTGAGCTGTGGTGTAGGTTGCAGACGAGGCTCGGATCCCGAGTTGCTGTGGCTCTGGCGTAGGCCGGTGGCTACAGCTCCGGTTCAACCCCTAGCCTGGGAACCTCCATATGCCGCGGGAGCGGCCCAAGAAATAGCAACAACAACAACAACAATAACAACAACAAAAAGACAAAAAAAAAAAAGACTAGTTAACAGGGAGTTTGGGGTTGGTAGATGTAAACTCTTACATTGAGAATGGATAAGGAATGGGGTCCTACAGTATAGCCCAGGGAACTCTGTCCAGTATCTGGGGTTAGAACACATGACTGAAGATAGCATGAGAAGAAAAGAATCTATATATATGCATGGCTGGGTCACTTTGCTGTACAGCAGAAATTGAAGGTATGTTGTAAATCAACTATAATTTGATAAAAATTTGAAAAATTTTACAAAAGAGCAATAGCAAAAAATACAATAATGATAAATGATAATGATGGTGAGAATAAAAACAGGCAGTAATTTTGGGGACGTACTATGCACCAGGCAGTGAGCAATGGGCTTTACTTGCGAGATCTCACTTCATCTTTAGATGCTGAGGGTTTTTGGTTTTTTTTTTTTCCCTTTGAGAGCTGCACCTGCAGAATATGGAAACGCACAGGCTTGGGGGTTGATTTGGAGCTGCAGCTGCCAGCCTATGCCAGAGCCTCAGCAATCCCAGATCTGAGCTGCATCTGCGACCTACACCACAGCTCATGGCAACACCAGATTTTTAACACACTGAGCAAGGCCAGGGATTGAACCCGCATCCTCATGGATCCTTGTCGGGTTCGTTACCACTGAGCCACAACAGGAATTCCTTTAGACCCTGAGTTTTGATTTCTCAACTGTACTGTGGGGAGAGTAATTGTAATCCACTTGGAGTTTGGTTTTAGCAGCAAAAGGCGTGTGAAGGGCCTGGCACACAATGAACATTCCAAGAAGATACGGTAATAATAATAATAACCACAGCCCCACAATGGGCTTTTCCACTCCCACTGAGGTCACTTCTCGGCAATGGGATAACAGCTCTTCTGTCAATACGGCAGGGAGTTCATTGGCACAAATGGGGCAGAAGTCATGGACAGGAAGGGGGGCAGAGGGGCAAGAAAAACAGAGTTGCCATGTTCCAGAGCACGCGGAACCGCGTATCCATTCTGTCTGCAGTCAAGGATTTGAAATTGAGTACTTTAAATTGTGACTGTATGGTGAACTGGCTTTTTCAGAATAACCTGCTGGTTTCTGGTGTCTGTGTAGACACACTCCCACCCCATCTCTTCTTCCAGGAGAGTGAGGGGATTAAGAGGGTGAGCTCTGGAATGAAGCTACCTGAGTCCAAATTCTGTCTTTAGTGCATACTCGCTGTTTTATTTGAACAATTTTCTTTTCTTTTTTGTCTTTTTAGGGCCGCACCCGTGGCACGTGAAAGTTCCCAGGCTAGGGGTTGAATCAGAGCTACGGCTGCCGGCCACAGCCCTGTGGAATCTGGGCCCCATCTGTGACCTACCCCACAGCTCATGGCAATGCTGGATCCTTAACCCACTGAGTGGGGCCAGTATCGAACCTGTGTCCTCATGGATACTAGTCTGGTTCGTTACCGTTGGGTCATGATGGGAACTCCCTGGACTATTTTCTTAACCTCTCTGTGTCTTCCTTTTCTCATCTGTAAAATGGTGATACTAATCATACGTTCCTTCTTGAGCTGATTTGAAGATTTGATGAGTCAATAGGTACAAAATACCTATATGAAAAACGAGGAGTATTTTTTAGCAAAATAAAGATGTGGTCAAAATTATTCTTCCTGGACCAGTCAGCTCTGAATGAGAAGAGCTTTAAATAAGCCTTGGTGCAAAACACACACACACACACACACACACACACACACACACACACACCCCCCCTTCAGCCTCTGAGCTATGGAACGGCTACCTCTTTTTGCTGCACTGCAGGGCCGTTCGTTATGAAATTGCCTCTGGCTGCAGGAAATCAGGATGTGACAATATTAAAATGCCTGCACGAGCTAGACTATAAAGTGGAGGTGAGAGGCAGAGCCCTAGCGAAAATCCACAGGCTGGTTGTGCGTAAGCAAAGTCCAGCCCTTTCATCATATTAAGAGAGGTTTCTATTCCCATCTTACAAACAGGCAAAGAGCCTGAATTGGATTAGTGGGAATGTAAATTCCTCTCCTAATACTACAGTCTGATCTTAGAAGTCTGCGTGTGTGTGTTTACGATAATTTTTCGTGAATTTATTTTCAAATATCCTCACGGGATGGTTCAGGATCATTGATGGCGAAGGTATAGGCGATTTTTCAGTGATACACAAACAAAGCCAAACTCAAATCATGTAAATGGTTTCATTCGTGGGGATGAAACTAAATTGCTTGGCAAGGCAGGGAGTCAGCGAGAACAGAAAAGATCCAGAGGGAGCAGTGGGAAAAATGATCAGTACATTTTCCTTATTATTTCTGCATTTGTCAGAATGGAAGGCACCCCTGTCCTATTTTATATTCTTAGCTCTCTACACAAGGCAATCCATGGCTGTATCAATAAGTCTATTTTTGTTATGGCTTGGAGACGGCGGGGAAATGGAACAGAAAACCACTTTCCAGTCTCGTCTAAAATCAATTGTTTCCAAATTATTTTTCTTATGAAATATTTGTCTCTTGGATTTGTCTCCCGGATTTTTCTTTCCCTGTCTCTTTCAAAGATGTTCCCCTGTCTCTTTTGACACTTGTGATCTGGTAACATAACATCAAAATAATAATGGACGGTCATTGTCTCATCAAGACTGCAAGATCCCTGAAGGCAGGGAATTTTTTCTCCCCCACTTTTTTTAGGGCCACACCCACGGCATATGGAAGACCCCAGGCTAGGGAGTGAAGCTGAGCTGCAGCTGCCAGCCTACACCACAGCCACCGCCACAGCAAAGCCAGCTCTGAGCTGAGCCTGAGATCTACACCACAGCTCCCGGCAACACCCCATCCTTAACCCACTGAGCGAGGCCAGGGATTGAACCCACATCCTCATGGATACGAGTTGGGATGGTTACTGCTGAGTGACACTGAAACTCCGCAGGGTATTTCTTATATTTCTCTCTCCTATGGAATGTAGCATGGGGTCAGCAATATTAACAGGCAAATAGGAAAATCCTGAGCTTCTCACACTTGGCAAAGCACGATCACACAATAAAAATATATTGAATGCCTATTTTGTGCCAGGGAGTGAGTTGATTTTTAGGTCATTTGATCTACATCTGTAGCAATTGCCCCGGCGAACAAGCTGTAGCTTCCAGACATTTCCCTCTTCAACCTGCTGCCCCTGAGTCTGTGGCCTACTCGTTTATGGAAAGAGACAAGGCTGAGCCAAATCAGGTGCTGCCTACAGGCATGTGAAACTAGGGTGGACCCTACATTTTACGGCGTTGTTCTAGAAAGAACACCTCCAAAGTGTCCATGGACAGAGGAATGGATAAAGAAGATGTGGTACACACACACACACACACACACACACACACACACACTCGCTCACATGCAATGAAATATTACTCAGACACAAAAAAGAACAAAGTAATACCATTTGCAGCAACATGGTTGGGCTCAGAGATTATCAGACTAAGTGAAGTAAGACAGAAAGAGAAAGACAAATACCATATGATATTGCATATATATGGAATCTAAAAAAATGATACAAATGAACTTATGTACAAAACAAAAATAGATCCACAGACATAGAAAACAAACTTATGTATTAACAGACATAGAAAACAAACTTGGTATTAACAGATACACTACTATATATACAATAGATAAACAACCAGGACCTCGGGGGAGCACAGGGAACTCTGGTCAATATCTTATAATAAGCATGCACATGTCTAAAATAGCCACCAGCCAGCTCAGCAGGGACATGATCAACTGGAAGAGAAGCAGGAAGCTTGGCATCTGAACAGGTCCTGGACAACTTTGCAGTTGAGTTGCAGGAAGGTCTGAAAGCCCATGAAGACGCCAGAGACAGGACCTTGGGCGAAGAGCTGGGGTGAGATGGAGGCTATTGATCCACTAGTCTGGAAAATCTTCAGTATTTACAAACTGCAAGGTCGCAGCAGTGCATCCCGGCAGAATATGAGGCCCATTTACATTGTAAGCCCCTACTTTCCTTCCACACACACTCACAAACACACACTTATTCCTCACATGGTCCATGGTCCTTGAGAGGTGAAAAAAGTAGGTCACACCTTAACCTAGAGATCCTTAAGAAGTTTTTATTTTGAAGCTCCAGCTGTTTTATATACTAATTCTTTTTTTTTTTTTTTTTTTTTAGAAGCACCCACATCACATGGAAGCTCACGGGTCAGGAATCGAACTCACGCCATAGCAGTGACCTAGGCCACTGCAGTGACCAGGCCAGATCTTCCACCTGCTGTGCCACAGGAGAACTCCTATATACAAATTCTTACAGTAAATACTGATTATTTTCCTCCTCCCTGTTTTTTAAAGTTCAGGCCACCAAAAAAAGGGGGAAGAAAACTGCCTGATGGAGCTAGTACATTGGGATTTCATCATGGGTCTCAGGACTCTGGCTTCTCGCCTTGAAACCCTAGGTCTCTCTATGAGGAACAAAGCCTGGAAGGCAAAAGCCAAGTGGTAACATTTATAATAAGAATAAAAATCACTGCACTGGACCCAGGCCCTGTCTCTTATCCCCCAGGGTCCTCGTTTGAGCCTAGATTGGTCCTTTTTTCTTTTTTTGGCATGTGGAAGTTCCCTGGCTAGGGGTTGAATCAGGGCTACAGCTGCCGGCCGACACCACAGCCACAGCAACTGGGGATTCGAGCCGAGTCTGCGAACCGAACTATGCCAAAGCTCACGGCAATACCGGATCCCCCACCCACTGAGTGAGATCAGGGATCAAACCCGCATCCTCATGGATACTAGTTGGATTGTTTTCACTGAGCCACAGTGGGAACTCCCAGATTGGTTCTTAAAATCCATGATGTACAGAGTTGGAGTAATGCATTCACAAACCATGTCAGCAGGCATAAAGAAATCATCTTGAATCATGCTGTAAATATTTCATATGTGTGTAATCTTTAGGTCTCTGGAATGTTGCAGAATCTGAATCCATCCTTTTTTTTTTTTTTTTTTTGAAAATTACTATGTGGATACTCTTCTAAATCCTGGCGAGACAAAGATGAATAAAGCCTGGCCCATCTCTGAGATGCTTATAGCCCAGTGATGGAAGTCGAGAAGGGGGAAGAAGAGCTAAAAGTGTGTCGTCACTCAGTTCACTAGTGAAACACACATTTGCTGAAGGATGTTTTGTTTTTGTTTTTATTGTTTTATTTTTTATGGCCGCACCTGAAGCATACGGAAGTTTTCTGAGCCAGGGAATGAATCAGAGCCACAGGCGTCACCAGTTCCTTTCATCCACTGTGCCTGGCTGGGGATTGAACCCGCTCCTCCACAGCAACCCGAGCCACTGCAGTCAGATTCTGTTTTTGCTTTTGCTTTTAAAAAAATTCCATGAATTTTATTTTATTTATAGTTGTATAACCATCATCACAGCCTAATTTTAGAACTCCTGCAATCGGATTCTTAACTCCCTGTGCACAGTGGGAACTCCCACTAAAGGGCTGTTTAAAACATTTTTAAACAGAAAAAATATAGTTGCCGTTGTGGGGGCGATGGGTGGGTGGCTATGAGTGATCGAAGGCAATGCATTAGATAAACACATTAATAAGTTTCGAAAAAAGCAAGACATGAAAAGCAAGGCTGTTTCACTTACCCAGGTCTGTTGAAGGAAGAGTCTCAGCATATCATTTCCTTCCGCAGTTGCAGAAAGCTTGTGAGTTTCAGGGCTGACTCTGAGGCAGGGGAAGTTGGTGCTGATGCCTAGACTTGCGCCCAAGGAGGGGGGACGTCGGGCAGCAGCAGAAATGGATGTGGACCTCGGCAGAACAGGTCCTTCTGCTACTGGCTAAGGGCACAGTTTCATGGGGAGAAACCAGCAGGTGATTCATACCCTGTTCATGTGTTCATATGCTTTTTGCAATTTTTATTTTATTTTATTTTATTTTAGTGCCACCCCCTCGGCATGTGGAGGTTCCCAGGCAAGGGGTCGAATCAGAGTTATAGCTTCCGGCCTACCCCACAGCCACAGCAACACAGGATCCCTGATCCCACTGAGTGAGGCCAGGGATTGAACCCACATCCTCACAAGGCTACAAAGGTGCACAATGCGCACACACACAGGTTACAATTTGATCTGTATAGACACACCCTGTGTATAGATCAGATCATCATGATTTTTATCTACAGCCCCTGAGCTTGAAGGATTCCTTTAGTGTCAGCTGACACTGGGATCAGCTCCCTAGAGCACGGTACTCAGGGACCCTGTTCAAATTTTTCATTTGGGTGAGTTGGATGAGCAGAGACTCGAAAAGGGCAGCAGAAAGGAATGAACATATATGGGGTGTTTACTCTGCACCATCTTATTCATTCCAAAGAATATTCAAGGTAAGCATTGCTTTTCTCATTTTCACACAGGGAATCGGCCACTCACAGAGGTTAATGCACTTGCCCAGCCCCATCATGTTCTTTATCCATGGATCCCCGGCGATGAAAACAAGCTTATCTGATTCCAAAAGGCATGTTCTTTCGACTCGACCCCGCAGGAAAAATAACGGCGTTCATCTTTTACAAGGTCTATTCCCGGAATTTACGTTCACTCAATATTGCGATTTCTTCACCAATTTCACAGGACCTGGGCTTCGGCTACGGGCAGTTTTTATACCTTCTTTGAGTCCACGTCTCAGGCACATCCTCCTCATTCCCACAGCTGCGGCTTGGTTTAGACAGTGAACCTGGTAGCAATTTTCTCACCCCTCCCACCCCTTAGTTTTTCTCCACCTAAATCTTCCAAGCTCACACATAAGCCCACTTTTTTCTTGCTGCTCCTGTTCCCACGACTGCAGGCCTTTTTGCACCACTCGTACCCATCTTCAGCAAATTTCTCCTTTTGCAAAGAATGTCTCACTTCAAAATGCCATTTATTTATTTATTTATTTATTTAAGGGCCTCATGTGTGGCATATGGAAGTTTCTGGGCTAGGGGTCAACCCCAGCCACAGCAACACAGGATCCAAGCTGCATCTGCGACCTACACCACAGCTCACAGCAATGCCGGATCCTTAACCCACTGAGCAAGGCCAGGGATCGAACCCAAATCCTCATGGTTACTAGTTGGGTTCATTACTGTGGAGCCACAGTGGGAACCCCGATTTATACATGTAAGTGTTATCTTTTCAACTACCTCCCAAATGGATTCCTTCATACTCTTGTTGATGGATCTTTAACAAATTCTGAGATAGTTCGCGGTGGGTGCAAAGGACACAGGCTCGTCATCTCTCTCCACGCTGCCGCGGCTCCTCTCTCCATCTCAGGGAGCGCCATCGCCAAGCCCTGAGTTGCCCACCCTGAGCCTGCCGCTTGCTAGAGCAGTAGCTGGGAGTCATCCTTGAACCCTTCTCCCTCTTCTGCCTGGGTCCACGTTTAAGATTACTGTCTGTTAAGAGATCAGTATCTTAAGGGGCCAGCAAGGATGAAGACCACAGAGAGCAGAAGGGAGGAAGCAGGTAATTCTAGCTGAAGCAGGCTCCTAGCTGAAGGAAGAAGAGGTAAAGGGCACTTGTAGGTATCTTATTTGTTTTTGTTTTGTTTTATTTTTGGCTGCATGCAAGGCATCCAGGAATCTCCCTGGCCAGGAATTGAACCTGCTCCACAGCAGAGCCCTGAACCACAGCAGTGATGAGGCAGGATCCTTAACATGCTGAGCCACAAGGGAGCTCCAGCAGACATAGTCTCAATTTTCAGGCCAATGGCCACATAGGAAGATGTCAGAGTCTGAGGATCAAAGCTGCTCTCAGGTGTAGTTTGTGTCCTTGGCTAGAACTTCTTGTATCCTTTCCTGGGAAAGTGAAGGCAAGAGAAAGGGCATAAAGGTAAAAGGATCCCAGTGGGTACCATCCACTGGGCTGGTTTAATACCTTACCCCTGCAATGCCCTCTGCCTGGCACTCTTTGTTCCCAATTAATTGCGTTATCGCATCCTCACTTCCTTACAAGTGTGACGACTTCAGACACGATGTGACCCTCTCCCCACGTGGCAATCACTATGACACATGCCCTGCTCCATTTTCCTGCCCTACGTTCTTTCACTATTTGTCATTCTGTATATTCACTTGTCACATCCTCTGGGAAGACTTACTTCCCTAATCCCAGAATGGTCTAGAAGCCCCTCCTGTGAGCTTGTAAAATTATCTTGCGTTGTAATTGCCTGTTAATTTTCTATCCCTCCCCAAAGCTCTAGAATATAAGTTCCCGAGGGCAGGAACAGACATCATGACAGCAATTTCACCCATGAGAAAACTAAGGCAAGAGATGTGAAAAGACTAAGTCATGCATTAGTAAGTGCCAGACACCTCGTCCAAACAGGCATTCCACTCACTCATTGGTTTGTTGATTATTTAATCACTTGCTGAATTCTTCTCTTTCAGCAAATACTAATGGAAGGGCTTCCATACTCTGTGTGGCAGGGATGAGTGAAGGACACAGAGACCTTACTACACGCAGCTCACGGTCATGGTCTCATGGAATAGTAATCAGCATAAACAAGTCTAGAACTTGGTGCTTGTGCAAGCAGAGTAGGGGTACCAGCCGTGCTGAGGGGGGGTGGTCCAGGAAAGGCTTTTCAGATGTGGCATCTGCAATGAGCCCCTCGAAATGAGTGGAACTAAGTCCATCAGTAAGTGGGGAAGAGGGGGCTTGGGAAGCCTCAAGGGCAAAGTTCTCCTAGAGCCTCTTGGGCCGTCTTAGGACACAGAGGCATTATGTTAAAAGAAAAGGGAAGCCTGTGAGGGCTGGAGAGATGCGTTGATTTTCAACAGGGAAAGACAGGGGAAGGGAGTGAGAGAAGAGACCAGTTCAGCAACCCCTAAAAGCCAGGCAGTGTTTGTGGCTGGCATGGCTGTGAGTTAGCAGACAGGGAGGCAGGACTGGAGACACAGCTCAGGAATCTCCTTGGCCCTGGCTTCCATCCTTTCCCAAACCCTCCCTTTGCAGATATTAATCCGGAAAGGGGAATTCTTTTGAGAGAACTGAATTTGTTGGACATCTGTCAGCTCCATGCATATCTGCAGTAGAGGGGAAAGCTGGTGAGAGTGGTGGGAGAGGGAACCCGCAGAGCGTTCTGGAGGCGATGCCTGTTTCAACTCCATCCCTTGCTCTTGGACTTCATGTCAGCTCTGGAGGAGCAAGGGCAGCTCCTCTGCTGTGCGGTAGGTGGCGCCATTGCCCCTGACGCAGAACTTGGCGAGATTGAACCATTTGACCAATTTGTTTCTTTTTGCTCTGGAGATCTGTGTCCGGGAGTGATGTCTTGTAACCTATGTAAAAGCAGGAAGGAAGGGAAAGATGCCTATCAGACGCTGAGATGCTTTTCCCTCCCAGGCATGTGCTAGACAGGTTGAAATAGGGAATCCTGTCTGCACAGCTTCACGGGCCTCCTCCTCCTCCACTCCTAATCCTCACCTTCTTTTGCTCCCCTCCCCCTCCCCTTCTGTCGTGCGTCCTCCCCTTTCCAGAGGACTTTCTAGGAGCCAGGCACCAAGCGGAGCCCTCTCAGGCATTTAATAGTCACACCAAACGTCTTCGCGAGGTTCCATTATTGTCCTCTTCTTGCGGGTAAGGAAATTGAGCCTCCGAGAGATAAAGTCATTTTTCAAGATCACACAGTAATAAGCGGTAGTGAAAAAATTTGGCACTAATTCAACCTTCCTCAAAGGTAAGGCTCTGCTTTTTCTGTTACATCATGTTATTTAATTGTTTTTTTTTTTTTAAAGTTCAGATTCACAAATACAATTCCTCCCTCATATATGCAGCCCAAAGCTTTTGTCCTCTGCATTATATTGAGATTTGGGCTTATTTGCAACTTTGGAGTAATGAGAGGGATGCTACCAATGTCACAGATGTTCACATCTGGAGTCTTTTTTTTTTTTTTTTTTTGCTTTATAGGATTGCAGCTGCAGCATATGGAAGTTCCCAGGCTAGGGGTCGAATCAGAGCTACAGCTGCTGGCCTACACCACAGCCACAGCAACGTGGGCTCCCAGTCTCATCTGTGACCTGTACAACAGCTCACAGCAATGCAGGATCCTTAACCCACTGAGCAAGGCCAGGGACCGAACCCGCATTCTCATGGATACCATTACCGCTGAGCTACAATGGGAATGCCCACATCTCGAGTCTTGAGATGACTGTATGTCCGCTTCTGCTCCTTGCCTTCTGCAGTCTGAGCCAAGCCTCGTGTTTGCCACGTCTTTTGGTAGGTTGTATGCTCATTTATTATTCATTTATTCATTCACCTCTTCATTCATTAGTCATTTCACCTATCATTAAACGAACAGCTACTATGTGCCCGAGGATGTTCTAGAAAGGCACAGTTTAATGAAATAAAGTCCTTGGTCTCAAAGCACTCACAGTGTAGTAGAAGAGGTAGACCAGTAAACACACCATCGTAACACAGTGTGATGTGTGCTATGATACAGGGGACCACGGGTGCTCGGGGAGCCCCAGGAGGGGCACCTCATGTGCTCAGTACTGTGCACTTAGCTAGGGTGCAACACAAGTCTGTTAAGTGATTGAATGAATAAGCCCTTTCTAGGGGAAGAGAAGCCATCCCTGAGAGCAGGAAGAGGGAGGGGGAGGGATGAGCCAAGTGAAAGGTGTGGAGTGGAGGTGGGACGAGCGGGCACATGATGCAGCAGCAGCAGCGTGTGCCCTGAACTCTCCCAGGTTCTGGAACAGGTGCCCAGCTCATGATGTGGTGCATAGTAGGTGCTCAGTGAAACCACAGGGCCTGTCTAGGGTCTTCTACTCAGGTCCCTGCTGTTCAACTCCAGGAAGTGCCTTCCTCCATGCCCCTGGATGGTGTGCACAGGGCATCCACAGACCACAATGCAGACGCCGAGCACCGTGGTGGTGCTGCTTCCCCAGAATCCAGAGGTCTCTGTCCGTCTTTCTGAGGCTGCTGTCCTCTGCCACCACCCTGCTCAGACTCCTTGCTTCCTGGGTCCTTCTCAGCTACACCCTTTGTTCCTACAGCGCCTAACTCTGCTCTGCTTCCTTTATTTCTCCTTTTATTTGAAATATAGTTGATGTGCAATATTGCGTTAGTTTCAGGTGTACAACACGGTGACTCAACATTTAAATACATGATGAAATGAACACTGGTTACCATCTGTTCCCATGCAGAGCTATTGCTGTACCATTGACAATATTCTCTATGCTGTAGAACACATCTCTGTGACTTATTTATTGTAAATCTTGGAGGTTGTACCTTTTAATCCCTTTCACCTATTTGCCCGCCTTACTCCCTTCTCTCTGGTAACCACCTGTTTATTTCCCACATCTATGAGTCTATTTTTGTTTCGTTTGGCTTGTTCATTTGTTTTGCATTTTAAGATTTCCACGTGTAAGGGAAATGATGTAGTATCTGTCTTTCTTTGCCTGATTTATTTCACTTTGCATAATAATACTTTCTAGGTCCATCCATGTTGTTGCAAATGGCAAGATTTCATTCTTTTTTATGGCTGAGTAATATTCCATTGTGAATATGTACCACATCTTTATCCATTCATTTATCAATGGACACTTAGGTGGCTTCTATATCGTGGCTATTGTAAATAATGCTGCTGTGAACACTGGGGTGTATATTTCTTCTTGAATTGGTGATTTTTTTTTGTTTTGTTTTGAATAAGTACCCAGGAGTGGAATTGCTGGATCATATATGGCAGTCCTGTTTATAATTTTTGGAGGAGCTTCCATGCTGTTTTCCACAGTAGCCGTACCAAATGACAGTCCCACCAACAGTGTATGAGGGTGCCTTTTTCTCCATATCCTTGCCAACATTTGTTATTTGTTGTCTTTTTGATGATAGCCATTCGGACAGGTGTGAGGCGTTAGCTCATTGTGGTTTTAATTTGCACTTTCCTGTGGATGATTGATGTCAAGCATGTTTTCATGTGTTTGTTCGCCACCTGTATGTCTTCTCTGGAAAAATGTCTCTTTGGGCCCTCTGCCCATTTTTAAATTGGGTAGTTGTTTGCGTTTTTTTTGTTTTTTTTGTTTTGTTTTGTTTTTTTAGGGCCGCACCTGCAGCACATGGAGGTTCCCAGGCTAGAGGTTGAATCGGAGCTGTAGCCACTGGCCTACGCCACAATCACAGCAACATGGGATCCGAGCCACATCTGTGACCTACACCACAACTCAGGGCAATGCGGATCCTTAACCCACTGAGCGAGGCCAGGGATCAAGCCTGTGTCCTCATGGATACTGGTCAGATTCGTTTCTGTTGAGCCACGACAGGAACTCCGGTTTGTATTTTGATACTGAATTGTATGAGTTGTCTGTATGGTTTGGATATTAACCCCTTATCGGACATATGTTTTTCCCTGCTTTCTGCACACCCTTCTTCCACTCTCCTTGGCTTTCCTTATAAAGTCATCTCCATTTGGAGCATCTTTCCTCTATTCTGTGTGTTTGAATTTTTCCAGTTCTGAAAATGCCACCTCCTCCAGGAAGTCTTCTCTGATAAGTCCAGGGCCAAGTGACTTCTACCTTCTCTAAATCCCTCTGTTGTACTATAGCTACGACCAGACAGCCAACAGCTGACCATGAGTCCTACCCTGTCCTACTAGTAAAGACCACAGTTTCTTAGAGAAATAAAGGCACCTCTCCAAGATTACACTGTGCGTCAGGGCTAGAGTTGAGCTTCAAGAGCCAGGGTCTCAGTGACTTCCAGCTCTCAACACTTTTCTGTTGCTTCCAGGGACTAACAATTAGTCTTGTCACCGCTTATTCAACTGCCTTCTGATTGGTGGGTGTCCTAGCCTGTTTTCTTTTCACCCTTTTCCAAGTCCATACCTCTTTTTGGCTTCTTCTGGGAAGACTGGACTTTTTGTTCTACATGGGAAATAACTCAGGCTCAGCTGTTCTTGGGCATGTCCCTGAGCGCCAGAATCTCCTCCTCTGTGTATATGTTGCTAGCTGTGCACACTGGTATCGAGGCCATAACAGTTAGGATGTTTGGGGGGTTGTAGCTAATGTTTAAACACAAGGCTACAAAGGTGCACAATGCGCATACACACACACTCTACTGAGTGTGGGCATGGGATTAGGAATCAAGAAGCCCTGGATCCTGTGAAATCTAGGGGTCCTCGGGTACGTCATCAGATTCCTTAATCTCTTGTCTGCTCATTCCTAAATTGGAGCTAAGAAGAAAGACAACGATGGAGCACCTGGAACCCCATCTCTCTCATCTCTGATTCGTCTTTCAAATGAGCACAGAGGGCACCCCTCTGACTCTCCTCTCCACCCTTTCATGGCTTTCCTCTACCTCAAGGCAATGCCAAACTCTCGGCATGGCACACCTGACATTCAGCCCCATTCATTCCATAGGCATTTATGGAGGACCATGTACCAGGACGGTGCTAAATGCTGGAAAGAATACAAAATAGAGTGTGATTCTTTTTCTGAGGGACCCACCATTTCTGCCCCTCCCCACAATCCAGCCATGTGAGCTACTGAGGGTCTCAGGACTCACCATTATGTTTCAGCCCCTGGGCCTTTGAACACACTCTTTCCTGTGCCTAGAATTCCCCCACCCACTTCCTCTCGTCTTCCTGGAAGACTATACCTAATTTTCTCACTCCTACTCAGGTGGCTTTACATTTCTGAAAAGCCCACCCTGAACCCCTTAGGCAGAATTATCCTTCTCTTCTCTCCATCACTTCCCTGGACACCCACGGATAGCCCCTCCAGCTCTCTCCCCACTTACAGCCTTTCTTTGCTTACATTGTCTGCCTTGAGAGGACAGGGGCTAGAGTTTATTCAGCCCTCAAGCTGGCAGAATGCTTCACTCCTTACCATCAACCAATGTTGCTTACATGTGCCAAGTCTCATCCAATCTTTATAGTAACTATTTAAATCCTGTTAGTGTACCTATTTTATGGATTAGGAAACTGAGTGTGGGAATTGTGAAGGAGCTTGTTCAGTGTTCCCTAGCTGCTAAGTATCAGAGCCAGGATTTGAACCCATGCAGTCTGACTTTAGAGCCTGTGTTCCTATTAGCCGACATGCCCTCCATCGTAATGACCAATAAACACACGGAGTGAGATAACTGTGCATCATCTCACAATTGTTTCCTCTAATCAGTGCTTTTCCAACCACTTGTATCGAAGGGGTAGGGTTTCTTGGTTGGTTGGTTTGCTTTTGAAGTTCCCGTCTTCTGTGGACTAATACTTTTGTACTTTACAATAAAAAAAATGAGTCACTGGAGAAATGATTGCACCCTGGGGTATTGTACTAACATCGGATTGCTCTGAATGTGTAAATATTTACTCTCAGTTCCTGTCTTAATGTGTGGATCATCTCAGAATAGCCCTGCTCTATCCAACTGCCAGCCTAGACTAACATTGCGTCAAGGATGGATTGCAGAATGAATCTGGATTATTTTTGACTGAGGGTTTTTTCCTTTTCTTTCCTTTTTTCTTTTTGGCCATACCCCCAGCATATGGAAGTTCCCAGGCCAGGAACTGAATCCGAGCTGCGGCAATGGCTGCAGCTGCATACCCCATACCTGCAGCAATGATGGATCCCTGACCTGCTGTGCCACAAGGGGAACTCGACTGAGGGTTTTAAAGAGGAAGAATGGAAAGGAAGTTCCCTTGTGGTGCAGCGGGTTAAAGATCTGGCATTGCTGCAGGTTCAATCCCAAGCCCAAGAACTTCTGCATGCCAGGAGTGTGGCCACCCCCCTGCACCCAACCCCAAAACAACAAGAAAAAACAAACCAAAATGAAACAAAGCCAAGGAAGAATGGAGAGCCAAAAATCTGGTGAATTTTTCGCATGAGACAGCTTGTTGCCTAGGCCACTGTGCAAAGAGAAGCCTCTCATTCCATGCAGGGTGGTCCCATGGCCAGGAGACTAGGCAAGACCTTGACCTAGAGGTCATTTAAAGATGTCTTCTTATAGTTGGAGAGGCAAGTGATGCCAAGGCATTAAAAGAGTCAAAACACAAAAAAAGAAAAGAAAAAAAATGGAGTTTCCGCTCTGGCGCCATTGGATCGGCAGTGTCTTGGGAGCGCTGGGACACAAGGTTCGATCCCCGGTCAGGCACAGTACCTGACCTGTGTTGCTGTGCCTTGGATCTGATCCCTGGACCAGGAACTCCATATGCCTCAGGAAGCATCCTCCCCCCCACCCAAAAAAAAAAAAGAAAAAAAAAGGAGGAGTCAAAACAACTATTTGAAAGGAATATATTGCTGTTTCATGCTCAGGTCGGTTTTCAGAAGGGGAGGAAGAACTCTTCCACTGAATCAATGAGGCAGTGGTGTTATTGACAAGTCCTCTGCTAGAACATTATATTTTGAGAAATCTCATTTTTCAGGCTGTTTCTTGGGATATCTGCAGAGAGGAATCTGTTTCTTTTCCTTGTCCAGCTTCCAGAGGCTGCCTGCTTTGCTTGGTTCCTGGCCACCCCCTTCGTCCTCTTTCTTTACAATTTTATTTTATTTATTACTTATTAATTTTTAATTAAAATTAGTCGATTTACAGTGTTGTGCCAATTTCTGCTCTATAGCAAAATGACCCAGTCATACATACATATACATTCTTTGTCTCATTTTTTTTTCTTTTTCTTTTTTTTGCTTTTTGTAAGGCACCTGTGGCTTACATATGCCGCACCTGTGGCATATGAAAGTTCCAGGCTAGGGGTCCCGTCGAATCGGCAGCTGCCGGTTTATGCCACAGCCACACAGCATCAGAGGATCTGAGCCGCATCTGCAACCTACACCGAAGCTTACCGCAACCCTGGATCCTTAGCCCCACTGAGTGAGGCCAGGGATCAAACCGGAATCCTCATGGATACTAGTCGGGTTCATAACTGCTGAGTCACAATGGGAACTCCCCTTTTTCTCATATTATCTTCCTTCATCCTTGAGGTCATCAATCATATTCCTCTCTTCTCTTTTCTGCTGTCACATCTCCTCTGACTCTTCTGCCTGCATTTTCCTTTTTTTTTTTTTTTTTTTTTTTAAAGGACCTTTGAGATTACATTAAGCCCGTCCAGATAATTCAGGATAATATTCCTGTTTGGAGTTTCTTAACTTAATCTTACTTGCCAAATATCCCTTTTGCCCTGCAGATGAGCATATTCCCAGGTTCCCAGGATTACAACGTGGATATCTCTGGAGAGCAATTACTTTGGGTACCACAGGCGTTTTCACTCTTCGTGTTCTCTTGGGAGGAGAGTGGCTAAGGCTTAGTGCTCCCACTTGAACAATGAGCCTAAAAAGAGCGCCACCCTCATAAAAATGTTGCGAAGAGTAAATGTGAAAGTGCTGTGAAGAATTTAGAGCCATGGGTGCCGCAGAGTAAGTACTCATTCAGCTATAAATATTATTACATTATTATTCTTATTCCGTGTGAAGTGATTCTCTTTTCAAATTTCACGAGGCGTGGCCAGAGGGATGGGGGCCAAAAAGGGGAGGTGCAGAATAGGTCTCCAATCTGCTCTTTTTTTCTTTTTCTGTGTATAGTTTGTATTGTATTCCTTTTTTAATTTCATTTTTTTAAGGTTTGTTTGAGGTTGATTTACAAAGTTGTGATAATTTCTGCTGTACAACAGAGTGACTCAGTTGCACGATATGCACACGTCCATTCTCTTTCAGATTCTTTCCCACAGAGCTTATCACAGAATATTGGGTAGAGGTCCCTATGCTCTATAGCATGCCCCCTTTGGCCAATCATTCCATATACCTCGGTGTGCATATGCCCATCCCGAGCCCCCAGCCCATCCTCCACTCCCCACTTGTCCCTTTTGGAAACCATGTTTTTCAAAGTCTGCCAGTTGGTTTCTGTTCTACAAATAAGTTCATTTGTATCCTTTTTTTTTTTTTTTTTTTAAGAGTCCACGTATAAGTGTTATCATATGATGCTTGGTCTCGCTCTTTTTTTCTAATGCTTCTGGTAAAAGTTCAGACCTTGGGCTGTCTACTATGGCCTTTTTCTCAAACTGGAGACTTGGACCAATTTTTTTCAAGAAAGAAAAAGAAGGGTTTGTCACCATCAGAACTAGAAATTTAATTTCATGGAACATGTGCTTGTGCCTGTGTTTATTTGGGGAATTAAGAGTTTGGGGAATGAATGGGAACAACTATAAAATGTCTTTGCCCAAAGGTAGAATGGTTATAACATCCAGAACATGAATGCTGGGTTGTTTTGTCATTTTTTGTTGTTATTGTTGTCTGTATAGGAAATATCTGAATCTGCCCAAACAATTTAGTTTTTCATTTACAGGGGCCACGGGTATTACTTCCAAATATTGGGCAGAATAAAACTTAATTGAAAAAGTCAACACACTGAAAAATTGTTCAGTAAGCTGGGGTCACGTTTATAAAAGGAGGTGTGTCTATCCCTCCGCCGTGATAGGGTCTGTGTGGCCCATATGGGGATGGCTGGTGTGTTTGTCACATCACTCACTGCCCCCGATGGAGGGAGTCCCCTTGGTCTGGTTGCACTGTGTCGGCTTTAAAGGTCATCTTTCTGAGAAGTAGAGTCATCCTTTACTGGGGAGACCCCAAAATAGGTTCCCTTTGACTTCCCTGCAGAACCCCTGAATTGTGAAAGCTTGCATTGCTTGTCAGTCAATTTCAAGTTTCACTGCTTCCAAACAGAGCTCTTCCTGTGTTGGTTATGTAAGAATTTCTCGAAGTCAGTCAGTAGCCTCTGGCTCCCTGCATCTAAAACTCCCTTCCCCCATGTTTCCTTCTGGAAGCTGGACCATGCAAAGCAGAAATCCAGAACTCTGGCGTGATAATCCTGGGAAGGCTCCTGCTATTTGATGTGATTTGAAGAAAAGTAACTGTGTCCTTCTCTGAGCCCCTTGGTACAGACAGAGATCATGGGTCTAGCACCTTAAAGACCGTTCTGAGCTGAATTAAGTCCCCCTAAAATCTGTAGGTTAAAATTCGAATCCCCAGTATCTCAGGATGCGACTGTGTTCAGAGACAGGGTCTTTAGGGGGCAGGGTGAAGTCATAAAGGTGAGGCCCTGATCCAAGAGGATTGGTGCCCTTAGGAGGAAGAGACACCAGGGTTTTTCTCTCCACCATGTGAGACTCAGTGAGAAGGTGGCCGTCCGCAAGCCTGGAAAAAGTTCTTACCTGGAAATGACTCAGCTGGTGCCTTGAACTTGGACTTCCAGCCTCCAGATCTGTGAGGAATAAATTCCTTTTGTGGAGGCCACCCAGTTTGGGGTATTTTTTTACGACAGCCCGAGCTGATAAATCTAGTCGCTGAAGGAAATTTGTCTTTTTGGCTGCCCAGCAGGCACATTAGGGGTGATGGGCGAATATCTATCTACTAATGAAAACAGGCTCAGTGCTTTATTTTTATTTGTTTATTTATTTAGTCTTTTTAGGGGCACACCTGTGGCACATGGAGGTTCCCAGGCTAAGGGTCAAATCAGAGCTGTAGCCGCCAGCCTACACCATAGCCACAGCCACACAGGATGCAAGCTGGGTCTGCAACCTACACCACAGCTCAAGGCAACACTGGATCCTCAACCTGCTGAATGAGGCCAAGGATCAAACCTGTGTCCTCATGGATGCTAGTCAGGCTCAATGCTTTGAATATGTCATTCCACTTAATTGTCATTATGACACTATTAAAAGTGATTATTCTCTCCATTTTGAGAGGCTCAGACTTGGTCATGTGCTTCTGTGAGGTCATCTAATAAAGCTGGGGTTGGAACTTAGGTCTGCCTGGTACAGAATTTGAGCATCTGCTCTACTCTTGAGATATGGATTCTTCTTTCCTCCCTTCTTTCCTCCCTTCCTTCCTCCTCCTCCCTCCCTCTTTCTTCCTTTCTTTCTTTCTTTCTTTCTTTCTTTCTTTCTTTCTTTCTTTCTTTCTTTCTTTCTTTTCTTTCTTTCTTCTTCTTTCTTTTCCTTTCCTTCCTTCCTTTCCCTCCTTTCCTTCCCTCCTCTCCCTCCCCCTCCCTCCCTTCTTTCTTTCTTTCTTTCTTTCTTCTTTCTTTCTTTCTTCTTTCTTTCTTTCTTTTCTCTCCTCATTTCTTTAAAATTTTTTTTTTATTACTTATTTTTTTAATTAAATTATTCGATTTACAGTGTTGTGCCAATTCTTGCTCTATAGCAAATGACCCAGTCATACATACATATACATTCTTTGTCTCATTTTTTTTTCTTTTTCTTTTTTTTTGCTTTTTGTAAGGCACCTGTGGCTTACATATGCCGCACCTGTGGAATATGAAAGTTCCAGGCTAGGGGTCCCGTCGAATCGGCAGCTGCCGGTTTATGCCACAGCCACACAGCATCAGAGGATCTGAGCCGCATCTGCAACTACACCCGAGCTTACCGCAACCCTGGATCCTTAGCCCCACGAGTGAGGCCAGGGATCAAACCGAATCCTCATGGATACTAGTCGGGTTCATAACTGCTGAGTCACAATGGGAACTCCCCTTTTTCCATTTATCTTCCTTCCCTTCACCCTTGAGGTCATCAATCATATTCCTCTCTTCTCTTTTCTCCTGTCACATTTCCTCTGACTCTTCTGCCTGCATTTTCCTTTTTTTTTTTTTTTTTTTTTTAAAGGACCTTTGAGATTACATTAAGCCCGTCCAGATAATTCAGGATAATATTCCTGTTTGGAGTTTCTTAACTATCACTTGCCAATATCCCTTTTGCCTGCAGATGGCATATTCCCAGGTTCCCGGATTACAACGTGGATATCTCTGGAGAGCATTACTTTTGGGTACCACAGGCGTTTTCTCTCTTTTCGTGTTTCCCTTGGAGGAGAGTGGCTAAGGCTTAGTGCTCCCACTTGAACAATGAGCCTAAAAAGAGCGCCACCCTCATAAAATGTTTGCGAAGAGTAAATGTGAAAGTGCTGTGAAGAATTTAGAGCCATGGGTGCCGCAGAGTAAGTACTCATTCAGCTATAAATATTATTACATTATTATTCTTATTCCGTGTGAAGTGATCTCTTTTCAAATTTCACGAGGCGTGGCCAGAGGGATGGGGGCCAAAAAGGGGAGTGCAGAATAGGTCTCCAACTGCCTTTTTTTTTCTTTTTCTGTGTATAGTTTGTATTGTATTCCTTTTTTAATTTCATTTTTTTAAGGTTTGTTTGAGGTTGATTTACAAGGTTGTGATAATTTCTGCTGTACACAGAGTGACTCAGTTGCACGATATGCACACCCATTCTCTTTCAGATTCTTTTCCCACAGAGCTTATCACAGATATTGGGTAGAGGTCCCTATGCTCTATAGCATGCCCCCTTTGGCCAATCATTCCATATACCTCGGTGTGCATATGCCCATCCCGAGCCCCCAGCCCATCCTCCACTCCCCACTTGTCCCTTTTGGAAACCATGTTTTTCAAAGTCTGCCAGTTGGTTTCTGTCTACAAATAAGTTCATTTGTATCCTTTTTTTTTTTTTTTTTTTTTTAAGAGTCCATATAAGTGTTATCATATGATGCTTGGTCTCGCTCTTTTTTCTAATGCTTGGTAAAAGTTCAGACCTTGGGCTGTCTACTATGGCCTTTTTCTCAAACTGAGACTTGGACCAATTTTTTTCAAGAAAGAAAAAGAAGGGTTTGTCACCATCAGAACTAGAAATTTAATTTCATGGAACATGTGCTTGTGCCTGTGTTTATTTGGGGAATTAAGAGTTTGGGGAATGAATGGGAACAACTATAAAATGTCTTTGCCCAAAGGTAGAATGGTTATAACATCCAGAACATGAATGCTGGTTGTTTTGTCATTTTTGTTGTTATTGTTGTCTGTATAGGAATATCTGACTCTGCCCAAACAATTTAGTTTTTCATTTACAGGGGCCACGGGTATTATTCCAAATATTGGGCAGAATAAAACTTAATTGAAAAAGTCAACAACACTGAGAAAAATTGTTCAGTAAGCTGGGGTCACGTTTATAAAAGGAGGTGTGTCTGTCATCCCCGCCGTGATAGGGTCTGGTGGGCCCATATGGGGATGGCTGGTGTGTTTGTCACATCACTCACTGCCCCCAATGGAGGGAGTCCCCCCGTCTGGTTGCACGGTGTCGGCTTTAAAGGTCATCTTTCTGAGAGTAGAGTCATCCTTTACTGGGGAGACCCCAAAATAGGTTCTCCCTTTGACTTCCTGCAGAACCCCTGAATTGTGAAAGCTTGCATTGCTCATCAGGCAATTTCAGTTTCACTGCTCTGCTTCCAAACAAGCTCTTCCTGTGTTGGTTATGTAAGAATTTCTTGAAGTCAGTCAGTAGCCTCTGGCTCCCAGCATCTAAAACTCCCTTCCCCATGTTCCTTCTGGAAGCTGGACCATGCAAGACAGAAATCCAGAACTCTGGCGTGATAATCCGGGAAGGCTCCTGCTATTTGGATGTGATTTGAAGAAAGTAACGTGTCCTTCTCTGAGCCCCTTGGTAAGACAGAGACATGGGTCTAGCACCTTAAAGACGTTCTGAGCTGAATTAAGTCCCCCTAAAATCTGTAGGTTAAAATTCGAATCCCCAGTATCTCAGGATGCGACTGTGTTCAGAGACAGGGTCTTTAGGGGCAGGGTGAAGTCATAAAGGTGAGGCCCTGATCCAAGAGGATTGGTGCCCTTAGGAGGAAGAGACACCAGGGTTTTTCTCTCCACCATGTGAGACTCAGTGAGAAGGTGGCCGTCCGCAAGCCTGGAAAAAGTCTTACCTGGAAATGACTCAGCTGGTGCCTTGAACTTGGACTTCCAGCCTCCAGATCTGTGAGGAATAAATTCCTTTTGTGGAGGCCACCCGTTGGGGTATTTTTTTTACGACAGCCGAGCTGATAATCTAGTCGCTGAAGGAAATTTGTCTTTTTGGCTGCCCAGCAGGCACATTAGGGGTGATGGGCGAATATCTACTCTACTGAAAACAGGCTCAGTGCTTTATTTTATTTGTTTATTATTTAGTCTTTTTAGGGGCACACCTGTGGCACATGGAGGTTCCCAGCTAAGGGTCAAATCAGAGCTGTAGCCGCCAGCCTACACCATAGCCACAGCCACAGGAGCAAGCTGGGTCTGCAACCTACACCACAGCTCACGGCAACACGGGATCCTCAACCTGCTGAATGAGGCAAGGATCAAACCTGGTCCTCATGGATGCTAGTCAGGCTCAATGCTTTAAATATGTCATTCCACTTAATTGTCATTATGACACATTAAAAGTGATTATTCTCTCCATTTTGAGAGGCTCAGACTTGGTCATGGGCTTCTGGGAGGTCATCTAATAAAGCTGGGGGTTGGAACTTAGGTCTGCCTGGTACAGAATTTGAGCATCTGCTCTACTCTTGAGATATGGATTCTTCTTTCTCCCTCCCTTCTTTCCTCCTTCCTTCCTCCCTCCCTTCTTTCTTTCTTTCTTCTTTTTCTTTTCTTTCTTCTTCTTTCTTTCTTTCTTTCTTCTTTTTCTTTCTTCTTTCTTTCTTTCTTTCTTTCTTTCTTCTTCTTTCTTTCTTTCTTTCTTTCTTCTTCTCTTTCTTTCTTCTTCTTTCTTTCTTTTTTCTTTCTTTCTCCTTTCTTTCTTTTCTTTCTTTCTTTCTTTCTTCTTCTTTCTTTTTCTTCTTTCTTTCTTTCTTTTTTCTTTCTCTTTCTTTCTTTCTTTCTTTCTTTTCTTTCTTTCTTTCTTTTCTTTTCTTTCTCCCTTCTTTCGTTTCTTCTTTCTTTTCTTTTCTTTCTTTCTGTTCCTCGTTCTTCTTTTCTTTCTTTCTTTCTGTCTTCTTTCTTTTTCCTTTCCTTTTCTTCTTTTCTTTTTTCTTTTCTTGCTTTCTTTCTTTTTCTTTCTTTTCTTTTCTTTTCTTTCTCTTTTCTTCTTTCTTTCTTTTCTTTCTTTCTTTCTTTCTTTTTCGTTCTTCTTTTCATGTTCTTTTCCTTCTTTCTTTCTTTCTTTCTTTTCTTTTCTTTCTTTCTTTACTTTTCTTCTTTCTCTCTTGTCTTTCTTTTCTTTTCTCTTTCTTTCGTTTCTTTTTTCTTTTCTTTTTCTTTTCTTTCTTTTTCTTTGTCTTTCTTCCTTGTCTTTCTTTCTTTCTTCTTTTTCTTTTCTTCTGTTCTTTCTTTTGTCTTTCTTTCTTTCTTCTTTTTTTCTTTCTCTTTCTGTTCTTTCTTTTCTTCTCTTTTTCTTCTTTCTTTCTCTCTTTCTTCTTCTTTTCTTCTTCTTTCTTTCTTTCTTTCTTTCTTCTTTCTTGTTTCTCTTTTTCTTTCTTTGTTCTGTTTTTTCTTTTCTTTCTTTCTTTCCTTTCTTTCTTTCTTTCATTTCTTTCTTTCTTTCTTTCTTTTCTTTCTTTCTTTCTTTCTTCTCTCTTTCTGTTCTCTTTCCTTTTCTTTCTTCTTTCTCCTTTCTGCTTTCTCTTCTTCTCTTTCTTTTCTTTCTTCTTCTCGTTCTTTCTTTCTTTCTCTTTCTTTTCGTTCGTCTTTCTTTTTCGGTTCTTCTTTTCTTCCTTTCTCTCTTTCTTTCTTCGTTCTTGTCTTTATTTTTGTTTTTTCTTCTTCTTCTTTTCTCTCTATTTCTTTCTTTCTCCTTTCTCTTTCTTTTCCTTTCTTTCTCCTTTCGTTCTTTCTTTTCTTTCTTCTTCTTTCTCACTTCTTTCTTTCTTTTCTTTCTTTTCTTCTTATCTTCTTCTTTCCTTCTTTCTTCTCCTTTTTTCTTTTTTCTTTCTTTCTTCTTGCTTTTCCTTTTCTTTCTTTCTTCTTCTTCTTATTCCTCTTTCTTTTTTTCTGTCTTTCTTTCTTTTCTTTCTTTTCTTTCTTCGTTGCTTTCTTTCTTCTCTTTCCTTTTTCTTTTCTTTTCTTTTCTTTCTTTCAAACTTTCTTTTCTTTCTTTCTTTTCTTTCTTTTCCTTTGTTCTTCTTTTCTCTTCTTTCTTTCTTCCTTTCTTCCTTTTCTTTCTTCTTTCTTCTTTCCTCTTCTTTCTTCTTCTTTCTTTTCTTCTCTTTTCCTTTCTTTCTTCCTTCTGTCTTTTCTATTCTCTTTTCTTTCTTTCTTCTTCTTTCTTTCTTTTCCTTTTTCTTTCTTTCTCTTCTTTCTCTTCTTTCTTTCTTTTTCTTTCGTTCTTTCGTTTCTTTCTCTTCTTCTTTCTTCTTCTTTTCTTCTTCTTTTCTGTTCTTTTCGTTCTTTCTTTTTTCGTTCTTTCTTCCTTTGTTCCCATCTTTCCTTTCTCTTCTTCTCTTCTTTCTTTCTTTCTTCTTCTTCTGTTCTGTTTCTTTCGTTTCTTTCTCTTTCCTTCTTTTCTTCGTCTTTTCTTTCTTTTTCTTTCTGTTCTTCTTTTCTTTTTCTTTTCTTTCTTTTCTTTCTCCTTTCTTTCTTTCCCTTTCTTTCTTTTTTTTTCTTTCTTCTTCTTTTCTCTTTCTTTCCTTTCTTCTTTCTTCTTTTTCTTTCTTTCTTTTCTTTTCTTCTTCTTTCATTGTTCTTTCTTTCTTTTTTCTTCTCTTGTTTTTCTTGCGTTCGTTCTCTTCTTTTCTTTGTTTCTTTCTTTCTTTCTTTCTTCTTTGCTTTCTTTTTTCTTATTCTTTTTGTTTCTTTCTTCTCTTTACTTCTTCTTTTCCTTTTTCTTCTCTCTTTCTATTCTTTCTTTGCTTTTTCTTTCTCTGTCTTGTTCTTCTTCTTCTATTCTTTCTTTTCTGGTTTCTTGTATTTCTTCCGTTCTTCTATCTCTTTCTCTTTTCTGGGCTTCGTTTTCTTTCTTTCTTTGCTTCTATCTTCTTTGTCTTTTCTTTCTCTTCTCCTTCTTCTCTTCTTTCCTTCGTTCGTGTTCTTTCTTTCCTTTCTATTTCCTTTCTTTTTTCTTCCTTTCTTTTCTTTTCTTTTTCTTTCTTTCTTATCCTTTCTTTTCTCTTCTCTTCTCTTCTTCTTTCTTTTTCTTTTTCTCTTCTTCTCCTCTTCTCTTCTCCTTTCCTTCCTTTCTTCGCATTCTTCCTTTCGTTTCTCTTCTTTTCTCTCCTCTCTCGTCCTCTAGCTCTCTTCTCTTCTTTCTTTCTTTCTTTCTTTCCGTCTTCTTCTTTTCTTTTCTTTTCTTTTCCTTTCGTCTTTTTTCTTTTTCTTTCTGTCTTTTCTTTCTTTCTCTCTGCGTTCTCTTTCTCTTTCTCTCTCTTGTTACTTTCTGTTTCTTATTCTTTTTCTTCTCTTCTTTCTTTTCTTTTCCTTTCTTTTCTTATCTTCTTTTCTTCTCTTTTTTTCTCGTTTCTCCTCCTTTATTTCTTTTTTTCCTTCTCGTTTTTCTTTTCTTTTCTTATCCTTTCGCCTTTCGTTCTTCTTTCTTTCTTCTTTCTTTCTCTTTCCCTTTTTGCCTTTCCTTCCTGCCTTTGGCTTTTCCCCCCCCTTTTCATGTCTTTCGTTCTTTCGTCTTTCTTTCTTTTTTGTTCTTTCTTTCTTTCTTTATTTCTTTCTCTTTTCCTTTTCTCGTTTTCCTTCTTGTCAAAAAAGTTTCTTTTCTCTTTCTTTCCCTCTTTCGTTTCCTTTCTTTCTTCTTTTCTTTCGTCTTTTCTTTCGCTTTTCTCTTCTTTTCTTTCTTTCTTCTTTTCTTTCTTCTTTCTTTTCTTTCTTCGTCTTTCGTTTCGTCTTCTCCTTATAATCTCTTTCCTGCTTCTTTTTTCTCGGTCCTTTATTTCGTGTCTCTTTTTCTTTCTTTCCTTTCTTTTCTTTTCTTTTCCTTCCTTCCTTCCTTCCCCACCTCCCCTGTTCCCTCCCTCACGGGGGGGGAGGGAAGGAGGGGATCCACTCCGCGAAAAAATGCCCACTGCACGGGCTGGGAAAAGAGGAAAAGGGGGAAAAGGAGGAAAAGGGAGGGGGGGGAAAAGGGGAGGGGAGGAGGGGGGAAGGAGAAAAAGAGGGGAGAAAAGGGGAAAAAGAGAAAAGGAAAGGAAAGATGCCATAGAATGAGAAAAGATCTCTTTTCTTTATCCTCCTTACCACTAAAGAAAGCAAAGCATTACCGATATCACTGAATCACCAAAGAAAGGATACAAGCTCACCTGACAACCGAAAGAAAGAAAGAAAGAAAGAAAGACAGACACAGACACGCTAAACCCATCGAAGAAAGTCCCAGAGGGATCGGGCGGCTGCAGGCCGCGGTCGAGGCGAATGGGGAAAGAGGATCGCGGAGCGTCACGCTCCGACTACGGAGGAATGCCGGATACGGAAGGAAAGAAAGACCGAAATTACTAGTAAAGCTTATACGTAAAGAAAGAAAGTAAATCTTAAAGAAAGATGGGTTCATTATCTATTCGTAAATTACTTGAAACACAGCAGTACACTTATAAAGTACTAATTCTGTTCTAATCATGTGAAAGTACAATTAAATAAACGATTTACTTAGTGCAGGTTTCAGAATAGTCTTTCTGTTCAGTGAAATGTGCTATGTCGTATATCATTAGTACTTAATCTTTCTTTTTTTCTTTTTTGGCTTCATATATGGCATATGGAAGTTCCTGGTCTAGGGGTCAAATTGGAGCCACAGCTGTCAGCCTACACCACTGCCACAGCAACATGGGATCCAAGCCCATCGCAACCTATGACTGCAGATTGTGGCAACGCCAGATCCTTAACCCATTGAGTGAGGCCAGGGATCCAAAGTGCATCCTCACGGACTACGTCAGGTTCTTAACCCTCTCAGTCACAACAGAAACTCCCTTTCTTTCTTTCTTTCTCTCTTTCTTTCTTTCTTTCTTTCTCTCTTTTCTCTTCTGTAGATAAGGATTAGTTCTAAAAGTACTTAAACCCCACTTGCCTGTTCCTTGGTTCGTTTCAGCCAGGCCTGGCACTTATTCTGGTCCATCCTAGGAATTCTGGGGGCCTGGAGGCAGGGTCCTGGATTTCAAGAGCAAGCTTTGTCAACTTCTCAGCCCCGACGGACCCTTCTCCCCACCACAATCAACCTCAGTTTATTAGGGCTCCCTCCTTCAACGTGTACCTTTATGAGCACACCCCATAAATCTCAAGAATTGAAAGACACCCTGAACCAAATAACTCACCCTACCTGAGTGGCTGCTTCATAACACTGAGCCCCCTGCCTGCCCCGTGATGAATGGCTACCATGTTAGGCTGCAGGAAAAATAAATAAAAGACACAGTCATATTTTGAGATGTTATAAATGAAACCTTTCTTCTCGTCTCTGCCTTAAGGCAGATGTTAAGGGAGCTGTTAGAGGAGAATTGTGCCCGGTTTCATCAGAGCACACATGTATTGAGCACCTGCTGGATGCTGTGATAGGCCCTGGGGATTCAGGGAAGAGTAAAATACAGTCTTCTTAGAATGGAGATGAGCAATGAGGTCCTGTGTACAGCACAAGGAACACATCCATACTCTGATAGAAACATGTGGAAGATAATACGAGAAAAAGAAAAAATATATATATATGACCGGGTCACTTTGCTGTACAGCAGTAATTGACAAAATATTGTAAATCAACTATACTTTAATTAAAAAATTATAAAAGGATACAGTCTTCACCCATAAAGGAGCCTCTGCCTAAATAAATGTACACGCAGCTTTGTACCACAGGGAAAACCCTCACCTGCTGAAGCCTTGGTGTGCTGATCTGCATGGGGAATCAGAAGACCCAATTTTTTTCACTGTTCTAAAACAGCATACGGGGAGTTCCTGCTGCGGCTCAGTGGGTTAGAAGCTGACTAGTATCCATGCGGGTCAATCCCGGCCTTGCTCAGGGGGTTAAGGATCTGGCAATGTCCCAAGCTGTGATGTAGATGACAGATGCGGCTTGGATCTGGTGTTGCTGGTGGCTGCATCTCAGCTGCAGCTCTGAGATGTGGATGCGGCCCTAAAAAACCACAACAGCAACAAAAAACCAGCCTAGGGGAAGATGCCCAGTGCTTTGCTTGGCATGTGGGAGGTGCCAATGCCTTTGTGTGTCCTGTAGACATGAAAGCGTTAGAGGCAGGGGTGATGAGCGTGGATTTGGGGTTTGTCTTGAAGGGAACTGGGGCCACAGCTCAGCTCTGAAGGGAGTGCCGTGTAGAATTCCCGCAGCCCCCTCACGACTGGACCCTTGTCTGCCAAGGTAGATGGACTTGTTCCAAGACGAATCTGGGTGTCGAATGATAATCCAAACACGTCGGGTGAAGGAGTTTTGTCATTTCTTGGTTAAGTTCTGCGTTGATTGGTTTTTACAGCTAAAAGTCACTTCCGACTATGTGGGATATGGGAAGTGTCCAAACCAGTCAGTTGGAGATCACTGTGGTGTTATTTTGAAACATTAGGATTAGGAAACAGAATAAAGGTGTGATTAAAAACATGACTTCGGAGTCAGTGTTTCAATTTCAGGTCTGCCCTTTATTCGCTCTGTGACCCAGGGGTTCTCGCTCCACCTCTCTGAGCCTTCCTTTCATGATCTGTTAAATAACCACAGACGAAAAGGGTTCTAATACCCATTTAACTGGCCGTTGTAAGGAAAACCTTGGCATTATCTACGGGAGGTGCTTAGCTTATGGAACCAGCCCTTCGTCAGTGCTGGAAACCATTCCTAAAAAGAAAATAAGAAAGGAATGGTCACTCTGCTGTATAGTAGAAATTGACATGACACTGTAAGTCAACTATCCTTTAATAAAAAATAAAATAAAATAATATAAAAAAAGGGAAGGAAGGGAACAAGAGCTAAGAAACATAAGAGAGAAAAAAAAAAGGGAAGGAAGGATGAAGAAGAAAGGTGGATGGGAAGGGTGGAGGCGGCCAAGCTGACCCCGAGCACAGCCTTCTCACATCTGAAGGTTTGTCCTAAAGAAAGGGAGGCTTTTCTCAGGACCAGTTTATACAAATGGCAGGGAAGCAGATATTGCCTCGTATGGAAACCAGTTATTATGGGGGGGCGCATGAACGGAGAAGTTGAACAAAGAAACGTTAAAGACATTGAGAAGAGCATCTCTAGAGAATAGAGAGACTCCTATTAACCTACAGCTGCTTACACATCATGCATCTCTGGAAATACCTGGTATTGAGCACATTCTTTGTCTCCATGAATAAACATTAACACCCAGGGGATGCCGCTTTTCTCGTAATGCGTGTATTCTCCCCACGTGACCCTGGAAAAGGTATTGTCATCCTCTCTGCGTGGGGAGAGGAGACTCAAGACCCAGAGAAATTGATTAATTGGCCCAAGGACCAAGTAGCACGGACCAATAGTTGGGCTTTAATAAAAAAAAAAGTAAACCACTATACGGAGGAAGGATTGTCATGTAAAAAGCCATGTATGTATACTCAATGCCCCTAAGTGTGAGGCTAAGTATACTCCGAAAGCCATCACCATCACCAAGGCCATAAATACAACCTTCACCTCTCCAAGTTTCCTCCTGCCTTGATTACTATTATGATTCTGATTATTGCAGGAATACAACGTAACAGTTACCCTCTTAGGAGTTCCTGTTGTGGCTCAGCAGGTTAAGAACCTGACATAGTCTCTGTAAGAATGCAGGTTCAATCCCTGGTCTCACTCAGAGGGCTAAGGATCCAGTATAGGTCATAGATATAACTTGGATCTGGTATTGCTGTGTGGCCATAAAAAAATTAGCAAATTTCAAGTATACAATATAGTCAGCTGTTGCATGTGTGCTCTTCAGAATCTATTTATCTTGTATAACCAAATCTTTGTACCCCTCAAGCATTGACCATCACCTCCTCACCTTCCTGCCCCTCCAGCCTGCGGCAACCACCATTCTCCTTTCTGCTTCTATGAGTTTGACTATTTTATTTTATTTACTTATTATTCTTTTTACTGCCGTTACCTGCAGCATATGGAAGTTCCCAGGCTAGGGATTGAGTTCAAGCTGCAGCTGCTGGCCTACACCACAGCCACAGCAATGCCAGATCCGAGCTGCATCTGCGACCTACACTGCAGCTTGCAGCAACACCAGATCCTTAACCCACTGAGCAAGGCCAGGGGTCGAACCCCCATCCTCGTGGACACGGTCGGCTTCTTAACCTGCTAAGCCACAACGGGAACTCTGAGTTTGACTGTTTTAGATTCCACATCCACACCACAAGTTGGGCTTTAAATTACAAAGGAACGCTTCCTCCCGCCCCCCCCCCCCCCCCCCGCCCCGGCGTGACCTCTGTTATACTCTGACCCATGTGCTCTGTGATTGATTTCTTGGCATCTCATATCAGTTTCTCCCTCTGGAGTGCAGGCTCCTCAGATGCATGAACACTAATCTCTTTATCTTGGTCTCTTTTGTGAATAACAGCTCCAGGCAGAAAATCTGCTCTATCGGTATATTTTGAAAGAATGAGTATTTACCTGAATGAGGATGCAAGGGCAAATACTAAAAGATGGGGGAAGACCTTTTGGTGAGCGCCTAATGCCTGTTGGGCTCTGAGGCATTTAACTTCCAGGATCCAGCCTCCTTCCAGGACAACTCCCTCTCCCACAGAGGCTAAGCTGCCGCAAAGTGCCGTGAACGAGGTCCACCCACAAGGTGCACTCGAATGAGATTTGGGAGGTGGAGCAGGATTTATCAGTTCCTTTATGCTGTAAGGTTTGGGAAGGTGGGTTCAGGAAGGTTTGGATCCAGGGGCTTCGGTGGGACCTCATGGATCTGTCTTCCCCATCACATCTTTGTGCAGCATCCTTCCATGTGCCGGCTTCATTCTCCGAGGCTCTCGTCACTTGGCAGGGAAGCTGAGCCACTAGCAACTGGTTCTAGACTAGATGATCATTATGGGCATCATTTGCAAGACAGAGTAGACTGATGTTTTGTTTATTTAAAAAAAACAAAAACTTTTTTTTTTTTTTCCTGCTGTGTAGGGCCTCACCCGCAGCATATGGAAGTTCCCAGGCTAGGGCTCAATTTGGAGCTGTAGCTGCTGGCCCACACCACAGCCACAGCAACACCAGATCCGATCTGAGGCAGTGACCTACACCACAGTTCACCGCAATGCCAGATCCTTAACCCACTGTGGGAGGCCGGGAATCAAACCCGAGTCCTTATGGATACTAATTGAGTTCCTTACCGCTGAGCTGCAATGGGAACTCCCAAACTTTTTTTTTTTTTTTTTTTTGCAGCGGTTCTAAATCAAATCTTAGGAAAGCCTCTCTCCTAGTTTGGTTCACGGAGCTCATGTCTAGCCCACTATCTGGTGACCGTGGGTCACCAGCCATTCCGGTGGTGATGAGGGAGTGACCAGATGAGGATGGAGGTGATATCAGATGGTCATAAAGAGTGGTGACTGCCCCAGTCCACGGTCTGCTTCTTGACCCCTCCTGGTCACCCATCACTCTCCTATGTCCATGAAGTCATTCTCACCCTATTATTTCGAGTCAGTGCACATTCCTGCCCTCGTCGCTTGTGACTTCAGCCATCCTGACCACAACCTTCTCTCCATTCAGCACGAGGCCCTCATGGAAATCTTCGTCTCATCTTCTAATATCCCCGTTCTGAGCAGTCCTTTCCAGGTTGCTCTGACCTCCTGGGTGAGGCCCAGGCAAACACAGATTTCTCTAACAATCAGGATTGCAGATGTAGCCGATTAATGAAGAAGATTCAGGTAAAGGATGTAATGTCTAGAAGAGGAAATGGTACCCATTTGCCTTGAGAAGAAAAGGATAAACTGTGCTCTTTCCTCACCCCTAGGGATGCTAAGTGGCAACCCAAAGCTAATGTTCTGGTGTCTGTTTTCTTTCCTGGAGAAAAATAAATGAGTTGAAAAGGAGGCTGAAACGTGTAGGTATGTTTTTGCAGAGGAGCTGGTCTAGAAGTGGGACGTGGGTGAGGAGACGTAAGAGAGCCTGGAGGCAGATGGATTTTTTTCAGAGAGCAGTAGGGATGTTATCTTCTAGATTTTCCTCCTTCCTCCCTCCCTCCCTTCTCTACTCTTTTCTTTCTTTTCTTTTCTTTTGTTTTCTTTTCTCTTCTCTCCTCTCCCCTCCCCTCCCCTCCTTTTCTTTCTTTCTTTTTCTTTCTTTCTTTCTCTCTCTCTTTTCTTTCTTTCTCTCTCTCTTTCTTTCTTTCTTTCTCCTTACCTTCCTTCCTTCCTTCTTCCCTCCGCCTCCCCCTCCCGCCCTCCCTCCCTCCTGCTCGCTCTCTCTCTCTCTCTCTCTCTCTCTTTCTTTCTTTCTTTCTTCGTTCTTTCCTTTCTTTCTTCTTTCTTCTGTCT